>NC_090899.1:13051362-13403862 GCF_040956055.1 Brachionichthys hirsutus
TGCTTGAATATAATCCTTTAAAATTGAAGTGGGAAATCAATAAAACAAATATTTAAAATGCTGGATTCTCTATTGCTGTTATCATATTTACAATCGGTCTTTTTATTGAGTAATGCACACAAGGGTGTCCAAGTAGCCCTTGTGCATAAGACTGTTGTTCTTACTTTGTTTACAGCATTTTAATTTATAATATATTACTGAGTTCTTGGGCTGTCGTGTGTGACATATCAATAAGTTCTCAGATCATGATCAGAGCGGCAGTAAACAAGAAGCAGATGATGATCAAATCCATGTTGTTTGTCAGGGAACCCCAACGTAAGAACAGACAGTTGGCACGTTGTCCTCTGTGACTCCTCTTACATTATATTTTATTGCACAGAGTTTCTGTCTAACTGTTAACAGGTGAATTGGTGACTTTAAATTGCCATAGACATGAATGTGAGTGTGATTGTTTGTGTGTCTTTCATTTGGCCCTGCCATATACTGGTGACTTGTCCAGGGTGTTACACACCTCCCACCCAATATCAGCTGGGATTGGCTCCAGTGCCCCCATGACCATAAACAGGAAAAAACTGTTAAGAGAATGATTGAATGAATGAATGAATGAATGAATGAATGAATGAATGAATGAATGTCATGTCATGTTATTGGGTCAAACCATTGTTGATTGTAGCTGCAGTGATTTAATGGGGAATAAACCCCTGGCTTGGCCCCATTATAACCTGAACTATTGATGAAAATCCCTCACCGGACAGAACGATAGTGATCAATATGCTGCTGTTTTCTCAGCCACAAACATTAATGTATTGTGATATACATCTATTATGACGTGTTAATAAGACAAGACGTAAAGTTATGCAGATATGATTGTTCTTCCATTTGATGCAGTGTTTGATGCAGTGTTTGCATTTCTGCGTGAAAACACAACCTAAGTTGTCTTTTCTTCCAAGCTACTGTACTTCAACAAAGCAAGCTAGCTTACAACTCAAGCCACATCTGTTCACCAGCATCATCCTTTATTACATCTGCTGGTTTGCTGGTTTGATGCCAAACATTTCGTCCTCAGTCAGTTGATTAGCACTTTCTTTGAGGAGTTGCATCCGCTGTGAGATTTATGTCTGGAAGAAGGAAAGACAGCTAGGGACAGCACTCTCTGATTTCAAACTCTCTTTTTTTTCTTTCTTCTTTCTATCCTCTTCCTCCTCTCGGACCCAATCCCACCTCCTCCGCCCTACGCCAGCCCCCCCATAACAGTTCTGATCTATGAAAACATACAAACATGACACTGAGCCTATGATAAACACCAGGTCTGTATTTGGGGAGGAGAGGAAATCAACTCCAGTTCAGGATGTGACCACTACCTCTGCCCAGATCAATCATACTCCAGCAGACCTGCATGTGGGGGGCAACCGTATCACTCCAGGGGGGGTTGGGAGGCGCACACACAACTGCACACACACACACACACAAACAAAGGCTCTGGTAGTCTCCGTGCTGTGTAATGCACACATGAGCACCGCACACACTAAGTTAACAAGTCTCTCAAGCAGGCAGGTAAAGAATTAACCGGCTGCAACTGGATTCCAGGGCTGTGGTGCTGGGTTTACACTTTCAACTCCCCCTTTCTTATCGGCCAGATTAGGTCGATAAGAGAATTATGAAGCCAGGCGGACATCTAAAGCTTCCTGGGGGGTCAGCGGTGTGATGAGAGACAGCCCAGGAGGAGAGGCTGCAGCCTCTGAAAAGCTTAACCCTCCTGCAACATACATGCACACACACACACACATGCACTCATGAGCACAGACCCTCAACCCAGGGCTCTGCTTATTCATTGCTCCATCATCCATGTTCCCCTTTATCTGAGAGAAAAGGTGTGGGAAACAAAGGAGCAGGGAAGTAAAGGAAGGGAGTGAGTGTAGATAGCTTTTATCATGGGACTTCCTTCCTCTGCATTCCAGGTTTTGTGACCCTCTTTCAAGGAGAGAAGGACTCAAAGCTGCCTTTCGTCCTTCTCAAAATCCATGGGAATAAAATGGAGGTTTGTTTCCAAGTTGCAGGATGTAAAGAATGATAATTTATGGAAGTCAGGAAATCACCTGGTCGCAAGAGCGACTTGGCACTGTGCAGGTACCAACATCTGTGTATGGAATGTGAATGCAGCAGCGGGAGCAAAATCTCCTCGCTCCATTGTAGAGTCTTATTGAAAATGTACTTTATTGTATTGTTTAAAAGACAAACGTAAGTTGAGTAGAATGAATAGTAGTATGTCTTTTGACCATGTAAAAATCCCTTTATTTATGAAAAATAAGATCCAGATTTTGTACAAAAACTGTTATCCTAAACATGCAATGGTTTTATTCAGCAAGCGTCCCAAAGTTTGGTTATCACCATCCTTAAAAGCACATATAACAGTCAAATGTTTGTGCTTGTTGCTGCAATACAACATTCATAATGTACAAAAACAGTAGTTCATACATTTATAAATTTTGAATCATAATGCCAAATACACTTCCGTTTCCGTCTTTTGCTTATCCGGGATGAGACGAGATGAGAATGCTAAAATATTCACCAATATTTTTTTGTGTGTGTGTGCTACAACCCGATTCTATCCTGTTAATATTTCATTTTTGAATAGCTTTCAGAGAACAAATGACAACAACTAAACTAGTAGGGACTATTGGCATTCCTGTAAGTGTTTTGTCGTAACTTTTGCAGTACAGCTGGTCCTCATGTAAAAACGAAGTTACGTTCCGATGACCCCGTTGACCAACAACTTGGCCGACATTATGCGTGGTGACAAAATATTTATATTTGCGTATACATATAGCCCATTTATACTGTACATATGTACGTACTCACTCACAACTATGCAGCCAGTGCATTTTCTCATCCTATCACATTTCAGAAGCCCATCATAACTCTGAGTTTCTGTTAAACGAGTGCGCCGTTAAGTGAGGACTTCCTGTACAAACCAGCGAGTCCTCCTTATTGACCTTTTTGTTATCGGCCAGCTGAGAAAATATGTTCTCTTTTGAATTCTTGTGTTTTCTAGTGGTGGAGAAATGACTCCTGCATGGTTTACTGCTGGCAGAAGGAAATCCTCCCTACCCAAACCCACAGCCCTCTCCTCCTTTCCTCCTTTCCCCCCCACCTCTCTCTAAACCTGCAAGTCTCCGAGACTATCCATCCCATAATTCATCCGCCGGCTCTGTCATCTGCCTGCTGACGCGCCCTGCTGCCCAGGGCGTAATGAAGCCTCGTGTAGAGGCTGCAGCTGCTCTGACACCCTCACCATCTGATCTCTTGCTCTTGTATCATCTTCACCTATCAAACAGGCAAAAGCCCGTTCTCCTCTGGAGTCCCGAGCTACAACCTTTCTCAGACCAGCCAACGTAGCATGCCAATGCTAATTTAATCCAAAAACGCTTCCTATAGCAACCTGTTAATGTCAGAGTAGATTTCCTCTGCCTTCTCTGTCGCTCGGTAAAGCGCACCACACCGCCACTTTGCCAGGAACCTTCAACGGTTTAGTGTTTCCCAACAAACGGCAAATATGCTTCAAAACCAATAAACCTACCCCTGATATTTATTAGGCGGTTATTCAAGTATTCCCTCCCTATTGGCCAAATAAGACGCACGCACATGCACGTGCATGCACACACTTACACACACGCATGCAAGGCGGTCGCACACCTTTCGTCAGCAGACATATTAGTAATTCTAATGAGGAACATAAGATTAAAGAGTAAGCGCTGTCATGGGTGTTACAGTACACGTCTAGCTTTACCATGAGGATCAGGGGTCAAGAAGAGAAACGCGGAGGGAGGAAGTTGAGAACATTTCTTGATTAAAGGCCTCTGAAACGGCTAACCTTTGACTGCACAATGACTCGTCAGTGCTCTGACTGCACATGCTGCCTGGCCCAGTTCGTTTCAGCGTGCTCGGGACGTCCAATAGCACCTGGAGAGGAACGAGGATAAAGGAGGATATTCAGGGACTTACATCACTTGCCTTAGACATCTGGGGACAAACTGGTAAAAGCGGCGGCTGGCTTGGCAGCGGCGGTTATTGTTTGGCTCGAGCAGCTGTGCAGAACGACAGGTAAAGACTCGGCTCTGTTTCAGGATGGAAATAACAGATATGCATTGGACATGACTTTTCCGCCTTCCTATGAATCTTTATGTGTTTCTCAGAAATCTTTTTTTTTATTTTATTGTTTGTAGGTGTTTTTGACAGCCCGTAAATTTTCTGAACAGTAGATTCCACTTACATTACGTTACAAAAAGGTTATACAGGTTCGCTTTTTCATTGAATATTACATAATTTGGAACAGTGCTAACAACAAGCAGTTTCCACAACAACTTTACAGGGTGCATCTCCATCCTTTTCCTCTCATTCACTAACACCACTGTTTCCTAATGTCCCCTGACCTCCCAAGCGCTTCGCCCACTCTCCGTAGTTTACTTATCAATCCTGTCCCTCCGTCATCAATCAGCGAAAATCTCCCTCTTTCGGGCCAGTTGTTTCCTCGACTGCCAATGTGTTTGTAAAGACTCTACCAAAGCTCCCCCCTTTCCTGCCAGGTTAGTCAAAGGCTAATAAAACTGTCTCCGTCAGTCATAAGACACTCAGAGAGAGAAAGAGGGTGGTGCGGTGTGGGAGTGGGAGGGTGGGTAGCAGCTCGGGTCATGGCTCACACCGGGCTCAGATCAGACCAGCTCTTACTGGCTCAGCCTATAGGGAAGGGTCTCACTGTTCAGACCTCCAAACCTCAAGGATGATAAATGGCATTTAAAGGAGACAGTAAAACACAACTATTGCATAAAGTCATCAGTTAAAGGTAATTACAAAATATATAGGGGTTTGATTGAATGGGTCTCCAGGGAGTGATCAGTGAGAGAAGCTGCAGGCGAGCCGCAGACAGTTCTCGGACGAGTGGCGGTGACTGATTCCTTGAAGTGGGACCTGGTCTGTGTAAAGGACTTCACTGAGCGGGGATGATTCATCCTGGCGCCATTAAAGCGAAGGCCATGAGCGAAATCACCTCGCGTGATCAGTCCTTGATGAAGAACCCGGAATTATCCAGTCCAATGACTTAATGTTCTGTTGCTTTATATTAAAAGCTGCATTGGGTGAGATTTGTATGTGCATGATAAAGAACTATCCTACAGCTGGTGTTACCAGGAGTTTGGAGTCCACATCAAACTACCTTTAACGTATCGATTACAGACTCTCTGAATGATTCACTCACTCTGCTGCACAGCTGCACACTTGATGCATCGCTTTTCTTATTCGTTTTAATAGAAGGTCCTAACTTTTCAGCACTTTGGCAGAACTTTCCCATCAAACAATCAACACTATTTCAACACGTTGGCAATTTATAGGCTCCATCTCGTCCATCGCTGGCCAACCATCAACCTGCTGTTAGCAAAAATTGAGAAAGTGTTTAGATGTGGCTTTTATGGAGATGTTTGATTGAAGTTGAACGGTGGGAAAACTTCACAGGAAAAAGCTGGAAATCGTGGGGACTTTCTGTTGGAATTTTTGTACCATAAAGATCTACAGAAGTCTGACGTATTAAAATCTCTCATTAATCTTTAAAGTGCAAAGGTATCTTATGTTCAAGCAAAGCTAAGTGTGGCTTAACTTCAGAAGATTAGGAAGCTCTGAATTAGAGAGCCAGAGGGAAGGTCTGGGAATTCTAGAGCAATGGAACGTGCAGGATTCTGGTCCATAAATGTTTACCAGCAGAGCTTCATATTTCTTTTTTAACCATTGGCAGTAAAATGTGTTTTTAACCTTCATTCTCATTTTTTAACCTGCGGTCTTTCACTGTCTTGCTTGACACTACTTTTAAAGGAAACATTGATCTGATTGCTGAATCTCATTCCCAAGTCATTAATTACCGTTGGATCGGATTGGTAATATATTATATAATGAGTATTTTATTGTTCTGCATTAATTATTATGACACAGATACTTGACATGACTTTTCCCTTTTCATCCAGAACATTGAATTCTTCCAGATCACTTGGTCTGGCAAACAACGGAAACTCCGTTCCATCTCCCAACATCAAGTCAGCAGTGATTAGACAGCTTTATCATTTGTTTGACGTGCAGCAGTTTAGCTCATGATTTCGGTTTATCGTCCACTTTGAGGCCAAGCTCTTTTATTTCAGCGTTTGTCTATCCAAACTACTTGTGAGATGGATAATGTTGCATCAGACTTTCAGGGTTGATACAAGACATTCACTGTCATTTACAGCACACACACACACACAAATGGGTTATATCTTATCCAAGAACATTGCTGTTGTCAGACAGTTTTACAAAACCTTAGATTTCGTAAAATAAAGTATTTTTCTGTTTAATGCCAGCATTATTTCATGACTGAATATACTATAGTGCTGAACGTTGGCGCCGTGTGGACATGTTCAGAGACACTGGGTCAAACACGTCAGAGGGACATTTCCAGAAAGTGGAACATTTGTTAACACCCAAATGGCACGCGGCTGGGTGAACCTTTAGAACGCAGGGGAATTCCACATGGGTTTAATCCTCTCTCCAGTGTTCGACAGTGTCCACTCAAATGCGGTACAAGGGGCACCTGGGCATCAAATTATTTCCTGTGGCTTAAATATAGAAATAAAGACTCGCACAAGGTAAATGTATGACTGGAAAACTGGAAATCATACAAATTGAACCTATAAGAAACACGGTAAAGAGGATGGCGTGCATGCTTTGTGTAAATTCTCACGTCTGTGTTAGCCTGTAGGCGTGTGTGTGTGTGTCTTTGGGGTGATCTGTTACGTTTCAGACAGACGGCTTCGTTACTGCTTCTGAGTGTCGGGGTGCAGCCGTGCATGCAATCAGTCTGCGTTTCTTTATAATTTTTTAGCATGTCTGCTTTTGGGCCTCTTATACTTCAGCGCCAACTCACCAACACAATCACACGTTCCCAATCACACACACACACACACACACACACAAATACACAAAAACCATCTTTCCCAGCCAAATGATTTAAGCCAGTTTCTTATTTTAAATAGCAGACACCACGTGTTTCCTCTGCCGTTACTGACGGCTACATTTCATGAGATCTTCGTGTTTTATTTCAGGGCAAAAGGACAGAAAGCCTTATCTCTGTGTGTCATGCTAGAAAATGCAAATCATGTTGAGAGAAAATGCAAGAATAAGGCGAAAATGGAAGGTGGGAGGGAACAGAGCTGCTGTTGGCGTTGGCGGCAGTGCATAAATCTCCATTATGTTTGCTGAGGAACAAGAAGCACATGTAGCGAGCAAGCTACCAGGAAATTTGTATCGTCTTGTATGATTTTATGGGGATCTTGGGCATGCCCTCCACATTAATTAGGATGTGGAGAGGTATTTTTCTTTTTCTTTTTACAGGAAGTTGAGAACGGGACCCCTGCTGTCTGCCAAAGGGCTCCAGCTCCTGAACTAAAAGAAACTAGAGTACTCTATAACCAAAGAAAAGAAAGATGATGCAGGTCATATTCACACAGAAACACTGACACACAACACCAGGCATGAACATACACTGTATGCATGCTTGATGGATGCATTATTTGTTGAGGGCAATGAGGTGAGACTCAGTTCCTTTGGAGGTTTGAGTGGTGAATTCAGGCTCCCAAAATGTGCAGTTCCAAGTTAATGTCAATTTTAACACCACCTGTTTTTGACCATGGGCTTTTATGATAAAGTGCAAGAAATGTCCTTTTGTTTCTAGAAACAAGCTACAGTTTGCTAAACTACTGTTTATACATCTATATTTTCTATATATTTGTAGTCTAGTGTAAAGTGACATGAGTTTTTTTTTTTTTTATCTCTAGTTCATTCACACTGTGATATGTGTACCCTCCACAGTGATTTTACTCCGGGCTGTTAACCTGTTGGTGCTCTGAGCAGGTGCCTTTCAATCAAGCAACAAAGACATCATCTGCTTCAACTGACAATTACTTTTTCTTAATTTCTCTATCGATTTAAATGATTTTGAGAAAAAAGCTGAAATCATTGACATTACCGGTGTTAGATACAAGGGGAGCAGAAAAAGGAGGAGGAGGGTCAAGTCGTGACTTCATTTAGATTATTTGATATTTTCCTCACCGCTTCAATCAACAGCCATGGATGCCTTGTGTTTTTGTCCTTGCACAGCTTCATTTGATCTTTTTCTAGATCACTTTTTTTTATTATCATTGCACATTCAGCCCTGGTATCAGATTTAACCACAATTTTATATGAACTATAAAAAATCTCCTCCTGTTGGTGATTATCCTCAGCAGCATTAAGGATATGTTTCTAGAACTAGGCAGTTTTATCTTTGAGGATCTTATTTGCTCATGTAGGTCATGAAGTGGCATCAGTATTAAATCAGTTATAATATTGAAGTGCTAATGTTTGCATAGCGATATGGTCCTATTTGGGGACCAAAAACAGCCCTTTTGATCTGAACTTCCTAAGCCTGAAACACTTTCATTCTTACCTCGGCTCTCCAGTCCCACTCAAATTCCCTTCTCCTCTTTTAAGCCAGGGTGTGTGTGAATGTGTGTGTGTGTGTGTGTTGACTGCCCACCCAGGTAGTTCCTCGCCGTGGTAACTTCATCCTCCGCCGACTTCGGTGTGGCACTGCTGACGTGCCTGTGTCCATTTTAAGACCAAAGAAACGCTCCATTGTAAAATAATGTTTTAATCCAGTTTATGTAATTTATTTAGATTTTACATTTATAAAATGTTGCATTTACACTGCAATAACCATTAATTACATTACAGTATTGGTTTAAAAAAAAAAAAACTGATTATATATAGATCAACTATTTTTCAGCCATAGTGATAGCTTTTGCCACTCATTTATTGTCAGTTTCAGAATCGCTCTGCCCATTACAGAGTCGCAGGTTGTGCTGGAGACTATCCCAGTAGACAACGGGCAAGAGGCGGGGTCCACCCAGGACAAGTCGCCAGTTCATTGCAAGGCCACACACAGACAGACAATTATTCACAAACACACTCACACCTATGGACAATTTATTGTCTTTCGCTAAGATCACCACCCTTACTTTGCCTTAATGTGTGGGAGAAAACAGGACATGATCACAGCAGGAAAACGCCGTCCCATTACAATTACTGTTGATCAGATTCATCAGTAAAGCAACATGAGACAGACACACCAACTGTGCTTGTTTAATTGATGTCCTATTAAACAAGACTGGGTTGTCACTGTGGCGCAGTGAGTAGCACTGTTGCCTCACAGGAAAAAGGTACCGGGTTTGATTTCTTTCTGTGTGGAGTTTGTGTGTTCTCTCTGTGTCTGCGTGGGTTCTCTCCGCGGTTCTCCCGCTTCGTCCCACCTCCATAAAACATGCAGCTTAGATCAATTGGCGAGACTAAATTTTCGGTAGGTGTGAGTGTGTGTGTGTGTGTGAATTAACTGCGATGAACTGGCGGCTTGTCCAAGGTGTGCCCCGCCGCTCCAGTAAATCCCACAACAAGGATTTTGGATAAGCGGTCAAGAAGATGAATTAATTAATTAATGAGGCTGTCAACACCTGTAATCACATGTATCACCAAACAAACATGATTTAAATTTTCTTATTTGTTTAAACAAATTAAATATTTGCTCCTGCAATATTTATTTTAAAGTAAAGTGCACTTTACTTTGGTAATTGTTGTTGTCGTTGTTGTGGTTTTTCACCAGCGTTAGACACGTTAAGCAGCGGTTACTCAGCTGATGATTCCATCCCATGCAGCAATATTATTATTATTATTATTATTATTGTTGTTATTATTATTTTCTAATACCCCACACAAAAGAAAGATATTCGAGGAATTCGTTTCTGTCCCTCCAATTGTGGGTGTTACTCAAGTTTTCTCAAAATCCATTCAAAAATAGGAGAGTGATATTTATGTACTGTAGTACAAAATACTGCTGATGAATGTTATTTACTAATTAATTAAATCAAATAAGAGCCAGAGACACAAATAAATATTCACCTTATTTGAAGGAGACACAAACAACAACATCGCTGTGTGATAGGTTCATATTAAGCCAACAACAACAACAACATGTTTCCTCCCGTTCCTGCTGAATGGTGTAGCTTTTAGCCCTGACTATTTTCACAGGCTATAGATCTGTAGTCCATAGCTGGAGGAAGAACCAGCGGCGTGTGTAGCACAGTGTCAGGAGAAGCTGTGTCTAATCGTCTCGATGTATGTTTACACAATCTAATGCACAAGTTCAAAGGTGAAGGGGGAAAGGCTTTTTAATGTTTCCGGGTTTATTTATTCAGGCGAGTGTCTGACTAAGAACGAACTCCCACCCACCCTGACTTCAAGCCCTCCTATGAGGGTTCCCACCTCAAATGACATCAGAATGCCTGCAATGCGATTGGTGGAGAGCACAATGTGGTCTGTGTGAGAGCCCCCCCCCCCCCCCCCCCCAAAAAAAGAGGGGAGCTGTACTTTCTATCCGCATGTTTTCCAAGGCAAGTTAAGTACACATGGTAGTATATATATGGGCAGTAAATCAGCAAACAGCAAACCACAACAGTCCCACTCATTTGTGCCCGCAGGGGTGGGGTTTGGAGCCACTGGGCTCTGTTATCGATTTCAAATAGCACATGTAATTATATTTACAAGCGTGGAACTCACGGGTTAATTATATGTTAGTTCATTGTGAGTAGAGAAGTGACATTTGAATTATGTGTGGAAACTCGTGCATCTGTATGGCACATGTATTAAAAAAGACTGAGTCATTCTGAGCAGATGTTGAAAATCTTATTAAATATGCACACACACACACACACACACACACACACCGGCACGCACACACTCTAAAAATTGCTTTAGGTAGGCAGATTCAGTATGCCAAACCTTAACTGTTGTTCCTGTGAGCAATCAATCATAAACAGTTGAGCCCTTTTATTTGGCCAACTCGCTGTTAGTGGAAATTGTTGGCACTCAGAGCCTTATAAAATTGACATGTCTGTAAATTCATGCATTTATTGACACAAATTAATAGATGCCATGCCTTTCTCCGCTCTCGACATTCTAAACCACTCGGACAGTTGTTGGATGAGGATCCCAGTCATAGAGAAGTGCTTTTTTCTTCTTCTTCCTCCTCTTCTTTTTTTCTAATAGGCAACTTTCAAATCTTTTAGTAGAATGTTGCAGCCAGACTAAACAGAAAACAGAAAAGTTTACTGTGCACAGATGCACCCAGGTTCAGCTTGAGTCCAGGAACTCGAGCCAAAGAGTCATGGCTGACTGTATATTACGGCTATCAGGGGGGCTCTTGCCTTCAGACAAGGACGAACCATTTCATTATGCATGTGGAGAGAATATTTTTTAAAGGGACCCTTTGAAACTCAGCGCTCGTGCTGTCTTGGAGGTTTCGTGTGGCGTCTGTGTTTGTGTGGATTTACTTGTGGACGATCCAGTTTGTTCCCACATTACAAACACATGCAGGTGAACTGAGGCCACAAATTCTTTAGGGTTTCTGGAATGGGCTTCATGAATCCTAACTTCTGGTGACCCTTCATAGGAAAAGCAGGTGTAGTAAATGGAAATATGCAGTCAGAACAAATTCATAAATGTGAAAAATACAAGTATCAAATGTCACGGTCATTATATTTCCTCTGAACACAGTTTCTGATTCATTTAATTGTTTAGAGACCTGGAGACGCTCATCTTTGATAGGTTGCAAAGAAAATTTCACATTATTTTATCATCTTTTACCAAAAGAATGAGACTTGCTATTGAACATGAAGTAATGACATTTAAGTCTGATAAAGAACGTGGCACAAACGTGTCTGCGAGGTGTTTGCTGTAATTCAAACCTGTAAATGTCTGGGTTTGTTTTTTTCTTAGAAAATATAATATATCCAATTTAATGTAATGAAATCTATTCAAGGAAATAGCAATCTAACATTTTGGGTCAGCTCTTTTTGAAATGTCTGTTTATGAACAAACCAAACAAATCGGTAAGTAAATCAAAAGTCAACAATTGGACTCCAGGGCTTGGTTTCTGATCCACCAGGGACCAAACCCAGTGAAAGGAAGTGCCGAATGTTACCGCTTAAATGTGCCATGAAATAAGGGTCGAGGTTTCATCCCGGAGGAAAGTCCTTTTCTGCTCCAAACTGCCATTCAATAAAATGCATAAATGCTTTAGTTGATAAATAGTCTGAATGTTGTCCTTGGGCATGTTGAAATGATACATGTATATATATAACTTGTCCCCTGATTTAAAGGCAGGCTTGAGAACCAACTAACTCTGCTTCCCCAACCTCATTTTCTCAATTCCACCCTCACTCGTCGCCACCCCTCCTCACACTAACGAGATGTGCCAGTCACAGGACGCCCTGCTGGCAGCAGAGAGCACTGCCTCTCTGGGGCAGGTGAGCAAGGAGCTTTTGCCGATCAGCCTGGCTGGAAATAAGGAATGTCCGCCTCCCCCCCCCCCCCTCTTTCTTCCCTTCCTAATGGCTCATACCAAACTCACCAGGAGATCTGTGACCGCATCATCCTCAGACCATGAGAAGACTGCCACCAGCTTCCCCAGAGGTGGAGGATTATGTGAGCAAATGCTTTGCATCTGTGGTGTTTCTATTTGTGCATGCCAGAGTGCTATTTCTACATGAGCTAAATGCAATGGGAGGCAGTCTTATGTCCCCAGATGCTGAAGCCTCGTGCAAAGAGCTCTTTCATTTTTAGATGCTTGCAGCTGTACTTCATATTTCAACACCTTAACTGTTTTTTTTATTAATAAACTGTGAGTCGTGTCCTTTCGGAAAACACTGCAATTATTTCTCTGCAGGTATAAGTGAGTGGCATCTGTATCCGTCAATGTCAAGAGGTTGAATTTCTTTTTTTAAATGCCGAAAAGACGTCTCACTACTGTTCTGGTATTTTTATTATTTGATTTTTATGAGGACATAATTTTTCCTCCCTTTCCGTTTCTTTGCCTCAGTTTACATGGTCTTTACGGCCTCTTTTCCGGAGGTTCAGCTGGAAGTGCTCTGTTTTCTCCACAAAAATTTTATGACTCTCTAACAGAGTGTTGAGACACAAAACACTTGAGCAGCGCTGGAAAGGACGGCGGTCCGGGACTGACAAACAGGGACACAACGCCTGGGAGGAATGTGGAGGCGAGGGATGTAGACAGACAAGAAGAGTGTGTGCGTGTTACTGTGTGTGAGAGAGAGAATGCAGCCAACATTTTTCTGTGTGATGACCAAGCATTTCTTTTTTCCAAGTCAATCCCAGATCTTACAGGATGTGCGTATTCAGCTTCCACAGGATATATGGTGTTAAACGTACCTGCTTGCCCAGTTGTTCTCTGATGTGACATCTCACATGCACACAGCTGCCCCTGCAGCATCTGTTCAGTGTCTATCTAAGGGTGGATATGCAATGTTTAGGGCAAATAAGCAACAAGGGTGGATGAAATGGTTTCCCCCCAGATTAATCAGATTCAGTGCAATAATGCTGCAATCCTAGAAGTCTGAAGAGAAACCTCAGATCTTAATTCAATTCTTGCATTTTGAGCCCTCTGAAGTAGACAAAGAGCTCATTTGCAACAGCATCTGGATCTGTTGGCAGAGCAGGCTGAGCGCTGGCGTGCGTATCCCTCTCCACCCAACCCCCTTTTCCCCTCCAACCACCACCCTCGTCTGTTTATCATAGGATCTCCAACACACAATCAAACATGAAAGGATGAGTGCTCGCTCGAGCCCTTTTAGATTTTGTGGAAATGTGACATCTCTGGAAACATTTACCCTGTCATAGCTGCTTCTGCTCTTCAAAGAGCACAGAGAGGACTAGATTCATGTCGCTTCTGTAACAAACCTTCTTCCTGTCTGTACTTCTTTCCTACTAAACACTCTGCCTCCCTATATCTGCTGTAACTGTGCAGCGAGTGTACTGACTGCATACTAATAAGGCAGCAAATCATTTTAAGATGTGTGTGTGTGTTGTGTGTCAACACTGAACTGGTGATGATTTAAAAATGATAAGACAACTGTTCTTGATTTTTATATCACAAAATACTTGCTTCTGTATGTAATCTAATTAAAGTAAGGTATGCCAGCTAATTGTGAACGATGTGTGTACACATACTGTACATATACTGTACACATTTATGTCATGCATCCAAGGGGAGGTATTTCACCGCAGGGCATTCTTTGTATCTTATGTACAGTATACAGTATTTACCATTTCACTCAACTGTGTTTGTATAACTTTGGTGACAATAAACGCATGACTCTTGAACCTTGCTTATTATACTGTATGTTTTAAGAATTAGCACAACGCATGTAAATTAATCGATGTATTTCACTTTAAAATTGGTCAGCCAAATCGGGCGTTCTTCACATCTCAACTGCCACATAGTCTTTGTAATGGTATACTCAGCAATTTTGAATTCCATCCACATATACTGACTTTTGAACCATTCTCAGACAGAATTGCAGACATGACCGGTGCACATGAACATGCAAATTCACTCAGATTTGAGGTAAACATGAATCAGCATAAGTAGAAAATATGTTCAACCAAAGCAAAAAAAAAAAAAAAAAAATATCGGCTTTGTCCCAGAGGGTCTGAACTGCAGTTTCTGATGGTCCTGTGGTCAGTCAGAGGCTGAGCTCTCACTTTCGGTCTGAGTACACATATCAAATTTACTGAGCAGGCAAATATCTCTGCAGTGGCTGTGTCTGCTATACAGTACAGACAAATACAATAAAGTGTAATGAGGCTACAAGTTGCTATGTGAAATGATTTCTGGATCCAAAATCTGTGAAAATACCCTTGAAATGCACACGGCAAGGCAAATTAGTGTTTAAGACAGTTCTTAGAAATGTGACACATGGCTTTGAGTAAGAAACTGAATTCCTATTAAGTCCAGACCCTTGACTTCTATAGAGCGCAAAATTAAGATATAAATAAAACATAAATATAACATTATTACTGTGACACAGTCGTGTTTTGATTACTATATTGTTTTTGTGTTCTGTACCTGTCACTTTTCTCTTGATGAAGCCTGAATGTACAGAGACATATCACAGAGTGGACTGAAATGTGCTGACATTAAAGTCTGTCATGTGGATGAGGCATACTGCCTATGCTATACTTCCACACGGGATGAGTTGTACCAAAAGGAAAGAAGATGAGCATGATATTAATCAAGAAAAACAAAAAAAGAAGAATCAGCTGGATGTCAAGAACGCTGAACAGATGGTATGGAATCAAGATGCAGAGGCACAGACTGATGGCAGAGCAACAGAAGAGTTTATTCAAAAAAAAAAAAAAAAAAGCTCGGTACACAGAAAGGCAGTCCAAACTGGCAAAGATATCCAAATCAGCAGGCAAAAGGCGAAGTCCAAAAAAACAGGCAAAGGTTTGGAAAAAAGGCTATGGCTATGGATATGGATATGGCTTGAGAAAAAGGCTGGAACGTGACTGTAAAAGGTACAACGAAATGGCAGAGGACTGAACACAGAGGGAGGGATAAGAAGGCAGGGTGACGAGGGAATGAGGAGCAGGTGTGACAATCAGAGAGGGAAAGAGGTCAGACACAGAACACAGGAAATCATGCAACACATAAAGGGAGGGCATGGAAGCATAAAATACAACAAGGGGGGGGGCTAACATGACAATGGACTTGTTCAAGTTTGATTGAAGACCTTCCACCTCTCATCCAAGAGGCTTCTTCAGTTCTAAATGATTGGTAGAGAGTCCAGATACTTATAGTCCTGTTGGAGCAGAAAACAAAGGAAGCACCGAAACCACCAGGAAAATAAGACTCCTCAGGAGTCATTAATATTATGAGTCTTGTCCCTGAGGAGTTGTCACTCCTGGGTTGTGGCATAAGCTTGTGGGGCAGTTGTTTGGTCTCCCCAATGTCCAAGTCTCTGCATTCTTCACTGCTGCTTTGTTTGTGTCTGGGTGTTTTGTCTTTTGGGTGGACCAGCATCTGTCTCAGTGTGTTGCCAGGGTTTAAAGTGTATGAGAATCTTGTGTTTACTGAAAAATGAAATCATTTGAGCACAATGTTCAGTCATTTCTCGGACATTTTCGGATGTCTTCCTCTTTGTGGGGACAACGTGAGATGTCCACCTGAACAAACAGGGCTAAATTGTCACTTACTTGAAGTAGCACAAACCATTTTTTTCAGCAAATGTAACTCAAACTTTAATAAGTGGTCCGAGATCATATTGATATCTGATCCGTGCATGTAACGCAAAGGCTTTATTTCTTTTTGGTTGTTTGTTTGTTTGTTGATGCATATGTAATATTGTTATATGAACTCCTGCTTCCATGTCACATTGTTTTTATCATACACTTACAGAGGTGTATTAGAGGTGTTGGCGTAGTTAGTATTGTGAATACCTCTTTTTTTTGCGACTAGCAATTAATCTCAGGCCACTTTCTCCACAAACAGGTCATGTGGTCTGACTGGACTTAAGTTCCCCTTGCAGCCCATCATACATCAACAAACAAAAGCAGGAGGTCCTGAGTCATGCCTCGGTGACCTGAGGCTGGGGCCAGTGTTGTTGGCTATAGCGTTAGTTTTCTTTAGCTTGTACTTGCCCCCACTGAGAAACTTGTCGTTTTTTTACAAGTGTCTGTTTGTTGGGCTGAATGGTGCGTTTGCTTGTAGGATCGTGCAAAATCTACTGGTTGGATTTCCATGAAGCCTTGTTGAAGGGTGCAGCATTGAAGACAAGAGAGCAGGTGTCACTTTGATTTAGGTCCAGAAAATGGGGGCGGATCTTGTTTTTTTTTCTTTCCTTTCTCTTTTTTCCAAGACAGCAGTTTTCAACAATTTTCCCAGATTTGGCAAAAAACTGCAGCGCGAACTCAATGAAACATTTAGGAGGGGCGTGCCGTGGGTCAGCCGGGCTAGATAGATGTTCAGGATTGTTCAGCCGTGGAGGAGGTATGCACTCGGCTGCATGCCTTTCTACTTGTTCATATTTTTAGCTAGACAGCAGACAGAGAGTGAAATCCTCCACCAAGGCTTCCCCCATTATGTCATTGCGCCTCAATGCAGTCCCATGATAGTTTGACCCCCATAATACGACTCTTTCAGTATGAAATCCTACCCTATCACATTTGGAATCACATTGGACTCATTGTTGGTTTGATAGATATTTAACAATATCATGAGAACAGTTTTCATCTACAGTTTGATCTTAGTTTGAGTCTGTATCATTATTATTTGCTGATTTCTTATCTCACAGTCAGGATTTTTTTTTTTCTTTTTTGTAAGCCCTATAAATTAAAACATTCTGCAAGACCAGATCCAGAGTATTACTTAGATCCAGATGATATTTGATGTGTGGCAGATCGTATGAGGATATCATTGCATCATTTTGTCCAGGCATTGTCTGAATTATCCATGAAGTTCGAAGGAAAAAATCCCATAATTACCCCTGTCCAACAACGTCTTTCATATAATTCTGGATCCAGATGATGATCCGGATAACCCCAAAAACAAGTTCTGCCTTGGGCCGCAACCTGCCTCTGCAAAATATGTGATTTTTTAAAAATCTGGTTTTAACGTTTTGAGCAATCCTGAACAGACAGACAGACAGACAGACAGACAAAACAATGCAGGCAGGAACATTCCCTCCTTGGCAGAGGTAACACGGAGACTGATGGTCAGCCAGAGGTCAGAGGAAGAGTGGCTCTACAGCATCGGAATCAAACTGGAACATGAAGTGCTTTTACTAATATAGACAGACTTTAAGAAAGAGAAGAAAGACCGGCAAGAAGAGGAGGCCGAGGGGGTCAGACAGAGAGAAAGGAATGCTGTTTACTCGTTGCACACATCCATGAGAGGGCTCCAACTCTCCAACTCAACAGTCAGTCAGTCGGATGTTGCCTTGAGATCAGCACCACATCCACCCAACCCCCCCCCCCCCCCTCTATCTCTCTCTCGCTCTCTCTCTCTCCTGCCCTGAACCTCCCCGTCCTCAACCGCCACCACTTTACCAACACAAAAAGATGCAGCACAGCACTTTCCTTTTCACCCTAGTATGCAACACCCCCTCCCACCACACCAAACACTCACTCTCTCTCTCACACACACACACACACACACACACACCCTTGGTCTCCCCCTTTCCCACCTTTGTATCAGTTGAAAGGCATATGGTTACTGCCATCCGATTCCCCTTGGCTGAAAGTGCCTTTCACTTTACCGCAGTTCACAAAGAGGTCAGACTACGGCGGCAAACAGAAATATTGTGTGAAAGGCTGACTTTTTTTTGTGACTGGCCTAAGAGATGTGAGAGACACCAGTATAGAGAGGGAGACAGAGAGTCCCTGATAAAGTTACATCTGGTCAAACAAACCTCACTCCATTCCTCGTGCCAGAGTGACAGAATTTATGTTGTAGTGAAAAAGAGGTATTTGAGACAAGTGACAGGAAACTATAGCCTCAGACATCGACAGCCATATATCATTTATTCAACGCCCCATCCCCCCCCCCCCCTGGATTTTCATCCAGGTCCGATGTTCCTGATTTAGTTCAGACAGCTGCAGCGGACGCCATGTCCCGAGCCACGACAATGAGACAGATGTTCAGGAATGGGAAGATGAGGGCGTCTTGTCTGAGACGATCATTACAATGTGAAAATCATTCATCAGTTCGTTTTGACAGGGTGTCGGAAATATCAGTGTGTAACACGATGAAGCAGCGTTTCCCCCTCGCAACCCCCCCCCCCCCCCCCCAGGTCCCCGGGGCTATCTGGTCCCTCCGGCTCTCTTTGTGTGTCTCTGGTAAATGATTAATAATGAGTGATTCTCCGCTGACCTTGTTTGTTAAAAGGACTTGTATCTGACAACTTTGGATAGTTTGTGCTGGGAAGAGGAAACTCTTCCCAGCACAGAGAGGGACCTCCACCTGTTTCAAGAAAGTATTTTTTGCCAATTAAGCGAGTCATAGAATAAGCCCGATCTCTTTGAAGCTGCTCAATCTGCACCCTCGTGCCCCTATTGTTAACCTTAATAATTGTAGCCTTGAGTTGCAGGGTGAATTTTCAGACCACAGCCTTGTAATTAGACGGCATATTCAGGCCCCAATTTATGGCCAATATTTTACTTGGCATAAAAGCCACTGAGCTAAAGATTTGTTTTCCAAATAGGAACTCTGGGGAACCACACCAAAAGCAGCCTCTGGAAAGAAACCGCGCTGCACTTCAAACCCATCACCGTGAGCGAAACGAGATTAATTTTGAAACGCTAACTGGTGTTTACTTTGGTCTTTATGATGGTTCCTTTTCGTCGCATTTGGTGAGAAAGCATCAGACTTGGTTTTACTCGTGGCCTGCTGCTTCCCTTCACTAGAGGCACCCCCCCACCACCACCACCACAGCCCCAACCCATCCCCCCTTCTTGGGAAAGAGGCTTACAACTATCCTGGAAGTGTGCCCTGTTCCACAGCGCCATCAAACATTTATTCATCCTGAGCTGCTTGCCAACACCCTTGGACAGCGAGCCCGGTGAAGGTGGGACAGGTCAGGCTCGTGGTCGGCACTGTCACATACGAGATAACCACACATTAACATGCACTTCAGTCCCTGGTCTGTCTAAACACAAGTGAGCAGGCATGTGTGTGTTCGTGCATTAGGGAACGCAGTGGTGGGTTTTTTGTTTTTTGGCTTTTTTTTTTTACCCCTGAATGGAAGAATGCACTGCTCCGTAAATCTGTCCCTCATTGGGAAGACAAAATGAAAATGGTTCCATCATAAAACATCTGTAATGGCTCCATCCACCACCATAATGGGGCAATTACCAAGAAGGGGGGGGCGGGGGGGCTGTGACAGCATGAAGCCTTTGGCTCTCTTTGGTGCTCCGCGTAATGCTTTAGTGTATGCGTTCATGTTCCACAGAGATAATGTCTGGTTATATATATATATATATATATATATAAAATGGAATGAAGCTTAGACGGAGGCAAAAAAAAACTTTGCTCCCAGAGGAAGCAGTCTATCCGTTCTACACAGTGACAGACAGGAACATCTAATCTGAAGTTGCATCAGTGATGATGCCTGATCTTTTGCCCCTGCCCCCCCCCCACACCTGGCCCGGGCCCTGTGTCTTCCACACCTCGTAATCAAGCGTAATTGAGGTTAACTGTACGGCCCAACTGAAATGCTAGACAGGTAAGCCGCAGCCTCTCATGATTAATGTAGTGTGTTAGTGTTCTGGGCTCTGACCTTTTGAGATAGGCCAGGCACCATATTTAAGTGAAAGCTCTGCCTCAGTCGTGTTGTGGAGTTGTCCATCAAGTCCTCCTGAACCCCCCCCTCTCCCAAAGTCAGATCCTTGCCTTGCTGACTCATTGCCCCTGACCCATGTTTGTTTGGCTGTGTATCTCATTTTACCACGCAGGACCAAAACCTCGTTTTACCACCCAAGTCTTAATTTAAGTCTGGATGCGTTTTTTGTGTAACGTTTTATGTCTGCTGTGAACGGATCAAGCATGGACGCAAAGAAGAGGAATTGACTCTGGCGTTCTTGTCTTTTCCTTTGTAGCCATAATGGCTGTTCTGAGACACTCTGGTGGTTCTTTGCTATTTGTTTTCCTTTCGCCTTTGTTGCCAAGTCACAGAATTCATTTTAGACTTCATTTGTCCATGTGGCCAAGTGTTCACACCAGTGGACACCATTTGTCCAGCTCCGCTTGTCATCGACCCTTCCCTCGCCTCGCCACAAACCCACCACAGATATCAATTGGGCAAGGGGTCACGTCCTTGCCTTCCTCCCAAACGTAAGCATTGTCAGAGTTAACTGAGTAAATTTGCTTTTGGCTGGAGCTCACTCAGACCCTCACAGCAACACACAGCGAGGGTCAGTCAATGAAAAAGAGAAAAGATGAACTGCGAGCACACACACAAAAAAAAGACAATCTTCTTTTCTGCAGAGGTTTGCAGGGGATTCGGAAGGTGTGTTGATCAGGGATGGCGAGGACCCTGCGGGTCACCATCTGTAACATAGACCAGGGGCAGTAAATGGATGAGGAGGGGTGAAAGGGCACCCTCAGACATTCCTTTAGTAAATAAACAGAAAGAAAGCGGGCTTCGCTGGACAGGTATGCTAAGCAGGGCTATCAAGTTGACTTTGGGTTTTGGTCTTTTTTTTTTATTCATTCGGTGATTTGTTTCAAAGTTTCTGATGTTGTTGAAATCTGCTTTGTAAGCAAGAAGTTCATTCTCACAATTCAAAAGCCCAGTTGGGGGGGGTGAGTTTAATGCAATTAGAGAGTTATCTCCGGTGAAGTGGCGGTGTCTGCTCTCTTCCTGTCACCGTATGGTCTGACAGGAGGGAGGGATGGCTTTCTGCAGGACCAGTGAGGAGGAGGAGGAGGAGGAAGAGAAGAAGGGGCAGATGCCCAGTTAGAAGAAACAGTCAGTTCTTTTGTTACACTGTGGCTGCTCTGTGCATGGGGTCATTATCAGTCTCTACTTTAACAGCATCTACCTAGAGTGCAAACGGCCCCTCCAACATTTCAACAGTTTGGACTCTCGTTCGTTTACTTTACTCAAATCTACAAACTTGCTTCTTTTCAAATTTAAGTTTGAAAAAAAAATGGATGGCAGGTGGAAAGAAAAAAAAGTAATGGCCTCTGGCATTAATGCACAAGTAAGTGTATTTCATGTTTGGGGCTGCCCTTGCCTTTGTGTTGATGCTATAGTGGTTCAATGAAAGGCGGCGGAAGGGGTCACTCCAGGCATCTGCTGTGCTCCTGCACCACTCATGTCCATCTGTGTGTACACTGATGCCCTTCTGTGCACTTACACAGCCTGACAGGCGCACAAATATGAAGACGCACTCCGTAATGTGCGCGTAAAGTTGCATCAGTCTGCTGTTTATTATCCTGCATCCCAGTGATGCACTGCCAACCTGCACTAGCCTGTATTCTTGAATAAAGAAAGGTATCCAGCTTTAGTATAGCATAACTTCAAGCCCTGGTGGTGGGGAAAAGAAGAAACCAGAGAAGGAGGGACCCCTCTAGAGGCAAGAAAGACAGAAAAAAACATTGTGAAGTGAAAAACATTGGCTGTAAAATAAAATAAAAAGTTCTTCCAGGATTTTATCAGTAGCAGTTTAAAAGTCAGGGCTTGGCAGCTCCATGGGCTCCTCTCTCCTTTCTTCTCCTCTCCACAGCTAAACTGAATCCATTCAACAAATCAAAGTATGAGATCTAAGTCGTTACAATAAATTTTCTAATGCTCCTTAATGCCCTTTAAACAAATTTCTACTTGCTTAGAAGTCTTTGCTGCCTGGAGGATCAGCGTGATTTATGTCTTTCCTATTGCTGATGAGGACATCACTGATAACGGAGAGGTTAAGTATGAGGAACATTTATGTTTCCACTGCCTCCATGTGAGCCAAGAGAGCGAGAGAGAGAGAGATTTCTGGGATCTCCACCCGGAGCAACATCGAGATGTTTAGTTATGCAGCCTTACAGATCTCTAAAGAGGAGCCTCTATGCACAGATGTGCAATGTCAAGATTATTTGTATTTCTGATGAAAAGATCTCATCTCTTTGCCAACTTCAGTTTGCGCGGACTCCTATATATTAAAACACAGTTTCAAATAAACACTAGGGGTTTTTGGGGGGGGGGGGGGTTCGCTTGCTCTGCTTCTGCTCGGAGCAGAAAGGACAATAAGGTGGTTGTGATGAAGAACTTTATAGGAACATTTAACTTGAGAGTGAGGGATTGAAGCGGGTAAACAAAGCATTCCTTTCCCTTTCATCACCATTTAACTGTTCCCTTAACATTCAGCCTCACCTCCAGGCCAGTGCCCCCACCAGACCGGGGGAACTTGTCAAATAAATATAAATCAAAAAGTCCAGGTTTATCTTACACGCTTCTGTGAAGCTGTTTAGAAATTTAGACTGGATTGTACAACTTTTCAGCCGTTTGGATTTAACATCATCTGCACAGACTCCTGGCGCTGCTCAGTCCGTCTCCCATAGCGGTTTTAAGCAGTATGGGGACAGCACGGCTCGAAGCTGCACCCCGGCTATATGGTGCTCCAGACGTATTGCCTGGAGGGCCATTTGGTTATACTCATGGGAATAGTTTGTTGTGTCAGTCATTTGCTGCGCCTGCTAAAGAGTGCACTTAGCATCCTCTGTTTCCCCCGAGCATGCATGTGGGGAGAGACATGATACTGTACAAGAGCTGGACAACATATAACATTTCAAAGCAATTTCCTAATTGTTTCCAGGCCAAGGTCGATAGCCTATATGGAAGCAATCCCTTCTTTCAAAACTTTTTCATGCGCAGATTGGGAAACATTAAAGTGTTAAGTAAACTTGACCCAGGCGGGCTAATTCATTGGGCTACATATAGCTGGGCTTCGTACAGTTAGTGCCATATCAGTGACAGTCAGTCAGTGCATTTCCTGCTAAATGGATGGTCACCATATGTTTATATGGCTTTGCAGCACAATCCTCAGCCAGGCAGTCACTGAATAATGACATTTGTTTCCGAGAAGAGAGAAGAATGGGATAAAGGTGCATGTGCTCTGTGATGTGCACTGCACTGTTGGCTTGCTCTATAGTCTCTAAGCGTACTCGAAATAGTCCAACATGTTCTATTTACTTTATAAATTCATCCATTTATGTATTTATTTTTTGAAGGTGGTCCAGTAGTATAGTTTGTGATTTAAGATTCTTATCCGGGGAATGATTTTAATAGCATGCATGGTTGTAACCTTGACAGTTGGAAGTTATTCTATATTGTAAAAGTATTAGTAATGCAGACACGTTTTCTCCTTTAATCAATAAACATAAAATAAATTGGTTATTTTCTTATTTCTTCACAAAGAAATGCCTTTAAATTATTGGAAAAGTTACCAAAAAGGGTTTCACTGATCACAAGAAGTAGCAGACTTTGTTTTGAATTTTATTTGTACAGTAATGGTGTGGAATAATATCCAGTAATATATGTATATATATATATATATATATATATACATAAGTATATATATATATCATTGTCAAAGCTCTTTACACTCTAACTGAATGCACCTCAAAACTCAGATCCTATATGCAATTACGAGGTAGACATTTAGAATGGTATTTTCCACCCACTGCTTTAAAAAAACAAATCCGAATACACTTTAAATTACTCTTATCATGTACGAAATATAAGATTATCATGAAACTCTGTACATCACAAATAATAAAATAATTATAGAATAGAAATTATACCGATTTGAGTGCATTTGGTATATTTACAAAGACATGCCGTTTTCTCTTTTCTTCATTCGTTGCACTTTGTAAAGTTTTCAACTGTACAAATATTTACAGCTCCAAAAAAAATAATGAACAGCAGTGCATTCAAAGCTAATGTGCATTTAAATATCGTCTCGTTTGCGAGTCTTTTTTTTCCCTATAGATTTTCGTCATCAGAGAAGACAAACTCTGGCCGCGTGCACGTCCTTTGGCGCAGTCAGTTATGGAAGTGCATTTCTTAGAGATGCAGACTTTTCAGCAAAAAGTTCGCTTCAGTTTTGTGTGCTTTTTTTTATTCTTATAGCAGGTTCCCAGTTCACGAGTCATGGTTGTGTCCTTAATGTCCACAAAGGCGCACGACGGTCCCCATTAAGGCAAAAAAAAAAAAAAAATCTCTTGAAGGCATGAACCCCTAACCTCTTATTTCGTCTCAGACCAATGTGCGTGCGTGATTTTGTGCTGTTAGACTCTAACCCCCCTTTTTCTAGAGAAGCAGGCACTTGCTCGGGACTATAATGACTCCAGCTGGACAGTGAGAATTACGGCCTGGATGCACGTACCCAAAAGAGTCCGGCATGGCTGGCAGGATCGCACAGCAGAGCAGCAGCAAAGCGCTGACGGGGAAAGTCTGACACTCCTCTCCGGCTTCGGCGCGAACAGGTGCGCGGTCTGGCTCAATGCGGGCTCCCATCGCGCACTTGTGCCACGCGGACACGTCTCACTCCCTACAGGAAACAAAGGCCTGTTTGATGACTTGTTGCACGGATTGGGGGGGAGAGAAAAAGAAGCTGTGAGTGTGAATTAAATAGGGAGTCTGAATAAATAATCCCTTTTGAAGAAGGCGCGTCACGCGCGTAAAAGCAATGCAGACGCGTGAGGGCTTCATACACCTTTAACCTGGGACCTATCTTTGATGTCTGTGTCTGAATACAGGCCGCTACCTGCACCCGCACTGCTCCACCACCATGTCCTCGTACTGTTTGTACACCACGTTATTGCCCGAGTCGATGTACAGGATGCTGATGGGGCTGAGCTTGGTGGGGACGCAGCAGCTGGGCGGGGTGCTGTTCGGGTCCATGGAGTTCATGAGCGTCTGTATGATGGCATGGTTGGTCGGCTCGAGGTGCGACCTCAAGGGGAAGTCGCACACCCCCTCGCAGTGGTACGCCTCGTAATCCAGGGGCGCGATGATCCAGTCGTCCCAGCCCAGCTCTTTGAAATTCACGTGCAGCGCCTTTTTGCTGCACCTGGACCTCGATTTCTTCCCGTGTCTCTTCCCGTGACGATTGCTGAGCGCAGTCCTCCTCCTCCGACGGGGGCCCTCTCCTTTCACCCCCCTCAACGACACTGCCCCCCTCTCGCTGGTCGACCTCCGCGACTTGATGTTCTCCTTCATCTCGTTGAAGAGGTTCTCCCTCTTCTTGGAGCGGGTGTAGGCCACCAGGATGGCCTTCTCTCGCTGGGACCGGCCGCCCCTGTCCAGCCCCAGTTGCCTCAGGTCCACGTCGGCGTCTGACTTGCTGAGGGTGACGCGGAGCTGGAAGCAGAGCTGCTGGTGATAATGGCGCTGGTTCGCCTTGAACATTTCCCACACGTCCAAGACTTCCCAGCCGGCCTTGGGGGAGTCCAGCGGGTCCAGAGACCTGGAGTCCAGCAGTCTGTCCGAGCGGCAGGGGTAGACCTGGATGTCGTAGCGGCCCGTCTGCAAACCCCCGGGCGCTCGCCTAAATATCCTTAATTCCGCCCCGACCAGCTCCTCTTTGTCTGAAAGGGTTGAGACATCAAACAGATACTTTTGTCTTCGGAGAGGAGAGTGCAAAAGATCGTCTGCAAGGATAAAAGCAGAAAATAATTGCAGTCAGATTCACTTAGGGTGTACAGTGTTCAGAGGGCTGAAGGGAGGGGGGGGGGGACGCACATTCTCCCACAGAGGCCTTCTCCCGCTCCCTTTCTTGTTTTTTCAAATGTCCACACTGAAACAAACTGCAGCTGACAAGTCCCTGTTTGGAAAAACTCCCAGTTAACACCGTGTTTATTATTGGGGAAAACTCATTGCCGGTTATCCAGCGTCGATCCGTGACTAAATTACAGCCAGAATCTGACCTCTATTTCTCTGCAGGCTAATTTGCTGCGGTTTGATTAAATTCTAACATTGTGTTCCCGATAATTACATTCTATCACGCTAAGGGCTTATTATGGGTTAGGTTTACAAAGCTTGCTATCAGGCTTCCTCTCTCAAATTGTGTAGTTGCTCAAGTTTCCTAATTTCATTTCATGCGCATTTGTTGCACAGGAACTATTTAAAATGAATTTATGATGCAAAGCAAGCAACGATCGTGTCACACACCGGTTGTTATTCTGCACGTTCCAAAGAAATAATAATAATAAATTTGGTACTTCAGCAACTAATCAAATCTGGCAAAATGTGATGCCACGCAGGTTTGATCAAAACCAGCAGGTTTAGAATAGTCGTAGCTTTATATTTACGTGATGACAGAATGATTGTTCAATTCCAGCTCCCTTACTGAGAGGAATTACACCATCTTTGTAGTCTTAAATTTAAACCTAGGCAGCAGTTAGAAGATCAGAATGCGGTTGGAACTGCATTTTTACGCAAATAAATAAATAAAACAAAACAAAACAAAGGGCCTAGCGCCCCTGCGTGCTGCCAGAGAACCGTGAACATTATACATTCAGCTGAACAGGCACAATTATTTCATTATTCCCTGCAGAAGAGCCAGAAGGCCTAAAAATATTCCATCAAGGCGATGCAATGAGACAGAAATATGACAGTCGATGCCATGGAAGGCGTTAAAAAAACAAGGGAGTCAGACTTTTCTAATTTCAACACAAACGATCTGAATATTTATATTGAATTTTATTTTATTCCATTCCTAATAAATTAAATCTCATTTTTTTTCTTGGAAATCCGATCGGATTCAATAAATTGATGATCAGTTTTTGTCTAATTTGGTCCGTTTTTCCTCAGTCTCTACACGTTTCTTGCAGGATTTATCAGGAAAATTACATACATTTCAGGGGGAAATACATCTCTATTATATGTCAGAATTTCGCACCCTGTATTTAAAAACTTAAGGATTTACATCGAATATAGTTCTTCGCGAAAAGACTTTATGGTTTAAATGTATATGATGCAGCCACGGTTTTGTCTCTATTAATATCTGATCGCACTTTGTAAAAATAAAAGTGGCATGCCTACATTTAGACACCCCTGTGATATAATTTGTAAAACTTGTTCTGAAGAGATATTTAAATCGAGCTGTCAGTTTCCCTCCGTGAACCCTCCCGAGTCAAACAGTAAAACAGATTGAAACCTTGTGCTCGTTCCACTGACTTTCGGCGTATGGTCTGCATTAAGATTCCTTTTTTTTTTTTTATAAGACCTCAAACAAATCGAACAAGTTCACGAAATAATTAACAGTTCTGAATTCCCAGCTTCCTCATTAAAGCACTTCCCCTCTTATATTGCATCTAATCCTGCCAACGACAACATTCCCTTTAAAACGCCCCAGCATGGACCGGCTGAGTAAAGACTGTTGCAATTATTAAGAGATATCCAGGATGAGACTTTCAGAAGATGAACAGAGTCCTGTTAAAGTCCTTCGTCGTTTAGTAAAATAAATTCAATTCTGCAGAAGACGTTTGACTTTAGATTACTGCTGTGACTATAGTGCTTATTGAATCGACTTCTTGTTTGAACTTACTTGTATTCGAACAAATGCAAAACATATTTTTGACATCCAGAGAGAGAGAGAGAGAGAGAGAGAGAGAGAGAGAGAGAGAGAGAGAGAGAGAGGGAGAGAGAGAGAGAGGGGGGGGGGGGGGGGCGCACCATCTGCGCTTTAATGAGATGCCCAAAGTGCCAAAAGTAATTTTCGGGTTATTTTTTTCTGATCTTGCCTTTTCTGACCTTCAGGAAACACCCACCTGGTTTTATAAGCAAATTTTCTCGAACCAATAAAATCGTGAAAAGCGCAGTAAGGACAGATTATATAGGTTTACTCAGTAAAAAATTTTGTCCCATGCGTGGATGAAAAATACGCACAAAAGAGACGCAGAGCCTGCTACTTTATGTGTGAAAAGCTGCGTGCGTTTCAATTCTGACGCAAGAGGCGTGATTGAACTCGAAGCCGAGCCGAGGTTCTTGCGGCAGGTTAATGCAAGGCAACACTTGTGGGATGTTGGGACGAATCCCAAAAGAAACCAAGGCACTCGAGCCGAGAGGACTGAAAGAAAAATAATTTGCTGTAATTCGCAAAGGGAGGTTCCCTAAAAAAAAAAAAAAAAAAAAAAAAGCACTTCAGCGTGGAGGAAGTGTCTTTCTTTCTTTTATCCTCCTTCTCGTCGTTTTTGGGGATGTGCCCATCGTAGCCGACGCATTATGGGAGAAGAGAGAGTGTTTGATGTTGTGGAATGAACATTCAATCAGATCACCGAGTTCAAACACTCCGAATCAACCGTTCGGTGCCAAGCAGCTCCCCGAGGGTCCAGCTCGGGGCCAGAGCCTTCTGACATATCACATCAAAATCACAGGAGAACGTTCTTCTTATTCCTGTTGGATCGCTCCACGCTGCAAGAATTAAGTGGCCACACCGACGTGCGCGCCTTTTGATCATTTATTTCGTCTCAAAAACCCGAGAAGCGCGTTTTATGTTTTCCACTTCATTTCTGTTTATTTCATGGATACGATATCACAAAGTGTTAAATATATTTAACCGAAAATGCGTCAGGAATATATATATATATATATTTACACCGGAAACCATGTGATCTTCGCCCCAGCGCTAGTTTGGACCAGATCTCTTTTTCAGCGCGCATTCTGCGTCCGAGGTCTGAGGCTCGAGGAGTTTCACAAAGATAGCTCTTATTTGTCCAGCAAAGATTAACCCGGTTTGTGTCTTCGTGTGTGTTTTAGACGTGTTTGTGTTTGTAGTCGCATGCTTGTCGGATCACTTGGTTACACACATTTAACTGAGCCAAACACCTGCTGGTGACACCGACCTGCCCTGGAAAGGCCCCTCCGGCTCCTAAGAGGGCCAAACTGTGGGCACCTTAATGCCAACAGAGGCTCGGCGTGTATTCAGATGGATCTATATCTAATTCCAAAATATTTATATTTGAATATGATGGAAAAATAAATCCTGTACCGGGTCTCATGTGAACTGGAATATAGTATAGTGTTCACGTGGAGCATGGGAGCACTGAAGAGCTGCACTAACACTGATTTATAGCCTTTATTTAGAACGCGTCTTAATGAGTGTTTTACTGTCGTGTAAGCCAGAGGTTAATTTAAGTGTAATATAACTTAATACTCGGGAAAAGGTACATCTTTCGCCGGCTGTGCGCCAAGTGGGTCCAAATATCACCCCGAAACTCCCGGACAGCATGCAACCCGGCACCTTTCAATCCTCTCCTCTTCTGTAACACATATTAGGACTCTTTAGCAACATTTTGTGCGCGCAAATATGTTTGCAGACGTTTATTTCGGATTTGAAACGTGCGTAAAAGTTTGCCGTTATACGAGTCCTCCTGTGTTTTTTACGCATCACTGCAGTATTCAGCCATATTCACATACAAGCTGCAATATTAGTTCAGTCAGTTGAGAAAAGACCGAGCTGCTGAAGCTGCAGCAGACGCTCTGAAACCAACCTGTTCCTCTGTCCACAAAACTTGTGATGGTGTTGGCAGATTTAGAGGAGCGGAAAAAGCTTGCGTTTAGTCCGAGCTTCTCCGCAGCCGAGTAGGTCCTGTATATAGAGAGCATGTATTCATGTGGCACGATAGTGTCCTTAAACTCTTCTTTGTGATGACCCACAGCGGGATGGGAAGAAGCAAAAATGTCCTTTAGGAATTTTGATGCCCTCTGTCCGTCTTGATGAGGGATCCTGGGCCCCCGGGTTCTCCTCGGCGCAGAGGGAGTGATGATAGCAGCAGACTGGAAACACGGTATATTCCCAAAGAAAACAAGGAGCAGACCCAGATAGAGCGTTACGAGCCGAGGTGCGTCCATGGCTGGAGGAGACATCGGGAGATGTTCACAAACACTTTCCGGCTTGGTGAAGTCGGAATCGGGGACGCGCCAGAATGGGAGATGATGATGCTCGCGTCGGGGTCGGAGAGTTGCTGCTTTTGCGCTCTCCGGTCACACCAGAAGAAGTGCGCTTTACGCTCTGGACTCCACACATGAGCAGAGACCGTTGCGCCGAGTGAAACACGCCCACATGGTCGCGCAGTGAAGAGCTTCCAATGCAATTCCACGCCACAGACCTACAAACAAACGCGCGCTAAAATGCCAAAGCGCTGCCACAAAATACACACACGGGACTCCACGGAGAGAAAGCTTGTGTTGTTGTTGGTGCAGCCAGTCGCTGTTTCCACTTTCCAGAGAGAAGAAGAGACAATTTAATTTGGGATTTTTTTTCTTCTTCTTTTTTTCCAAAAACAACTTTTTATATCGATTATCAATTAAGTGGAAATCAAACTTTCATCCATCTAAGACGAGACGATCGTCTCATCCACAGCCATTTTTTGCGGGTCACGGGAGTTGCTGGAGCCAATCCCATGCCCATCCTATGGGCGAGGGGCGTGGTACACCTCGGATGCGTCGCCAGTGCATCGCGGGGTAGAAGGACAACCAACACAGGCACGCACTCGCACACTATACGGGCAATTTGGACTAATCAATTCACCTAAATATCATGCTTTTGGAAGTGGGAGGAAACCGGAGAACTCGGAGAAAACCCACGCAGACAAACTCCGCACAGGAGTACCTGGAGGCGACGGCTCTAACCACCGCGCCACCGCGCAGAAATTTAATTTTATTCCCTAAAAAAACTATTTCAGAATCATGTTTATCCTGAAAGCACAAAGCAGATTACAGATGTAGTTCGAATAGTCCAAGATTATACACAAAGTGGATGAAGGTCCGTTTGCAGTTCAACTCATTTAAACTCATCCTTATCACAGTCTTAGAACCTGAGAGCTGCAAGGACTAATCAGATTAGATTAGATTATAGACACGGATAGGACGAAGACACGTTGTGCATAAAATGGTCATAAAGAAACGTCATCATTTTGAACCTGTTTCACAAGTTAATTAGTGAAAGATTTTTATTTACCTACATTTATAATGCGAATGAAATGTCATAATTTGATAAAGTGTTGGACAGTGAAGGAGACATTCGACTCTTTAGAAAACATAATTGTCTTTGAATAAATCCGAAATATTACATTCCAATAAATTAAATAATAGTTATTGTCCATTTAAATGTCACCCCGAGGTGTAAAACCAAAACGTTCAACCTTGACGATGCATCACAGACGTTATAAATAACACCAGTGACCTCTAGCGGCCATTACGTCTTATTACAAATAGATGTTTCTACACAGCATAAACAAGCTATGGTTCAAGCCTGATTATGAAGTCGACCGTTCGTCATTCTGGCCTAACTGGATTTAACATCAACCTTTTTATAAAGAAGCACAAAGTAAAGGTCTGATTTGAGGGGTAGTCGTCACAACGCGTTAGAATAGATTCTTTATTTCATTCACTTTAACGTCACCAACAAATCCCCAGATGTTGCTGGACTGCATGTGTTGTCATTTTGATATATTGTTTTATATGGTTGAATGATAAGTTGTCTCATATAATCTTTAACATAATTTTTCCATATGACAAAACCATCAAACTTCAAGTTGTTTGTGGTTTTAAAAACTACATTTACTGCTTGTTCTATTATTTTTGGGTGATTCTGATTCTGAATTCTAAAATGCATCAGTGGAAACATTTTAGACATAAAAAAAACACTGAAAAAATCAAAATACTGCAAGTCCTTGTATAAAGGAAGGTCGGGTTCGTTTGTAAAACATATGATAAACGAATTGCATCAAGAACAAACCACGATAATTATGGGATATCTGATGCATTGGGTGTCATTTATCTTATTGAGTGTAAATGATGTTAGATGAACGTGTAACTTGTATTAGAGCACCATAAACTGCAGGGACGCTGCAACAGTGATGAGGGTCATCGTGTTGTTGTTCCAGCAGGGGGCCTCGGTGAAACAACAACAACAACAACAACAACACGTGACTTCTGATCCAGTCCCACCCAGTGTCCGGGGCAACCTCAACAATCATCACGAGTCCTCTGGGCTGGAATGACTCGAGTCAATGGCGCTGTGGCAACCATCATCTGTAATCAATGACTCGAGATTGGGAGCGGAGCATCTCCCTGGTTTCAGCACCACGGAGAGCAGCCTCGCCGTTCTCGGCTGGGCGGAGGACGACACGCTGTATTCGTGCACGTTGCTGTTGTGCACGAACCGTCAGCATGTCGGACTCGATTCTGCAGGCAACAATGGGGGGGGGGGGGGGGGGGGGCTTTAGATTTAGATAAACATTCAGAAATATGAAATGACTCTGTTCGCTGATTATTAAAATAAATGCATACGTCATGGGGGGTAAAGTAGCTCTCAGAGATGACGCATGTAATTCTGTGGAGCAGCGCGGCTCGTTGATGGTTAAGTAACGCCTAAAACGTTATGTAACCAGGAGCTGGTCGTGTTGTGCGTGCGCTGTCAGTGCTCTCGATTCTTGTCCAATCGTGTGCGTGTGTTTGTGTGCGTGTGTGTGTGTGCGTGTGTCCTCAGTCTGCGCGCTGCGTTCCTCCGCCCAACGTCACAGCAGCAGAGCGCAGGCAGGCTGGCACCGCCGGAGCACCAGCAGCGGAGCGACCCTTGGCGCTTCCCCCACTGACGCGCATCCTTTGAGCGGACCCGACAACAAAAACATCAGGCAAGACATGCGTTCTCATTTTTATTTTCTAAACAACCCGCTGTCGCCATTGTTTTCTGTCAAATTATCCAAATTGCATGATCACATGTTTTGTGGTGAAGTGGAGATTGTTTTGTTTTTGTTTTTATCACATTTGGGAACATCACGTGCGTAACTTGCGAGGTTTCATTCCAGTGGCTGAGGAAGAAGACATAACAACACACTGCGGGGGGCGGGGGGGGGGGGGGGGGAGCAGATGAAACCAAACTCATGGCTCCAACATGGTATAAAACAAAAAATAACGTAATACGGTTTGGAGGCCGTGGGGAAGAAAATCCCGTAACTGACATGGGAAGCAGGGACGCGATGACAATGGGTTTGGCGTGAAAACGCGTGCAACACATGGCGCGCACGTCAGATCTGTGCTTCCATCTCTGACTGAGCTCCCATTGAAGTTTAGTTTGTTGTGAAAGATTGGTTTATATTCCAAGGGGTTCTGGGCCATGATGGTTCTATATGTGGAACCTTTAACATTCTGAACTATTCTATTGTGCGTGCAGTGATCGGTTGTGTTTTTCTATATGACACTATAGCCTAGTAAATGTCCTCAAGACATTTGGGAACGTTTTCCTCACATGTGGACATTTGGCTTCTTATATGCTCTGTGCTCAGTGGAGTGACTAAAAGCCAATGTGATCACCTGACATCACGCAATAATGATGTCATTGTTAAATGTTTATACTCAGAAAAGATTCGACATAATTATTTTATACATGGCATAATGTAAAACACAATGATCACTGGTACATAAATGCTAAATGAGCCTGACATTAAATCGGTTACTTTACTAACAATCCCTGCATCAGAACAAATGGGCTCAATGCATGATAGAATTCATTTTAAACTGGAGTAAACAACATCGCAGATGATTTCCCCATCTCACTGACAGCTTTCATTCGAGAGTTTCCCCTCCCTCTACCTCCGGGGGCAGGGTCCTTATGTGTTGGAGGAGGGATTGCGTGTCACTGATGCAGCTAGGATGTCTGCTGATGATGATTAAGAGAGCTGGAAAATCCTGTGTTTGCAATTTAGATAATGCTTCGTCTGTCGCTCTGCAGGCAGCCAATCAGCACTGTCTGGACTCCTGCAGAGGTGGATGATCCCGATGCAGTCGCTATAGGTCAGGACAGGAACAGCTGCAAACACCACAGAGGCAGTGAAAATGAAACAGTAGTGCATGTGAACAGGCATCTGCATCCAAAGGGGAGTCGCCTTCAATCCTTAGTGATCAGGAACCAAGAGCACAGAACATCAGCTGATGTCTGACTCCTTTGGTTCTGATGTTATTGTCCTGCATTTATTCCATTTGGCTGCCCGTATAGCTGCATTTATTCATGAGCTTAAAGCCGCTCTCCTCTCGCCTGCACCTTTTTTTGATTTAAACATATTTTCCAGTATTTGTTTCAGTTCTTTCTTATCTATTTATCAACCTGTTACATTAAGATGCATTCATTATTTTTTATATCCATCATCATGTTTTTTTTTGGAGCACATGCACCATTTTAGTCTTTATTGTAGAAAATATCCTGTCTAAACTCAACATGTGTCATATATGCTGCAAACATCTGAAATATGAGCCTCCCAATGCTCACACACTGACTCCAGGACAAAATGTTCATCCAGTTTGAGGCAAGCTCTGTGCAGGCGAATGCTATCAGAAGAAGACATTCTGTTCAGAGCTACATTTAGGTGGAGTCATTTTCTCTCTCTCTCAGACTGTTGTTCTCCTCCATTTGGTTCCTGTAGCCTGATTCTGCTCACAGCGGATGCCTGGATGTGAAAATGAAGGCAAGGTGGTGAAGGCCACCCACGAGGCAGATCTATTTTTGGCTAATAAAAAGGAGGATGGTTTTGATTCCCATGGTTCTCTGCTCTATTTTTGCAATCCTCTTTGGGCTGTTCGTACTTAGGACGTTGCGCCTATTAGGCCATCCAGCACTTACATCACATCCTGTTATTGATGGAGGATCATTTGAAGAGGCCAGATGGGCAGAGCAAGGTCACCAAATATCCAGCTAAAAATCTTACATCCGGACGAGGTGAGCAGGAAACAGGTTCAGGTTCGCTGATGCAAGAGCAACACAAACCTCTGGGCCAGAATCATCATCACAGCAATCCAAAAAAAAGGGAAAAGATGTATGATGCAGTTACGCAACTGAGCCCTTATGCAACAACTCAGAAAGAAAATCAACAGGCAAGAAGCGACTGTGCAAAGTTTATTCAAGCATGAGAAAAGCTCTGCATTATTTAGCTTTAAAGCATCAATAAAATATGAATCCTCCTGGTTTGGATATGCATGGATAAAAATAGCAAGTTCAGCATGAGATAACTGTTCATTCCTTCTCTGTTGTCTAGTTTTACAGAGAATATGATAGAGAAATAATAATAATAATAATAGAAGCCCCTTCATATGTTGATTTATGATTGATTTAGTATTACTTCAGTATTTAGAAGACGTTTGGCTGATAGACTTACGGAAGTGATTGCCTGAAATCAGTTTGTGTTTGAAGCATTATGATTGTTATTCAGATTTAAAAACATGTTGATGGATTGCTGGGAAAGTATAGCAACATTCAGTTTTGTAGTAATATAATATAATAAAATATAATATAGGTATATCATAATGGCATCATCTTTTCAATCATATATGTCAACAAGTGCTTCATAGATTGAACTAGACTAGATTCCTGGTTTCCAGATGATGCATCCTCATGACTTTGGTGATCTAGAGCCTTTTCCTGGTGAAACATTCTGTTCATCCAATGTGATTCTTTATAAATACCTGCAAAGCTCGCCGTTACTGCCTCAGCTCGACCAGCTGAATGCAAAATATCAGCATGCTAACTGACTAAGCGGTTAAACACACACATAAGTTGTAAATGTGCACATCGCTGTAAACATGTTAGCGTGTTAAAGTTGGCATCTAATTCAAATAGAACATTTTCAAATGTTATTTTATTTTTTATTTTTACTTGTTTTGCCCTTAAATGTATTTGATTGTAAAGGATATGTGTGGAATTAGTTTCATAGTGTGACGGTCATGGCTGGCTTGTGGTGCCATCTGTGCCAGACAGCATGTGGGGGGGGGGTTGCTGTGTAACATGCTGAGGACTCCTGTAAGGGTTTGAGAGCCACATCAAAATGGACATGGACAATCCACAGGGGAAAATTACTGGTCTGACATTTCTCCTCTTCTTCACTTATTAGGGGGAAACATTGCACAAAGCACAATGGGGCCCTTCCAAGAATATGAGGTGGGTGTGGCTGCATGTTCAATCAGACTTTACCAATGTGAGGTGACTTCTTTGGAATCAGTAAACAAAAAGCAGACATGAATTGTGAGGTTGTCGTCATAAAGCAAATAACATTATGAACTAACTTCTTCCTGAATAAGAAGGAGCTCTGAGTTTAGGAGGGTGCAGCTCTGACTGGCATGAATCTGAACAGGAAAAGAAGTCACCGGAGAAAGGGAGTGCCCGCAGCCGGATCCCACGCTTGGTCCTCCATCCCTTCCGACCAAAATACAAAGGGTCTCCTCAGTCTGATTCGCCGCTGTCGGACGAGGAGGGGAAGGAGTGTGACTTCAGCTCAGACCACTCCAAGAGGACCATCAGCACCAACAGCTTCTGCTCCGGTAAGAGGATCATCTCCGGTCAGAAGTTGGCTGGGGTCTTCATGACTGGAAAAAGCCTCCGGTGCTATGAATATTATTTGCAGATTGTTTTATGTTCCTCTTGAATGGACAGCTAAACATAAAATCCTTATTTAGGGGGTGATGAAGGCTGCAGAAGATGTGTTGAGATCCATTACTAAGTGAAAACATCATGAAAAATAAATGTCAAGGCCATATTACAAATTCTATATTTATTTTAAACTATGGCTGTATTTCAAGCCAAATCCAGACGTGGATCAAGCTGATTAAACAGCCACAGTCGAGACGGAATGAAAGGTCATTTGATTTAAATCAAGAAAATGTCACCTAGTTTCAGAAAAATGAAAGAAAGTTTCCTGTATTTTGTCTTTAAGTCAGATTTTATCCACTTCTTCCACTTATTTTCATAAAGTAACGCTTTTCAATGAAAAACAGGATTTCTTTGGTATGATGACGTTTTGAGCGCCAAGTCAAATCTAACATTTGACTTAATTCATGGAGTTCATGAAACAGGATGAGCAGTGTGTATAAACTGAAGTATTTAAACCCCCTATAGAAAAAGTTATTGCGTAAATGTATTTAATTAAATTAATCCAGTGGATGAAAGCAACTAAAAGCTGTGATTTAGGTTTGCATTGTACATCATTTGTGTTTAGCAAACAGGACCAGTGAAAGATTAAAAAGAAAAAGATAAACTACACATAATGTGTAAAAACTGTTGAGCTGACTGTTTTCCTTCGCTGCTACTTCTAAACTATTGTGTGCCTGTAGACGACACCGGCTGCCCCCCTAGTCAGTCTGTGTCCCCCTCCAAGACCCCGTCAGGCTCAGAGCAGAGAGCCCACAACTCGCCGATGCTCCCCGAGTCCAAGCTCAAAGTGAAGAGGGTGAGGGTGATGGTTGAGTGCAGTGGGGGGCCGAGGAGCACCCGCAGGCACAAGAGCGAGCAGAAGTCAGCCATGAAAAGCAGAGGTAAGGGAGGATGGGGGTGAAGATGAGGTGGTTTTTGGGTTGTTCTTTTAAGAAATAAAGTAACTCTTTGTTTTAGGCCTGGATTATCAAGATCTGATCGGAGTAGAATAACAGCCCGTAAAGTCCATAGATGAAATTGATCCGCGTTCATCCATTTTCTTGTAGATGAGACAATCATCTCGGGAGTGGCTGGAGCCTATCCCAGCTTGTTATGGGCGAGATACGGGGTACACCTCAGACGTGTTGCCTACATTTAATGTTTGTGGAGCTGGGCAGAATCCGGAGAACCCAGAGAACTTGGAGAAACCCCAAACAGACACGGGGAGAACATACAAAGTCCACACAGATAGGATTAGAGCCCAATGCCTCCTTGCTATGAGGTGACAGCGCTAACCACTGTGTTTGTTGACTCTTCCTGTGCCCATTTTTTTACACGCATAGAGCAATGCACACACACACACACACACACACACACACACACACATAGTGTATACACTGATACATGCCAGCAGCCAACAGATTCCCTCTCCTGTTGAGACGAAAGAACTGCTTGTCTAAAAGCAGATCAATAACTGGAGTCAGCCATCATACGTGCTAACGCTGAACTCCTCGCCACATCAGAAATTAAAATAATCTCTCTTATAACCTTGGAGAGGACAAAAAAAACTGCTTGACGAAAATCTGATTGGCTGAGGAAAATGTTTGGGCGCTTAGTCAATTAGGCTGATTAGCAGGAGAGTCCTTCTGTTGAGTCAACGAGAGGCGAAGGATCACTTAGTTTAGATTTTTGTTTGTCACCGTCATCGCTGCATGCAGGAATATGGTTTTGTTTGATGGAAGAGGATCCTACTCGGGTATGTGTTTTAGTTTGTCCTCATTAATTCAAGCTGATCCTTTAGCAGCTATATTTTATCTGCTTAAAAAATTCAAAATTTATTTGGTTATCAAAATGCCTCCCTCTTAAAAGTCACATCAGTCTAATGGGTCCATCCAAGAGCTATTTTCTAAGAATACCCCTAAGACACGACACCCCTCCCATGCTGTGATATCTTGCCCCCCCCCAAATCAGGAGATTTGGAAGAAGTCCGGCTTACAGAAGCAGTAAGAGGATAAAAGAAGAAGGTGCTTATTAAAGAGTTAGATAATGAACTAACAGCAAAAGATTAAGAATGATCCAAGTATGTTTCCGTAACTGTGTGCTGGATTAACGAATTCAACGTTGTTGCCTTGTAGATTAATTTAGGTCCAGTTCTCCAAGGAGGTTGTCTTTGGCAGCGTTTGTCTGTTTAGCAGGCTGCAGGATTATGGAAAAACTGCTGGATGGCTCTTGGTTAAATACATCTGAAGATGGGTCTCGGTCTAATTTAGATCCCATCAAATTTTGAGAGCAATGCAGATAAAGTCTGGTTACAAAAAAATCTGGATTTCCCATTTACTTATAATGGTGGCTTTTTCAAAAAATCCTAGCTTATAAAATATGCATTCTATTCAGTCACCAAAAATCACAGTCATAAAGGGGTCCAATATTCACTATCATGCATTCTGGATCTGAGGTCAGGAAAAAAAATAACATTAAAACCCATTTATGGATTCAAAAATCAGTTACAAATACACATCAACTCTAATTCACGTTTAATTTTCATGGTTGGTGAATAAAGATATCAAGAATCATTTAGAACCTTTTGATGATGATCCACATCACCAGATGGACAGTGTAAATCTAATTATGAGGGGAAAGAGCTGCTTGGCGGAGGTCTGCGCTCTCAAAGTGCTTTTCTAATTTGGATGCTGTAAATCTAACAATTAGGGCTTTTATCATGTATTTTATGGTATTTTGTTGTCAGCCTAGTGTGAATTAACTTGTTTTGTTTTAGTCTAAGTGAGTAATTGTGTCTTAAATATTTGGTTATACAGACAGTGCAATGTAGTATATTGAATGTGGAGTAAAATGGTAAATGGATTGCAGTTTTTTATACCTTCATGGTGCCCAAAGTGTCAAAACACTAATCAACAAAACCCCTCTATGTTTTGAACTTGCCCTTTAATCTCTAATGAATTCAATCTTCCATTGAAACGCATTGTCTGACGTTATGTAGACTAACCTTGCGTTCAATGAGCAAAAGGCAAGTTAATAAATATTGCACCATTCGGAGGCAAATATTTTGTTCCACAACTGAAGGTCATTGGAAAATAGGAGCTGCTTCAGCCTGATGGGTTCTCAGTCTGGAAACACAAAGTGCACTTCTCACTCTGGATGCTTCATGTGTTGATAAATCAGATGTACTTTGGTCCAAGAGCACTTGGTGCTTTATAGACCTGCAGTTGAATTTTAAAATCTATCATTTGTCGCAGAGGAAGACGGTGTAAGGATCTCAGGTTGGGTTATGCGCTCTTTCTCCATGTCTGTGAAGATTCTGGCAGCAGAGATCTGGATGAGCTGATTTTAGACTCCATTACAAGAAATCAGCCACCTTTTATTTTTTTCTTATAACTCGGTGTGGGCAGAATTCTTCTTCTTCTTTATATTTTATAGACTGAGTTAATCCTGATTTTGGTTGTTGTCTCATAGAATCTCAAGGGTTTTTTCCTCCATGTTTAGTCTACTTTGTGCTAAGGCTGTGATGCGTGTCCCTGCAGGTAGTGAGGCAGGCTTCAGCTCCTCCAGCAGCACTGGCAGCCTGAAAACCAACCTTGCTCTTAGCTCTGCCGGAAAGAAAGATTCTTCACGCAGGTATTGCCTCCAGAAATTCATGCTCCAATCACCAATTTACATTTTCTGTCATTGATTTCTTTTGTGATTCTTTCATCAAGTCGTGGCACCCCCGTCAGATCGCTCCCGGTGTTCAAGCCAGTCGGGAGCCTGACGACCAACCGCGATACGGAGCTGTATGCGCCCTATAAGACTCCTCAAAGAGCTGCCTCCTCCTCCTCCACCGCCAACAGCGGCAGCAGCTGCCACTCCAGCCCCACATCCGGGTAACAAATAGTATCAATAATTCTTAAATCACAGCTTCATTATTTTTGTTTGGACTCCTGGTTTCCATAATTCTCACTTACTTGAATCTGAAATTAGATGATTTTGGAGAGAGAAATTTTGAATCTAGATTAAGATGCATTTAGCATAACGTGCATGTGTGTGTGGCTGGATTAACATCAGACTTTATGTTAACTTTCACCCGTCTGGGATTATATTGGCCATGATTTGACTGTAATTGGGATTAGTAAAGATTTCTTCTAGCAGATGTCTGAATGCGGTGCCCAGACGGTGACTAATAGCTGCTCTGCAGCTGGATATTGATGAACCCACCTTGGTAGAGAGGAGAAAACGGAGGGTTAAATTAGAATGGAAGGATTAAAGCCAAAACAGAATATTTTGAAACATGAATGGTTGAGACCGCCATGAATTTGTCACATGGTGTTCTAGGTTCAGGAATTAATCTGAAGTGTTTACTGCTTTGGGCTTGTTTCTCAATCCCATGTAAGATTTAACTTCAAGATCCTGTCTCGGCTGATTCCACGACAAACGTTCATCCCTTGTCCTTTGGAGTTTTGATGTGATAAGTATCTGCCCTCGTTATCTGGTGATTGTTTATTGCCTCCATAAAGAAATAATGCCCCCCCCCCCCCCCCCCCCCTCTCGGTTTTTGGCTGGCTGAGATGTCATGTGATAGTTTGGTCTCACACTACCTTCTGCTGGGCTGTTTCTATTTCTGGCTGGACACAGAACGCTCATCAAATCCTCATGTATCCCCGGTTGCTAGGATATTGTGAGTGGAATAGGGGTGCTTTTGCATGCTTCCTTCTGCTACCAGAGTAATCTATTCCTTTTTGTTCTTTTCAGCAAGGCAAAACCCTGATCAGAGGACCAAGATAATGCTAATGCAGTTATATATATATATGTATGGGATTTATTTCCTTGTGGATTCTGCTTGTATTTAAACAAAACAGTATTTTTGCCTGTTGTCCTGATCCCTCTAATCCTGTGTGAAGACGGTATTTCCAGGCATTCAGAGAGCTTGGAAATACTGTCACTGAAACAAATTACCATCTGCAGGGAGGGATTTTTACTTTTAGATGTCAATTTGCCTCATGCCCTCATTTGGGAACCGATGAATCCTTTTGAGTCTGGTCCTTTGAACCCGACGTGTTTTGTCTCTCTGGCCAACAGAAGAAGTCTGGCCGGCTACCACTCTTGCAGAGACAGCCATGGCATCAAACCCCCGAACCCTGAGCAGTATCTCACCCCCCTCCAGCAGAAGGAAGTGGCCATCCGACACCTGAAGACCAAACTCTTGGAGTCTGAGAACAGAGTACATGACAGGTTGGTTCAGGGTCAACAGCACAGTGGTGATCTGTATCCGTGTGTTTTTTTTTTAGGGTTTTGCAGCAGTGACCATATCAGGGAGAAATAAATAAACCATGAATGTGATCTGCCCCGCATCTTTAAATGATCGTATAAAGGGTTTAGCATTTTTATTACTTGATTATTTGCTTTCATCCTGAGGGTTGATGGATTAAGTATGTGTAATGCTTCGTCTGGCTGTCCAGCGCTGATAAAATTCTCTGAACATCGTGAGGTTAGAAGGTTCAGTGAGGCCAAATATGATGTGGTATGGATGACTCTTGTACTCGCAGCAGCCGAGCGCCGTCACTCCATCCCTGCATCTTGCTGAGTATAATGGAGAGTATTTTGGGGTCAATGCAAGAAGAGACGAGACATGATTTATTAATCTCCGGACTCTTGTTGAGGTCCTGTTTACTGTGGATTCTCCAGCGCAGTGCAGTGCATTAAATTAACATCTGGCTTTAGCTTCATAGTGAGCGTCAGCATATGCAGCATCTATGAAAGTACTCTAGAAGTACTATAGGATACTCTCAGCCAATGCTCAGGAAAAGAAGAGGGATGTTTTCCAAAGATGTGCAAACTTATTCCATCAGTAACTGTTGTTTTCCCGCCCACTGCATTAGAGAGGGGGAAGTTGAGGAGTTGAAGGGTCAGCTCGGCAGAATGAGGGAGGACTGGATCGAAGAGGAGTGTCACCGGGTGGAGGCTCAGCTGTCTCTCAAAGAGGCTCGCAAAGAGATCCGGCAGCTGCGGCAGGTGGTGGAAACCATGAAGGGCAGCCTGGTGGAGAAGGATAAGGGGATACAGAAGTATTTCATCGACATCAACATCCAAAACAGGAAGCTGGAGTCCCTGCTTCAAAGCATGGAGCTTGCCCAGAGTGGTGCCAACCTCCACGATGAAAGCGCCTTGGACTTCTGTGACGGCACCGCTGGGAAGAAGATGGTGGGGGAGGAAGAGGGCGGGATGGAGCTGGGAGAGCAAGGGGCGGAGGCAATGGCAGACAGTGGGCTGCTGGTAAACGATGAGATGGCCAACAGAGCGGACATCTTGGAGCGCGTCCTGATGTCTCCTGCGATGGCTTTCAGACAGGACTCGAGCAGTAAGCTGAGGGCAGGGATGGAGTCGGGGCCTCTGATGGCTGCGCTGCCAGAGGAGGGGCAGCCGACTGACCAATCCCCTGAACCCCCACTTACTCGACTAAACACCACCCTCATCTCCTCACCCACACATTCCCAGCCCGATGGGGAAGACAAAGGGATCCAAACCGACGCCGTGGCCGTGTCTCCAGACCTCCCGGCTCTGCTCATCCAGCTGCTGAGGCTCTACGGTACAACAGCTGGAGACGCAGTCCTGTCAGCCTCCAACGACCTTCTGCGCTTCCCAAACCTGCCCAAAGCGGTTTCCGCATCTCCCGACTCGCCACCTCCTTCCCCGACACGCGGCGCCTCCGATTCTGGCATGGGCTGCTCAGAGCTTGCAGAGCGCCGCGGGTTCGTGAAGGAGCTGGACTTTGGAGCCGGTGAAGCGGAACCTCGTCCATCGGCAGGGCTGGCCGTGGTTGGAAAGCGTTACTGGAGCAACAACTTCCTTGTGGATCTGGTGGCGGTGGCGGCGCCTCTGCTGCCCACGGTGCTCTGGCTGTACTCGCGGCACGGTGTGGATGGAAGCGTTCCAGTTCACAACATCGCTTCTCTCATTAGGGGCTGTTGCATCATGGGATTGCACTCTCTTCGTCACGTTGCTCACGGGCCACACGTGTAAAGGCTGCCACCCCGCACGCACACGCCTAAACTTAACGCACTTACGCATCTTTTCAAGAGTATTTATTAGATTTGCCGTGTTTTTTGTTTCGGACTCGATGTTAATGCGGCCCTTTGGCTGCAACACGTTACTTTGCGCTGCGCAGCGATGAAAGGCAGCGGTGACAGATTATTTTCAACAGGAGTTATCGATATATGTTTATTTAGTTTCGTTTAAAGATGATCATCTGGGTCGATGGTTATGTTAGCCTCGTCTGCCAGCGTCCCTAGTTGTCCTTGTTTTGGGGAAAACGTTCTTTGTTAGAATGAGATTTCTTTTTAGGACATGAAGGATTCCACGTTTCTGTTCAATGGGTTCTGAAGAGTGAGACATTTTTGAGTTCTTGTTTAAAAAATAAAATAAAAAAGTCCCGTTAAACCTTCAGCCAAAGCTTTAATGTCTGCTCACTGTTCTCGTTTTGTGGAGTGTGTATTCCTCCCTCCCCAGAGAGTAGACCTTGATCTAGTGCAGCTTGTGTATTGTTCATAGAAGTAAGTTGACTCGTCAAAGCAACTGACACTTGTGATGTGCCTGAGCTATGTGCAATACTGGTGGCTTACATAAAATGTCCTTGTATCCCTAATAAAGCATGATGAATTCAAGACGCGTCGTCGGTTGTGACTATTTTATCTTTGCTGCCTTCAGCATCAAAAGCTGGGTCGGTGAAATGATTATATTTGCTGACATTTAAAGTGGGATGGGGGGGGGGGGGGGGTGGATTCAGGCTAAATGAGGTAACTCGTATGTTTGCCATTGGTCCAGAGCTGGACCATAGCGAGGTATCCTTCATTGCATAACCATGAACTCTCACTTCACAAGGCATTGAACTGAGTCTGCGGATGCTGTAATCCTCACCATGGTGCTAGAGTAAAATGAGTGGGAGCACTGGTCCGTTAATCAATTCACTGGAGCAGACCTCAACAGTCTGGTAAATCCAGTGAAACTGATCGTCTTCGAGGACAATTTGTCCAAAATGGTTTAATGTTCTAATGAAATACATTTTTCCCTTTTTGGAAGTGCGTCAGTGCCTCTGAGGTTTTGGCAGGCGCTGTGGACAGATGGGAGTGACACCGTTTGGATGATGGGGATGAGTGACGACTACGGGTACTGTACGTCACTGAAGATTAAAGGCCACTAATTAAAACAAAAAACAAGTCCTTCAGGCCAAATGCTGAAATCAGATAATTCTACAACATCTTTGCTGCTGCTGAGAATGATTTGATGGCCATTGCTACAATTAAACGAGGGGACCCCAAATGTACCAAATGGAATGTCAATCCTTAAAAGGAAACCGCGTCATGAGGATGTATCCTCTGGGAACTACGAGCGTCTGTGCCACATTTCATATCCCTCAAGTCAAACACGTTCAAGGTGTTCAAAGAGATTAAGCAAAAAGATTTTTGCCTCAATTTGTAAAAATAAAACTTTTTCTCATTCAAGAAAAGGTTCTAAACCTAATTATAGTATTTTGTGATCATTTTTGTCACCAATTTAGTCAGACTTGTGTATTGTAGTCTTCAATATAGACACAACCGTGTTTAACTAAAGCACAAAGACAGGAGAGAAAAGTCGTTTATATGAAAGCCACATCCGGGCCGTGGCTTTGATCATTCCAATGGAGACTGGACTTCTGGACATTCTGACAATGAGCCTATAGATTTCAAATCCAGACTTTAAAGGACCTGTGTGATTGCTTGAGTGAAGGATCATCCTGCAGACTCAGCAGTAATCGTCCACTCACCAGTTCTGACTGAAGGCAGGTCAGAGGTCGTACCAGTCCATGAGGAGGAATCCACTTCACTGCACTCCGTCTGCAGTGTGTGTATTGTTGCATTGATGGATTACAATGCAGACTAATTGGAACCTCATGTAGTTTCTCCCAATAGAAAAGGCACGATACTCACCAGTTATTAGAGGTATTAACCACGATTTATTAAAAGCCTCGAAAGGATTAACGCAAGCGGACTCACTGGAGTTTGTGGACTCAGTTACCATGACAATACGTTAGACATGGAAAAAAAAACTGATAATGAACAGGGCTCGTTTGCAATTCGTTTTTAGAAAAATAAATGTGCAAAATTAAATCACATGGTTTGAAAAATAATGGGAAAATAGCAATTTCAAAGAAAACATTCAAATAAAAAGTTAGCTGAATTCCCTTTAACGCATCCTCTGAATATATCGCTTAAACCAGATCATGCGCTGGACTGTAAAAATCCAGTTTTAACAGATTCAGCACCTCAGAGCAAATCAATAAACATGTTAGCTAAGATCCACCCAGCGTTCCTCTAGAAGCAACAATCAGTAGGAATTTGAGTTCTCGTCTCGTTATCTGCCGTCACACACCAGAGACATTTTCTGTCTGCACTCAAATTTACAAGTGCTTTTCTTCACCCGCCGATGTTTCCATGACAACAGCTTGCCTACTGGCTCTTATATCAATTCTATTATAATGACGTGTAAGAGGATGCTCGGTCAAAAACATTAGCTTTTCATTTTTAGATGAGGAAAAAAATATATTTATCATGTTCTCATTAGGTGACCTTCATATATTAAACTCTGAATTAAATACTGTGGACCAGCAGCTATGGGATTGCCATTGGAACCCACAGCTGGAATCGATTGTTGGATTCCAATCGATCAGTGATCATCATCATACTGAAAGTCATCTGCCTTCCATTTAACTCAGATTTCCAGTGTATTAGAGCTGCAATGCAAGATATCAAGCAACAATCAGTGGGTGTGTGGGGGGAGATGAGAATTTTGTTTAAAAATCCTGATGATGGATGACCGATATAAAAGCAAAAGAAACAAAAACAAGCTGTCAACAACATACAGGGATGATTCAAATTAAAATGTATTTATCCTTTCAGGTTATAAATACAGCAAAGAAAGGGAAATGCGCTCCCAACGAGTTTCAAAAGGTATCACGGATATCTGTTTATTTACAAATGTTCCCGGGAAATCAAAGCAGAACATATTTCCAGACTACCTGACAGGTTTCATCAGAATCCCAATGGTTCCTGCATTTACTCTCGGCTGAATGGGATCAGATGAACACAGCTTTGCCTCGAGGACCAACCTGACCTGGGTAATGAGCAAGCAACAGCCAGTACCACCGGGTGTGTCCACTGCTGTAGGACGATGCATCGGTTATGATGCATTTTACATTGCTGCATCTGGAAATCAGACTAAAATGGCCGCTGGTGGAGGAGGACAGTCCGATAATAGACAAGTAGTAAATGTGATAATCCTGGTTGGCTTGATGACTTTAGAGACAGAGTAATGAAACATTTACTGTCTTTGCCCCAGGTCCAACCCACCGGCTCAAAATTGAGCATTTCTAAAATGTTACGATAGCTTGACAGCAATTTTCTGCTCTTTCTTCATCATCCTCTGAACCTCTTTTTCCATCTTCTTCCTTTGCTGCTCCAACGAACGCTTTTCTCTCTCGGCCATCTTCTGTTGTCTGTTAAGTAAAGCAGGACAAATGCACGCATCTCACATCAATGGAAGAGTCTCATCTGAGAGCGAGGAAAACAACATCGAGCCCCCGTGATTTGGTAGAGGCGTACAGTGCCACCTAGTGGCCACTATGTGAAACTACACTACTGGCTGCTCCAATCATTTTGCACAAAACGGTGTATTTACAGATTGATTCATGTTCAAATCCTTTACTGATAAAAGGAACCCTGAGGCTTTACACGTCCATCTTATATTCAACTAATGCACATTTTCCTGAAACCGTTTCAGAATTCCTTAGTGAACTAAAGTCAGACATCTTCTGTAAATATCACCTGAGTACTTCCTCGGTCTCCCATGCAGCATTAGACTCGTCTTCCCAGGCATTTGTGTCTTCCTGCCAGTTGTCCATTTCTCCCAGTTCAGTCTGGACAAAACAAGCATTTTAAAACCAAGAACTTCCTTCATTTGACATGCAAGTATTTAACCGGCTCCTCCATTACAACTTTCCATGTCAGTGTCTACGTTAGTTAACGGTGTCGTGCTGTGTCGTGCTGGCAATAGCTGCAATGTCTGAGCATCGCAGGGAGATGGTGGCTGGCTTTCACTTGGAAAATTGAAAGTCTCACGTCTTCCACCAGTTAATTTATCATGAAAATAGATTTTTCTTTACACCCGTTTCACCTCTCATACTTCTTCAGTTCTTGATGAGAGGCGAAATGCCTTAAACCAAACTTAAACAAAGTCAGGTTGATTCTTTGTCTTCGCTCTTCTTGATTTACCTCGACTTGGAGGACTGATAACCTACAGACATGGATAAGAGTTATTCGCTTTGCTGAAGGTTGCCTTTGTCGATTTGATTGATGATGTGGGTGAGATGTTACATTTTAATCTGACCCCCTGATGTTTTAACAAAGTTTTTTAAAAGTTTTTTACTCGCACTGAAGCAATTCTAATAGTCAAATAATGATTTTAATCACCTCATACATTTTGTTTTGCAATTAACAAACCAACTGTCAAATCGACACTTTCTGTAGAATAAAGGCAGAACCATTTAAGATCCATCACTCATCCCTTATATTCTGGACCTTCAATTGTTTACATATGAGCATGCAAATGTTTGAAACATGCAGTCGCATTTAATTTTGACCAGCAGAAAATAAACTGATAAAAAATAGCTTGTTTGATGAGCCGGAAGCTTCAGATGGAATGAAGCTGTAACTCACTGAGGGTGGACTGAAGGTCATCATGTCCTGAGAGGCTGCCAGTCGGCTGGAGAATCCGGCCGAGCCATCAGGAACCAGATAGTTGATCGGATCTCTCTTCTTCAGTAAGATCTGCAGAACAGAGAAGAACGAAAGCTGAAGCATTCAGCGAGACATGAAACACGCCTACCGTAGGAAGAGGTCGAGCTGATTTTACATCCGTCTACACTGTAATTACACACGGCGAAGGACCAGAATGCACCGTTTGTCTCTTGTTGTAATAGATTTACATAATTCAGTTAATATGCTACAAATCCAACCAGTCAGCTGATGCCTTAAGACTCTGAAGATTTGTTCACTCATCCCGAACCCTTAAGTTAGCGACATTAATCAGGAAAACACAAGCTAAATTCTTCATTATGGTGAGTCTACATTAGCAGGAAGGCTTCAGCCAGAAACCTTTCTGTTGATATACGTATTTAAGAAGAGAGACACTTCGGATATTTAGGTCTTTCGTCTCTGATTTAGAGCAGAGCTGGAGAATCCTGCAGCGAGACAAAGCGAGTTTGTCAAAGACACCGACCGACAACTTATTTACAGTGTGGTGCATTTTCTCCAGTCGGTTGGGTGCAGTGGCTGCACAGTGTCTCAGTGGTTCTGTAGTGTCTCGGTGGTTCTGTAGTGTCTCGGTGGTTCTGTAGTGTCTCGGTGGTTCTGTAGTGTCTCGGTGGTTCCGTAGTGTCTCGGTGGTTCCGTAGTGTCTCGGTGGTTCCGTAGTGTCTCGGTGGTTCCGTAGTGTCTCGGTGGTTCCGTAGTGTCTCGGTGGTTCCGTAGTGCCTCGGTGGTTCCGTAGTGTCTCGGTGGTTCCGTAGTGTCTCGGTGGTTCCGTAGTGTCTCGGTGGTTCCGTAGTGTCTCGGTGGTTCCGTAATGTCTCGGTGGTTCCGTAGTGTCTCGGTGGTTCCGTAATGTCTCGGTGGTTCCGTAGTGTCTCGGTGGTTCCGTAGTGTCTCGGTGGTTCTGGAATGTCTCGGTGGTTCTGTAGTGTCTCGGTGGTTCTGTAGTGTCTCGGTGGTTCTGTAGTGTCTCTGTGGTTCTGTAGTGTCTCGGTGGTTCTGTAGTGTCTCTGCGGTTCTGTAGTGTCTCGGTGGTTCCGTAGTGTCTCGGTGGTTCCGTAGTGTCTCGGTGGTTCCGTAATGTCTCGGTGGTTCCGTAGTGTCTCGGTGGTTCCGTAATGTCTCGGTGGTTCCGTAATGTCTCGGTGGTTCCGTAGTGTCTCGGTGGTTCCGTAGTGTCTCGGTGGTTCTGGAATGTCTCGGTGGTTCTGTAGTGTCTCGGTGGTTCTGTAGTGTCTCGGTGGTTCTGTAGTGTCTCTGTGGTTCTGTAGTGTCTCTGTGGTTCTGTAGTGTCTCTGTGGTTCTGTAGTGTCTCTGTGGTTCTGTAGTGTCTCGGTGGTTCTGTAGTGTCTCGGTGGTTCTGTAGTGTCTCTGTGGTTCTGTAGTGTCTCTGTGGTTCTGTAGTGTCTCTGTGGTTCCGTAGTGTCTCGGTGGTTCCGTAGTGTCTCGGTGGTTCTGTAGTGTCTCGGTGGTTCTGTAGTGTCTCTGTGGTTCTGTAGTGTCTCTGTGGTTCTGTAGTGTCTCTGTGGTTCTGTAGTGTCTCTGTGGTTCCGTAGTGTCTCGGTGGTTCCGTAGTGTCTCGGTGGTTCCGTAGTGTCTCGGTGGTTCCGTAGTGTCTCGGTGGTTCTGTAGTGTCTCGGTGGTTCTGTAGTGTCTCGGTGGTTCTGTAGTGTCTCGGTGGTTCTGTAGTGTCTCGGTGGTTCCGTGGTGCCCCAGAGATCGGTAGCTAATTAAAATACAATGTGCAATATGTGTTTCGCAATAAAGGCAGGAAATCGTGCTGGAACTCCAACAACTAAACAACAATCAGAATACGTTTAAGAAATGTAAATAAACCTGCAAACATGAAGAGCACAATAAATAAACAAACATCAAATGCCAGCCGTTGGAGGCAGATCCCTCCATTTTGTTATGTCATCTACTAAATGAACCGATGATCAGAACGTTGGGTCCGGCTGTGGCTCAGTTGGTAGAGCGGGTGGGGTCCAGTGACCGGTCGGGCAGCGCTTCGAATGAGCGCCCCGCATGGCAGCAGGTGAGTGGGTGAATTTGAGGCTTAATTGTGAAGCAGCTTGAAAGTAATCAATTACAAAGTAACCAGTTCACCTAAGCTGCATGTTTTAGGAGGAGGGAGGAAACCGGAGAACCCGGAGAACCCGGAGAAAGCCCACGCGGACGCGGAGAGAACATACAGACTCCGCACTGATAGGATACGGACCCGGCACCTTCTTACCGTGAGGCGACAGCGCTACCCACTACGCCACCGTGCCGCCCAAAGCCAGAAAAATGCGAAACAAATATCACTAACTAACTGGATGTTCATGTTGAATTTGAATCAGCTTGGTAATATGTCATGAGGAGATGTCTGTGACAAACCTTCTGTGTTTTCCTGATGGTGGGAGCCATGTCTTTGAAGTAGTCCGGCTCCTCATCTTCCTCATTGGGCGAAGGGGAAACGTTTCCGTTGCCACCTTCAATCTTGATACTTGTGGGAGCCTCTTCGTCCCAGGAACTCCATTCTTCAACCTCTGGCTGTAAAAGAATCCAAGGCAGGTATTTGTGGAGTTTTCCGGTGTGGGCTAAAACGTGAAGGTTTATTCTCACGATAATTGCCAAATACTGACCTTCTTTGGTACTGAAAAATCCACTGTTGTTGGGAGAGTGATTTGATCACCGCTGAGTTTACGGCCCCTTCCACTTCTGCCAATAGACAGAACAAACGACTTAATGACTGTTGTATAAAACACCTGCATGATGTCATTAACCACTAAGGGCAGACACATTTCCTGTGGCTTAAAGTGCACCCCCTTCAGAACGAATAGATTCCACCAGTGGGTCAGTACACATGTATTCATGCTGCCTCCCAGCATGCAACACTTCTGGTTAGATCACCCACACACTTATAATTGCCAGTAGTGTCACACTGGCAAGCTGTTCCTCACAGAGGACTGCATGTATTCCAGTTACTGGCTTTATGATACAAGTATTCACTTGTACTCACCTGCATATCAACCTCTTGAAGAAGGAAAGCAAGCTGGCTAGACAGGTGCAGATCTTGAAAAGACGGAACTGAGTGATGGCCATGATGAAAGTGATCTTGAGGCAAAGAGCAGATGCAATATTTGTATTTAAAAGTATGCCCAGTGTCGCACGGTGTCCAGTTTTGAGGCAGGATCTACGTCAATATTTGTTAAGGCCGGTAAAATCAAATATGTTGGCGTGTGTAAAAAACAACAACAACAAGCAGCTTTATTATTAACAATATGAAGAGATGGAATGGAAACCAGATGCACAATGGTGCATGCGAGAATTCTGACAGATTAGTTAGAGGTTAGTTACACAAAACGTTATTCGGAACAGCATTCGTGCTACAATGAGGAAAGTCTTGACGTTTTGGCTGTGATATAAACACATACTCACGTTACTAGATGTCAGTAGACTGAACGCAGAGCAGCTGCTTCCTTCTTGCGAGGCAGAGACCAGCTCATTTATTTGCTAACCGAGGCTTGCTAGCTTAGCCCAAAAGAAAACACGACATTTCTGACTCCTTTAATTGTCGTTGCAAGGCGACACATTGGCTGTGACGAATTACTTCGTTATTGTGTAAAAGCGTCGCCCGTGACAACCGCACACATCAGTGTCGTTTCACAATACAACTCCCGAAACGAGCGTCGTCTCTCATCGCTGTGCCATGGCCGCCATCTTTGATCGGGGAGGAGCAGGAACAGGGAAGTGCAGCGTGTCGCTGCTGCCTTTACGTACTGTCGTAAATTGCACAATCAGTAATATTTTTTCATTCATCGAACATAATATTGTATGTACAGTATATAAATTTACTGGAGCAATATTTGGATACTGCATCATTTTCAATCACATCTCACTATTTTAAGTACATCAACACAACAGCGGAACAGGTCTATTTTCAGGATGTTTTGTTGAAATTTAACTTCATCATTCGAAGGGTGGTGCCTTTAAGGCACAGCGGCGAACTGACCACATGAGATCACCCCAAAGTCAGAATATTAGTGGCTCGTTGAAGTATTAGAAGAAAAAATATTTAAAGAAAGATGTATTTAATTAATGCATCAAAATTTGGAAACGCAATCGGATAATCTGCAAAAAAAAAGATAAGGTGACTCACAAAGCAACCCAGACAGTGCCATTTTAATTTTGGATAAATAGTCCACGGGTCATTGTGACGACTGGACTGCCGTGAATGACGCATATCCTTGCAAAATACGTATAGAAATACACCGAATATGAAGTATTGAACAAAGAGCAGAGTCAGCACTGAAAGCAGAAGATGTTTGTTTTCATACCTATTGGATCAAAAACACACCTTAAAAAATTCGAGGACAAGACAATAGATAGATCAGGATTTGTACACATTTGGAACTTTATTTGATAGTGGGATTTATTTTCTACGTTCAATTTAGGAATAACGAGATTCTCCTTTCCGCCCGACGGGTGGCGCTAATGCAATATTGTCTTTCAAAAGACCTGCAAAAAGCAGGAAAGAAGAAAACGTCATCACCAAGTCTTATCCAATTAGCGAGCGACTCGGGCGGAAGCGGTCCGTTTGAAAACTGGCAGTTACAGGCGAGGGCAACCCTGCAGGGGAAAATAATAATAATAATTAAAAAACATCACATACAGCGCCAAGACGGTAAGATTCGTTTTAATGCGGGTGAAATGCTTCATTATCATTAATGAAGCTTTTATACGTGTTACTTATAAGGCTGCGTGACCCACAGCAGATCGTTAGCATGTCAGCTAACAGCTAACTGAGACTGTAAACATGAAAGATTGCAGTAGTTGTTTTTTGTATTAATAGTGTTCATTAACGTCTTGATTAACTTACTAAAACGAGTTTTCCTTACACTAATTAGACATACAACGTATGATTAAAATACAGAATATAAAAACAAATAAACGCTCATTGTGGTAGCCTATCGCTCTGTCTAATTGGACTTGTGTGCTAAAGGCCACTGAAAATGTCCGGTGTTTCGTCATTTCTAGCAAGGATTCGTATTGAATGTGATGTTATATATTACCAACACAGTACCCAAACAAAGTAAGGAATTATAAAACAAATCGAACCGCGTTGGTTTGTAACATGTCTTACCTATCAATTTCAGATGGAGGAAGAGGAGCACACAGACAGAAAGCAGCAACTTGCCATGCTTCATCAAAAACTGAACAAAATCAAAAAGTATCTCATTGAAGGTAATGCTCATTAGGCCTGATACTGTAACATCCCCATGCCTTTGTATCGTATGTCAAAACTTATGTCACCTTGGAATTGTTGCAGATGACACAAACAATATTAACCAGGTTATTGGCTCCAACTCCCCTGAATCATGCCTTTCGTATTTGATGGACCTGGAAAAGAAGGGAGATCCTCATCTGGACTGTAATCTTCTCACCAGACTTGTTGACTTTTATATCAGAGTATTCTCCAATATGCCACTGGGTAAACACTGTGACAATGAGAGCTATGCCAAGATGTTGGTCAGATTTGCAGAGCTAAAAGCGTGAGTAATCAAACTTATATTTATGGCCTGTTTTCATCAATAAATCAACCAGATTATAAAAACACAACGATGCTTCTTTTTTTTTAACAAAAGGTCCTTTTTTCATCTTATTTTTTATTAGAATTCAAGATGTCAATGAAGCAGAAGCCAACTTTGACGTGGCAAGATCTCATTGCCAGCATTTTGCATTTGTTCACATTGCACATGCAAAGTTTGAGCATTACCAAGGTGGAGTGAGATTAGCATTTTAATGTTCTTTTACATATAAACAATCCATATATAGTATATTGTCTGGAGTATATCCCTTTCTGCCTGTCATTTTACTAGGCAACACAAAGAGAGGCATTTACATATTACAAGATGCTATTGAAGTTGGTGCCAAACCAAAAGAACTGCTGGAGGCAGCCTTACAAAATATGCAGGCATGGAAAACGCCAGTCTTCAGTTCAGAAGATAAAGAAAATATACCATGTGAGTATTTATTTGTGTTTTATTACATGGCAAAGATGGTTAGAACAAAACGAATATTTTACTACAATGGACTGTTGCCTAATTTTCACGTCGTGTGTTCTGCCAGCGTCATCGAAAAGTAATGTGCATGATTCGGTCAGAAAAGGCTCTGCATTCCAGAAAGTAAGCAGAGTGTCTGATGGGACAGGCGAATTTCAGCTTTCCAGTAGTTTTGGTTCAGGGTAAGAATCAACTTTCAGTGGTTAATAAAGCCTCTTTTTGATTTGGAGAAATTTACATATTCTGTTTTGTGTTTCTTTCCTGCAGGACAGAATTCCTTAGTGGGTCATCAGATGACCGGAGATCTGGATCTCTCAGAAAGCGAATAGTTGGCATTGTGAGATCACGTTTGTGATTTTGCACATTTCTTTTGCATGCTTTTTGTTGTTTTTGTCTTTTAGAGATTGTGTACAATTTGGTTTTGTTTTCCAGCCAGGTAGAGTTCCCATAGTACCTTGGTCTATCCCAGAGAAGGATGATGATGATGACTGCATTGAAGAGGAGCCCTCTAAGAGAAGTGATGTATCAGTCCACTCAAGTTTGTCCAGGTATTTTATTTACACAAACATGTGTCCAAATGTATTTAATATGATTATTTTGAGGAAGGCTGTATGATCTTTTTTTTTTCTCAAAAGAAATTCAAGATGAAGTAATACGTAGTACTGAAATAGCTTCTTATATCAATTACCAAAATAGTGTAGGCTGTGATCCTCAGAATATCAAAGCTTCTCTGTGCAGCAGTTTCCTGTATATCACCTTACATAATAGTAATTGATACAAATTGCTGAGAATCCACACTCTACCCCAGTAAACACAGAAATGTGTTAAAAACATGTTTTTATGGGTTGCTATTTCCCAGTCAGGTTTGCCTGCAAATGCTTGAATATCTCAGTCAAATGTGTGATAATTATTCATTGTTTTCAATTCTTGGTACTAGACAGACATCAGGTTCAACCTTAAATGCAGGATTTGGGCTGTCCTTGAAGAATGCGGTCGACAGAGATCTTCAAGTGAGTATAAACCAACCACGAGCATTTGACTCTAGCAAAGCCAGAATTTGCGGTCAGTGGTATTTATCATCAGCACTCTGCTGATCAAAGATGTTTGACTTGAATTAAAGACACAGTTCACCCCAAATTATCAGCTTCCTTGTACCTATGCTTTTGTTAGCTATTCTAAAGTGTTTTGGTGGTCGCTGCAGAGGCACCTCCCTTCTGTCTAATATAATATAACAGAGGGAACTTCACTTGAGTTACTAAAATCACCCAAAATATCTTTTGATAGTCAACAGACATTCTTTGAATTGTGTTTCATTTTTTGTTTTGTTTTGTGTGCATTAGGCATCAACAAACAAAGTTTCATCCCGCCCCCTTATAGTTGAATGAAGACAAACTTCTCTACTCTTAGCTCCCAAATACATAAATTACTGGTAGTTTTTCTTTTTTCTTTTACAGAAAAATGTGTCACTGCGTTCTCAGCCACCAGTTGTGAGTCCAGAACATTTACCTTTGGAGGACCAGGAAACTGTTGATTCCACCACCACACTCCTGCATACAAGGGACCGCACAAAAATGGAAGGTATTGTGTAACTCAGACAATGTGCTTCACTTAGTATTCTGTAGTTGGTAGACGGGCACAATGTGCACTGATCTTATCAATATGATGACATTATCTTTCTCTCCAACAGATGTCACACACAACTTCAATCAGGTCATCAGCACAAATTCTCCTGAGTCATGCTGGGCATTTCTGATGAACCTGGAGAAAAGAGGAAACCCCCACACTGACATCAACCTCCTCAATAAGCTCAAGGACTGTTATTCTCAGATCTTTGCCAGGCTGCCATTAAGGCAGTTCAGCAAAAACGCCAGCTATGCCAGAATACTGGTCAGATACGCAGAGCTGAAGGGGTGAGCAAGGATCACAAAGCTGAATCAGCATTACAGTGTTGGGACTGTGGCGTGTTTTGGGGGTATTTCATTCTTAAAGGCATGTTGTTGCCCGAGTGCTGAATTTTAACAAAATATTTCACCTTTTTCTGTTTCTTTTTCATTTTGAAGGATTGAAGACCCAGATGAAGCCCAAGACCATTTTATACTTGCGAGATCCAACTGTAAAGGCTTCGCCTTTGTCCACGTAGCTCATGCTCAATTTGAGGTTTCTCAAGGTACAATACAACACAATTGATTTGTTGATTGGAGGATCTTATACATATTCCGCACATTTCCTCCATTATAATTTTTTATGTAATGGAATTCTTGTAGATTTATTTTTGACAAAATCAAAAACCTAAAATGAATGGAAAGTTGCTACAGATGAGGCCGTGTCCTATAATACGCTATCAACCATTTAACTTTGTGTAGTCAGTGTTTAACTGCCCTGTTCTCTAAATCCTAGTTCATTGCGTTTTTATTTTTCCTTTTTAAGGTAATGTGATCAAAGCGACTTCAATTCTTCACAAAGCTCAGGCTTTAAATGCCAAGCCAGCGGGGATTCTAGAGACGGCCTTGCGTAACCTGAAGGCTGGAGAGAAGCAGCTTGTTCCCACCAGGCAGGAGGAAAACCCCGCAGGTATGAGTTAACTGAACAGACTCTCAATGACTTAGACGTGGTTATGACTGAAATTTTGTATAATTTTGACTGTTTTTCTGGAAGACATGCAAGCAAGTTCTCCAGCGGGGGCGTCACCTTGTGAAGGAAATCAAGAACTTCATCTTCCTGCCCAGTTCCCGGTGACCCGGTCAGTGGAACAACCCAAACCGTCAGAGTGGAAGATGCCAGCTTCTGTCAGTCGCCATGTTTCTCCAGAGGTCTGATGACATTTCTTCACATTATATTCTGTGCCATGCTTATAGGAACACATAACATATTTCTTAATAAACAATCATAAGATTTATTTTAGACTTTACAAGTAAAGAAATATATGGATTTGATTTCCTGGTTTTATTCCTTATCACCAATAATTTATCAAGCCAATCAGATTCTGTTTTAGGATAGAAACATGGAACACACCAGTAGATAAATAACTAGACTTGTAGATGGAGTTTACTAAATATGCTCATATAAAAAAGGCAGTTTAAGATGTTCAGCTATAACTAGTTAGCCATAGTTGGTTTGAGCAGAAATTGAGTGATGGGGCCAGTTTTATCATATTTCAAGTTAAAGTACACGCAGCATTCAATACTCAGACATGTATGAATAATGTTTATGTCCTTAGTCTGAAAAAGTTACTCATCCTGATCAAATACAGTACCGATATTCCAATTATTTTCCTCCTAGGATAAACGCACAACACCCCCTAACCCCAGACCCGTCCTTGAGTCTCTTCCTACTCCGTCCCTTCCTCTTCCATCCAGACTGAACCCACAAACAGTCTGTGAGACACCAAACGGCTACGCAAACCCGTCTGCCAACAGGTATTATCTTGGACTATTTCATTTTTTTTTTGTACCATCCAAATATCTGCCAATAAAAATCTACTCCATCTTTCTCTTCCTCAGCGTTATTACTCCTGTTGTAAAGAGAAGACCTGAAGTTTGTTCTTCTGCAGCGGCGCCACACAGAGCCGAACCCCCTCCTCAGCCTTTTACACCACGAAACCAAACTCCCCAGGTACAGTGTGATCACACCCGTCCCTTTGCTGTTGTCTGATGAACAACATTCCAAAATTGTTGATAAGCTAGTGTGTCACCAACCATCTTTCCTTCCTGGTTAGACGGTGAGTGACAGCTTAATTTTCTGAGTCCGAGGGCTTATGTTGCAGAAATTAAATCCATCGTAGATTTTCTAGATATGGATAAAGCAATATGGCTTTTCACGCTGTTGAAAACGCATAAATAATCTTTTTTTTTCGTCTGAATCTTGTTTTTAGGCTTCCTTCACTGCACTGTCCAATGAAACCATTACCATTAAGGGCAAGCAGTTTTTCATACTCAAGATGATTGGACGTGGGGGATCCAGCAAGGTACAACATTAGAATTTGCGTCTTACATGTTCCACTATTCCTACGCTTTCTGCTTTTCTTTGTATCAAATTTAACAGTTTTTTCTTTCTCCAGGTCTACCAGGTCCTTGATCATAAAAAGCAGCTGTTTGCGCTAAAATATGTCAACCTTGAGGAGGCAGATGCTCAGACAATACAAAGTTACAAAAACGAAATTGAACATCTGAACCACTTACAGGTGTATAGTGAACAAATTATCAAGCTTTATGATTAGTGAGTATACGCCCTCTCCAAAAACAAGTTGTCATTGTAATTCATAGCAGGCTTGAATATTATTATTTTATGTCTGTTAGAAATGTCTTGTTTCCCTTTTTGATTATAGTGAAATAACAAACAGCTACATCTACATGCTGATGGAATGTGGAAGTTTGGATTTGAACACATGGTTGCGAAACCGTAAAACTGTGAATCCGTTGGAGAGGAAGTTCTACTGGAAGAACATGCTGGAGGCCGTCCAAACCATACACAAACACGGTTCGCTTCCTTCACCCACTTCTGTTCCATCATTGACTCTCGGCACTGAAATTAACCTAATTTCCTGTCTATTTTGCAGGAATTGTCCACAGCGACTTGAAGCCAGCAAATTTTGTTATAGTGAACGCTTCACTAAAATTGATCGACTTTGGCATCGCAAACAAAATCCAGCCGGATGTAACAAGTATTATGAAAGATTCACAAGTAAGATTTCATGTCTGCTGTAGCTGGTCAGTGTCTGACACGTAAAGTACATTTGTTGTTAAACATACTGCAAAGATGTCGAATTCTGCATAAAGTGGCAAATCAGATGTGCATTCCTGGAGGAAACGTCTCTACCAGCATAATGTGTGGCTGTTTAACAAACACAGGTGGGAACATTGAACTACATGCCTCCTGAAACCATCAGAGACACATCATCCCAGTCAGGAAAAGCACGCTCCAAGGTTCGCCTAACAAGACAGTTAAACATCCTGAACAACCATGACTGAGTGGAGTACAACTTTGATAATTGATTGTTTCCCCTCCTAAAGATCAGCCCCAAGGGTGATGTTTGGTCCCTTGGTTGTATCCTGTACTGCATGACTTATGGGAGAACTCCTTTCCAAAGCATCACCAATCAGATTGCCAAACTGCATGCCATCATTGATCCTTCCTATAAGATTGAATTTTCTGACCTATCAGAGAAGGATTTGATGGATGTATTGAAGGTAAGGGACCAACCAGAGTCGGCTTTTTGTCAATATTTGCAGATTTGTTTTCCTTTTCGACTTGAGTCTTGTGATTTTTGAATTTCCCTCTCCAAAGATTATATGCCATACAGTATTTGGAGTCCAAAATAAGTGCTGGTTCCATCCAGTGGATTGGATTGATGGGTTTTTACTTTTCTCAGTTGCAACATTTGCGCAAAGTGAAGATAATCTAAAGTAATATTGTGTTAAATATGAAATAAAGGGTGAAAAAACATTTTTCTGCTAATTTAATGATTTTATATAAATATATTTTTTCCAATGCTCTTGTGGATGAAAGTATTTTGTATCTAGCTGGGAACAGCCTTTTATATTGGGTGCAGCTGTGGTTTAGGTGGTAAAAGATGGCTTCCACCGATTGAAAGGTCAGTGGCTTCAGCCCCATTCTGCAGTCTTAAGGAAGATACTCACCCCCAACTTTCTTCCCGGGCACTTTAAAGCACTTTAAAGGCCAAATGCAGAGAAGAATTTCTCCCCTGGGAATAAATGGAGCACTGAAAAAAAATACTTGCAACAATATTAGCCATATGTGGTCACATTTCAAAAACCAAGTCTCTAGGAGTCAGTTCTTCTTCACAGATCACTCCTGTATCATCATTAACATATTTATGCATGTTCAGCTTGAAGCCCGTAGAATTGTTTGAGAGGCGTTGAATGATATGAAATACAAATGAGCTGTTTTTATTGACTGATCGTTCCAGAGGTGCCTGGTACGAAACCCCAGAGAGAGGATTTCTATTACAGAGCTGCTGGAGCATCCATACCTTCAGCTGAAGCAGCAGTCATCACCTGAACCAGGTACACTCAGACTAACATTCACTCTCTAAAGTGTGTGGACTTGGGCGCAACATTTACAACTAATTAATTATGCGACTCTGACCTGATCTCAATTGGTCTGTTCCAGAGCAGCCATGTAACAGCGATCTGAAGAAGATTCTAACAGACCTTGCTGCCCTCCAGTCTCCAAACAGCATCATCCGAGCTGCAAATGTAAGATTTCCTCAGCTCAAACATTTGTCACCAGCAGATTTATTATTCTTAAATACTAAGTTCCCTTTCTGGTTTTCGTAGAATCTGGCAAAAATGTGCAGCACTGGCAGGAAGTTGGATGTTGCAGAATGTGCAAAGTCATCACCTGAGATCCCCTGAAAAAGTTCTGTGGATTCTTTTGTATAACTTCACCTTAGTGACTTCAGTTCAGTCACATTATTTCCTGTAGATGTAGCACTAACAAACCTGTGTGTTTGAGTCTCTGAAAGAAAGTCATTATTGCAATATATTTACCGGTACCGTAGTTATGTCTGCATTACATGTAAGTGTACAGTAAAGCACTGTCAAATCTACTTACTGTATCCTCAGGAGTTGTTGGTTATTTTGCCTCTACTCGTCTGAAAAATAAGTATTGGTCAGTGTATTTACTTTATTGAGAGACGGCTCAATGTATTTTATAAATAAAAACTTAGACACATGAGGCTCATTTTGTGTCAGCGAGCCTTCTGTAAGGGGTAATATTTACCCCTTACATACAAATCATTGTATGTTACGCATCAATAATATAGAATTCATTTGCGCATGTTTTCTCCGGGTTCTCTGGCTTCTTCCCATCTCCAAAAACCTGCAATTTAGGTGAACTGATTGCTCAAAATTGTTCGTAGGTGTGAGTCGGGCTGGGAATTAAAAACAAGAACCAGTTCCCAGTGTTTCAATTCCTTGGAATCGGTTGCCCCTTTTTCTTTTGCAACCGATTCCCTTCTGATTCCAGTGTCCGTGAATAACTTCACTACACATGTTGTGTAGGCAACACAACATGTGCTGGAAAAGGAGGAAACAACAATATGGAAAGCGTTTGCATATTGCAATAACTTTGAACCAATGTCGCGTTTTTGATCAGCTGTGGAGAGAATCTCAACCCAGCAGTGGCTGCAGCAACTTTAACACATTCTCTACTGCAGTCAACTAACACTGCCCAGCATTTTAGAGCTAATTATCTGATTGGAAAACCTGCACTATGTTACTCATAGTTGATGGTTTTTTGCACATTGCACAGTTCCATTGGACTCAAGTTGATTGTATCGGTCACTTGCTGATAGTTTTATTTTCGAGTGCTCGGCTCATGGTCTTTTAAAAAATATATAATTTTTATTTCTAGACATTCTTCTTTAATTGCCACAGAATAGTTTGTTGTATTTTGTTAATTTCTACAGAAGAATATTATTTTTTGTTATTTTCGGGCAAATATGCAAACTACAGGGAAATTGTTGCTTTTAGTGTGTTTGATAATAGGATTAACTACACAATTGTGTTCTTAATTACAGCAAATTTCATACTCACAGATGTAAATAGTCAACATCAATTGATTGAAAGAGTTATTTGAAATACGTAAATATTTAAAAGTATTATTTATATTTCGATTGTTATGTAACGTTTTACCTGTTTGTACTGTTTTGCCGTCTCTAGCTATTTGCTGTTAATAAAGTTTTTTTTTTTTTTTACCGGATATTACAAAAAAAAAGCTCCGCCAGAGAATCTGCGACGTCCTGTCACGCCCTCCTTTCCGACCAATCATAAACTGGTGCAAAAGAGATGGATGACGGAAAACAGGAGTTCTCACTCTGACAGAAGACTGCGTATCGCACTGCGTTCCTGTTATTAAACAGTTCTTCTCCAAGTTTTATCAATTATTCTCGAGATATATTCAGCAGAAGCTGATGTTTGAAACATCACTACAAGTGTTCACATGAAGAATGTTACACATGCCGGACTTAATAGTTTATTTCTTATTATTATTATTGTCTTAACTCAAAACCGAAAACAACTTTACCAGTATCTTCTGAGCGGTGGAGATAAATGGGATCTCAGAGGGGAAAATCCCTTTTCTTTCACAGTACCATGCTGCCCTCCTTCTTATAGACGATCTTTACACTCTGATTCATTTTGCCCTTCCTGGTTAGCCATAACAACAATGATGGCGGCTGCTGCTCGGTTCTTTATTCGGGGTGTAAACCCGAAAACTTCTGTGGCTCAGAGCTCGTTCGGCGCCACTTTTCTTAAATTATCGCCGGCCTGTAACTCTCGTGGGGAAACACAACGCCGACATGCGGCGCACTTCACCTTCCAGCCTGACCCCGTCCCGACACAATACGGTGAGTGCCTGACTTCTCGGCTCGCGTTAGCTGAATTGAGAGACGAGACTTGCTTGGCCCTTTGAAAAGTCTTCCCTGCATTGATAATAGTTTCTATTGTCTATGGGAATATGCCTGTATTTGTGCCATGGTGGTTATTGGAACGCATGACATGATCTTAGCGTATTACTAAATAATTAAAGATTCCCTCATGACAACAGTTAAATATTGTATGTTCGCCTTAAGACATTTGTTTTGGCATCGAGGTCAGGGACACAAGTTAAGTAGCAGTAACTGGGTCAGAACTTCACATTTAATTACGTTACATGAGTTTAATTTATTGGGAATAAACCTTGGAAACATGTGTTATTAGTTGGTTAAATTATTTCTATAAATAAATTCAATTATGAAGTAGCAGAATCATTTTGAAGCGATGAGTCATCACAAAGTTCATTGTTGTGGCTCTTTGTGGTTGTTTTTCTTTTTTAGGTCCAACCCAGAAGATGAACTTGTTCCAATCAATTACAAGCGCATTGGACAACAGTCTTGCTGCTGACCCAACAGCAGGTCGGATGGCGAAACAGGAAATGGATGTGTATTTATTTTTTAGTCTAAAGATATGTGGCTAAAGCGTTGGTTCTGTACTTTAGACCTGAACGTGTTGGCCTGGGGGCACAAACGCCTCGTCCGAGCTGGTAGAGGCAGAACATGGTGATTTGTTTTCAGAAAACCGTTGAGAAATTATTCATTAACCTCCAAAAGTTATGATGGTGAAATGTTCTAAAATCAAAATGTTTGATTTGGGCTATTTTCCATGTTTTCAGCCTGACTGGAAAAGTCTTTTGATCTTGATTTGTGATGCAGCTTTGGAAAAATCACTTTTGCTTTTAAATGATTTTCATAGGGAATATGAGTCATTCCATATGTTGGACTAACATGAGCTGCACTAAACCTTTATTATGTGTAACTCAGATATAGCAAACACAACATTTCACCTTTGTCTTGCTGACACGATATTGGAATATTTTAGGTACCTACATGTTATTTCTGGTTCTAGTGAGACTCCATTTCAGAAGGTTTGTGAGATGTACATAGTAATTGTAGCCAGTTGTAGTTTTAATGCTATTTAAGGGTCTATGGTGGTAAGCTTGTTATTAATGGTAGAATTATATCAAGCCCCAGTCACTGGTGCATAACATGCCCCCCCCCCCCCCACACACACACACACACTATTATGACTTTTTATGATGCTGATTTATTCTCTTCTGACTACAGAATACAGAATCTCAACGTGCCTTTTATCACTGCTTGTGTTGTGTGTTGATTCACAGTCATCTTTGGGGAGGACGTTGCTTTTGGTGGAGTATTTCGATGCACAGTGGGTCTAAGAGACAAGTATGGTAAGATGCTTCATTTCCCTTTTAATTAGCATCTTTCGAAAGGCTCAACCTCCTGTCTGTTTTACATGCTGCTGCCACCAGATGGCAGCAGAGTACTATGAAAAAATCACAAAGCCCCGAAGAACAAAGGATCAATTCACTTGTTTGTTTGGCTAAGTCGTTTCACCTCGTCAGCCTCTTGAGTGGGAGGTGAAACGTCTTCAACCAAACTTGGACAAATCCAGTTGAGTCTGCGTTTTTGCTCTTCGTGGTTTTAATCCTGTTCTGCAGGTTCAGTTTTAAACCATGAAACATCCAACACATGGCCACAATTCTCCTTTATCAGAAACATGGTTCATGTGTTTCTGATAGGAACATGGCTACCAGCCAATCAATGAATGTTTTTGGAAATGGATACAAAGAGAGATGGGTCATTGCGAATTCTTGAACTTTTCATACTTTGTTTAACAATAGAGATGAAAGTTCTGATTTTTTTTTTATACTCTACACCAGTAAATGAATCATTACTTCATTCACCACCTACTTGAAGAAAATGCGACATGCACATGCAAGCAACTGAAGATGAGTGACGCGAGCTCACAGAGACAGCTTGCATTAAGCAAATCTTCAGCTCTTGTCTGGAAAAAGTAAATTCCAAAACTCGTGGCTCAGCAAAGTCATTTGTAAAGACTGACTTGTCTGCAACACACCACAATGGAGAAGTGTTGACACATTTGAGTCTCTCTCTCTTCACGATTGTCATCTTAGAGCTCCTATAAATCCTGTTAATTCTGAATCTAGAAAGTCTCAGTGTTGTTGCAGAATTTCGTCTTAATCCATGTCTGAAATATTGGACTGTTAGGACCTGGAAGCCATTGAATTATCTTTAGATTTAATGTTAAACAGGTTGTGAGCATTGACTTGGTATTTTAATTAATTGAAGCTGCTTCTCCCAACAGACATCTTGAAGTAATAAAAAAACAAGTACAAGGTATGACTAACAACATTAATGTGTGCTCAAATCCAAAACTAAAGCAGATAAAAGGAATCCAAGCCTATTTTATTATTTATTCTGTGTTTTTTTACCGTAACATGCTAAAATACTTTTCACAAGCAGAGATCTGATCTAATCTGTAGTTTACTTTGAAGCTGGACCCACAGCGAGCGCTACATCTGGAATTTTATTGTCTTGGATATTTATATTGTTATCCTGTTTTAGTTTTTGAGAAGTTTCCCTTTGGATGAAGCTGGCAGCTCCTTTTTGATTGTTTATTTGACAGCGAGGAAATAAAACTTGAACTCTCCACGGGGCTAGAAATAGCTAGAAATGACTATCATTAAAGTTCTGCACATACATTTAGATATTTGGTACTTTAAAAAGCTAAAAGTAGCAATCAGAAGCAGATACAATAATGTAAAAGTATTGTGAATTCATCCGTGTGTTCATTTTTGATCTTTTAGATAGTGATCATAATCAACACAGGAAATGAATGTGGTAAACTCTTCCTTAGCTTTACACCCATCCCTTAGTCTTTGTGAGGTATTTGGTACACAGATGGACAGACAAACAAAGATGGTGGTCACATATCCTCCGCTCAAAGCCGTTTGTGGAGGCTGGAACATTATGTATGGATATTTCACATATTGATTTGAATAATCGTGCAGAGGTAAAGGAGAGCTGGAGGTTGCAACTCATTCCCTGGAGATTCATTGAACAAGTACAAAACGTTTGATTTGCTTTCTTTTTGTCTGTAAATTCAGGAACAGCCATTTTAATTCTTTTTTATTTACCTCTCTAAACAGCAACACGAGACTGTTCTCAATTCTGGTTCTGAAAAAAGGCAGCACATGAATCCGGGCTCTCATCTTCTCTTGTTAATCACCGAATGACGTTTCATCTTGTAGATTGCCCCTTTTATTTTGAGTCCATGTCCAGTATAAAAGTCTACCGTACGTGTTTTGTAGAGCCTCCAGCCCACCTTGCAGCAGCCGGCTTCGCCTTTTGTTTTCATTGACGTCAGAAGTGTTGACCTTTTGAAGAGGGATCAGTACTTTCCACCTCATCCTTCTGTATAATGACAACGGCAAAGCTCTTCTTATCCCTCTCACGGCTGAAAGACATGCCACGCAAGTTGCCTCCCACTGCCTTCGTACAGAGTTCAGCCCATTTCCTGTCGCTCCGTTGTTATTTACGTCGAACCGCATTTCACTGAACTGCACTGAACTCTACCTTGGGTCATGACTTCTGAATGGAAACCATGTGGAAGTTTTTATTTGTATTTTTGTGTCTTTGTTTTTTGAAGTGCCGTGTGCTTCAATCATCGTCAAAAGAAGACAAACGTGTCCAAAACTGAAGGCACTGAAATGCATCAGTTTCAATCAATCAGAATAATCCAGATGAATAAATCGTGCATCCCTTCTGGTGTCTGCGGCGCTGATTGAACTTGGTCACCCGGACACGGGGGGGGGGGGGGGCATAGTGTCGCTTTTTGTGAAGCACACTTCACAGTATAACAGGAAAAGACAGGTTTGGCAAATACACAAAGACGAGAGTGAAAATAACACTCCAGACCCAAAGTTAGTCTCACCCCGCTGGCTCTCTGTTTTTCTGATTATAGGGTGGAGAGTTAAGAACTTTTTTTGTCTTTCTCATCACTACTGTTTGTTCTCCGTGGGGGTTGTAAGTGCCTCACAGGTTCATCACGTTTCTGCTTAATTTATTGTAAGACGACCAAGCCTCTAAGTATTCTTTGACTGCATAACTTAAGCGTTACAATAATGCTGCTGCTGCTTAGACCTCCTCTGGAATTGGGGTTAGTGGTCCCTACCTGCATGACAGCTGCCTTCTGTTAGGCCTCTGTCTGATTATGAGGGTTAGCTTCCTCTGGTCTATTACTGCCAGTACTGCAGTCTAAAGGTTCCTCTACTGTCTCCCCAGGTAAGGACAGAGTCTTCAACACTCCCCTTTGTGAGCAGGGGATTGTGGGATTTGGAATCGGTGTGGCTGTAGCCGGGGCCACCGCTATTGCTGAGATCCAGTTTGCTGACTATATCTATCCTGCGTTCGACCAGGTGAGGAGGCTCCGGCTGCTTCACGGCTTCAGCGGTTAGTCCAGTGGTGGGCAAACTTTTTGACTCGCGGGCCACAATAGGTTCTAAAATTTGACAGAGGGGCCGGACCAAGAACAGATGGATGGAGTATTTGTGTGAGCTAATATAAATGACACATGAAAGCTATAGCATTAAAGGATTTGGCCTTTTACAGGTAGCATTACAGAGAAAAGGTCAAATGAATGAGGTTTAATTATAATACAATTTTATTTAATGATATAATTTGGACAAGTTTGGTGGGCCGGATTAAAAAGACCAACGGGCCGCATATGGCCCCCGGGCCTGGGTTTGCCCATGCCTGGGTTAGTCAGATAGCATTTCCTTGAGTCCACCTTCTGTCCATAAATGATCAGAAAGCTGTGGGAATGGGCAATATTTGTTTGAGCTCACGATGATCCATGAAGGTCTTGATCTGACCAGCCTGCAGAATCCAAAGCTATTTACCTTTTAATTTCATGGAATAGAACATTCCTTTTATTCAAATGATCACGTTTAAGATGTCAGAAACAGAACCTGCTTGTCATATTTTCTGGAAATAAAGACATTTGCTCTACAAAGGGGCACACTCCCTGCTCGGTTGCCATCGCAGACAAATACTGTATGGTGTTGTGAGACGAGAAGCACTGATGCTACAGAGACAAGATGGCACTTACACTTTGTTGGAAATCAGAATGACATTTGTTGTGATTTTAATCTTGTTTTCATGTTGATGTTTCTCAGAGGAAACTTGGTTTCATTCACCGGCACTATGTCGGTGATTGGTTAAAGGTACAGGGGCTGGGACGAGGGTAATGACCGGTATGCTGACGTAACTCCCAAAATGTTGTCATAAGTCAGGAAAACCAGGATGCAGCCATATCATTCCGGGCTGTTGCAGTGTTCTTGTTTCAAAACGTAATCAGATTCGTTCTTTTTTTTTTCTTATCAATTAGCAGACCTCAATGTTTCCTGCAGCTTCTTGACTCTGATGCTGAATTATACTTATCCTGTTCGTTTCATCCAACGCATAATAAGAACTAGACGAGCTCAACTCTAAATACATGAATCACAACTGGAAGCAGACGTAAGTGAAAAATGTGAGGATAAAAAAAACCATTTTCTAGGTTGTATTTCAGGAGTAATGTGAGAATATTCCATCTCGTTTTACACATCGGACTATTGTTGCAGGTATTTGAATGAAAAGGACTGCGCTACTTCCTGTGTTGCAGGAACCTTGTGAACTTCTTTCTTATTCTACAGTTTAGTTTGAATAGATCTGTTAAACCTTCGTCCTGTAGAAGATTAATGCAGCGCTAAAAGTCTGAGCGGGCAGTGCTGCAGATTTCATATCTGTTGACGCACGAGAGATTCTGTGTATTCACGCCCTCCAAGATGAATGTGAGTCCCTGATATGTCAAGGCAACATAAAAAAAAGGAATGTATTAATGGAGACCGTCCCAGCAGCCCCCTGCTGAGGGCCAGAGCAGCATTAGGTTAGATCCAGCATCTGGCCTCTCCCTCTGAGCGTTCGCTTAATGTTATGCTGTCTAAGCTAATAAAAGCCGAGTTAGCAGCCCCTCCATGAGTGTCAAGGAGGGAAATGAGGGACATGTTTTTGGGCAAAGCTCGCATCAGAATCTCCACAAGTAGGTGAAAGAAAGACATTTGATTTTTGCTTGTTAAAAGTTCAGTGGGGGTTGGAAAGGCTTTAACAGGCGTAGTAGAGATAGTAGCTGAGCACAAACAGTGTGTCATCTTAATTCATAAAACAAATGAATGTAAATACACGATGTGTTGCCCGCAGACACCAGGAGAACCCCGTTTTTCTGTCGAACAAAGCATCTGTAAAAATCAGTGGACGCTTACCGTACTCTCTTATGTCAACTAACGATGTTTATTTGTCATGTTGTTCTCTTTCCAGATAGTCAATGAAGCAGCCAAGTACCGCTACCGCTCTGGAAACTTATTTGACTGTGGTAACCTCACCATCCGGGCTCCATGGGGCTGCGTCGGCCATGGATCACTTTACCACTCTCAAAGCCCTGAGGCCTTCTTCGCCCACTGTCCTGGCATCAAGGTCAGCCTTGGAGTCTATTCTTGTATTCAGTAGCACCATGGCAAAGCATTGTTGTGTATAGAATGGTAGCTTTAAGGTGACTTTACCAAACTTAATAGCCGAACCAAGATACATTGTTTAAGTTCTGTAATCCTAATTCTGCTGTGCATTCAGAGATGCATTCAGAGACGCTTCTGGTCGAGCGACATGTCCACCCATTGAGCCTCATTTCTGTCTTTTCTGTGGACTCCTTGCATCTGTCTCCCGATTCACCTAAACATTGCTGTGTGCTCTATAAAGGTTGTTGTATTGAGGTTTTACATTAAGTTTTGTGTGTCGGTCCATGCAGCAGCTGACTATGTGACACTCTGTTCACCTTTCAGCTGACTTGCTTGCTGTTTGAAGCTTTTATTTACACCTGAAATCCATTTTCCAACATTATGATGCAAATTTGATTTGAAAGCTGTGAACAATTGCATTTTCTCTATGGAAAAATTACTAGGAATAAACTAATCAGAAAAGAAAAAAAAGTGAAACGCTTTACAATTTCCTCATTGGTTTAGAATTTAGCCGGAAAACTTTAAAGCTTTTCATTCTAAGTTCATTGCTCCTCTAGGTATTATAAAGTCAATCACAGCTAAGGATGCTCCCGTAAATGTTATGAATTGTATTTGTTAGAAGGCCCCAGTCGTATTATTAAATGTCTCATTTATTTCTGCAACATTATTCATGGAACCGAGCAGGTTAAAGGTTTACAAGGATACTACAGCTTGGGTAAATATAAATCTTCATGTGGAAACAAGATGTGCCCAAGAGGAGACGAGATGATTGGGAGGTGGCGAAGGAGCTGGTCTTGAGGAGACCAGAGATTGAACTACTGTCTAATCTTCCCTGACACCGAGGCATTAAATTACTCACAAGGAATGGTGCTGTTGCTCTGCATGGACAGAAAACCAACATTTGATATGGGCTGAAAGTACTGTGGTTCTAAACCACAAAACATCCTGGTGGGGGCAGATGTATGGTTTAAGGGTTCTCACGCTTTTGCTGAACTGTAGAATTATGCTGGATTTAGGCAGAAATTGAAGAGAATAGAAAGAGATAATTTGCTAATCCTTTTTCATATATGCTTGGATAGGATGGTGAAGAAATTAAAGAAAAAATTAATTCTACTATCTCCTGGAAAATTCTGGAAAAAGAATATTGCATCAACAGTCAGTGATTTGAAGCCCAAACACAACTGGGTCATGGAGCAAGACAGTGATCCCAAGCATGAGAGGCCGTCTACCTCCGAAGAAATAAAAGTCTTGGGGTGTCCGAGTCATAGCCTGGATCCGAACCCCATTGAGAGGGTCGGGTGGGAATTGAAACTGCAAAACCAAAGTGTGGCTGAACGAAAGCAGTTCTGCTGAGAGGAGTGAAGTCTTCCACAGTAAAGTAGGGACTGAGCTTTACTGCTAAAGGTGGCACAAGAGCCATTGAGTTTACAGGGATGAAGACACAGAATTTTTCATCCATCCTCAATCGTGTCATCGACGTCCGCTCTTCCGGTTCACTGGAGTCGCTGGAGCCTATCTGAGCTTGCTATGGGCGAGAGGCGGGGTACACATAGACAGACAACCACTCACGCACACACTACGGACAATTTGGAGTAATCTTTTCACCCAAACTGCATGTTTTTGGAGGTGAGAGGAAACCGGAGAAAACCCATGCGGGCACGGGGAGGGACATACAAACTCTGCACAGATAGTAGTACCTTCTTGCTGTGAGGCAATAGTGCTAACCGCTACGCCACTGTGCCACTCACACTCAAGATTTTGTGTTGAATAACCCTTTTTTTTTGTATATTCAGGAAGTAGATTGCCTTTTAAATCTTCCATATTGTGGTTGCTCAGCTTTTCTTTGTTTTGTGTTAAATATTCTTGCAAGAACTGACACAGTTTAGTTTGAAATACACACAATAATAGATGAAAGCAGGAGACAATAGTCTCACCATTGTAAATGTGCATGTATGCAGGATTTGGTAAGGTAAAAAGGCAAGCGTATATGTGTGTGTGTGATTGAACACGGGAGAAGGAAAGCAGCCATTGTGTCACTCGACGTGCCCAAAGAAAAGGTTTTTGGTGAAATGTCTAGATATAACATCCCTGCATGCTTTTCCATTGCATACACATAGTCATCATTTCTCATAGCTGCTGTATTTTTGCAATATAATTCGACCGTTGCTCAGAGCAAGAAGCGCACGTGTTCTCTCTCGAAAGGTCAGGCTGATGAATATTCATCTTTTTTCAATGAAAATGGCAGAAAAGGGTTGAGAAATGTGCTGTTGTAGATTAGGTTGGCCAGAGTTCGTTCAGACATTTAAGTTGCACCGGGTCCATTTCTTGGTGCATGTATGGGAATCACAAGACATATGAATGAGATATACTGTTACCAATACATTGTGTCGTGTGCTTCACAGGTTGTAATACCACGTGGTCCGGTCCAAGCCAAGGGGCTGCTCCTCGCCTGCATCGCTGATAAGAACCCCTGCATATTCTTTGAACCCAAGATCCTGTACCGAGCAGCAGGTGAGTTAAATCCTAAATCTGAGCTCTACATATAATGAGCATTGGGTTTGATCTTTAGCTTTCCTCCAGCATTGTGCGCTTCCTGGCCCTCGCTTGTCATCTTTATTGAAAACAAATATTCTTTCCTTTATACATATGCGGCGAGACAAAAACACAAACATATCTGATTGCAAACGATGCGTGATCAGCCCGACCGTAAGTACGAGGCAGACCATCAAAACGGGCTGCGAAGCGGCGACAGTGCCGAGTTGAATTCCCATGCAGAGTTTCTCTGCATGTGTGGAGATTATCAGAGAGCTTGGTTCAACTCTAGGCCAGCGTGGCTTCGGCAGGCCGCCACACGAAAAGGTGTCCAGCAATAACATTCTTTGCAAAACAGTGCAGCCTTGGCTACACGATAGTAACGCGATATCCATGGTTTGATGGCGGAGGTTTGAGTTGACGATATTTGAGCTAATTATACTAATGAAAGACAGACCTGGAGCGATCTGGTACTGTCAGCCTCAATGCATTACCTCATTTCCAAAGTTTTATTAGTTCACTCTGATAAGAGCTCAATGAGATTGGGAGATTATGTAATATTAGGACCAACAGGGTTAGATGGTGGGATTTATGAGTGGGATTGGTGATTGCTCTACTCAAGAATTAAAGTGATTAATTTACTCCCTTTTTAAAATGTGTACGATTTTAAGTTTGGAGAAATGGCAAGACCCGGGCATTCCAAGCACAGGGCAAGATTAATTCATAAAGCAAATGAAAGTAAATCCACGCCTCCTCCGAGCTTGGAAAAGTGTCAACTGTGTCTGAACGAGTTATTGGGTGTGGAAGCACAACACAACACTTAATGACATCTCTGATTGATGTGCTTAAACATGGCAGCCATGAGCAGATGTGTGACATTTTGGCAGTCGTTTTGTTTGCGTTCCTGTTTACTTGTTATGGATCTTGTATTATTGACCCCTCAGGGAGAGATGAAGAGTGTATCAGTAATATCATTCAAGAAGAGCAAAGGAAAAAAGAATCAGCTGGACATGCTTGTGGGTTGTTGAAACCAACAAAACAAGCCTAAACAAACAATAATATGCTTCATTTTAGAGGACGACACCGACCGGACAGATTTGTCAAGATTGTATCACTTCGTGGTTCCGCCCAACTATGTGCCATGTCCCCGCTTTTTATTACTTATTTCAACGTTGAAGCTGTATAACCAATCCAAAATCAATCTCATACAGCGGGATAATCCTGTTTCACAAATTATACTATATGTACAAAGTATTAGAACATACCTCTTGATCATTGAATTCAGGCAGTATGCCCACTGTAAAGTTTGGATGGATTTTTTCTCTCTCAGGGACTAGGTTGGGTCCTCAGGTCCATAAAAATCTTAATTCTTTGGCTTATCCATTCATTCGGGACAATTTTATGTTTCCAGCCTTTTGGGATCATTTTTAGGAAGGCAGGAGTTCCAGCATGGCTGCACCTCAGTGCATAAAGCAATTAAAGGCATGTTTTTAATCCCTGCCCCTCTCAGGATAAAAACCACACAGTTATCTCATTGAGGCTGTAAGTTTTTTATGGATCATGGATTCCACTTAATAAATCATAACCTAGTTTCATAATTAATTATCAACATTTTACAACAACGTTCTTTGCCATCTGGAGTCTGAAACCAGGAATTACATATGATTCACCAAAGCTATTTATGCATTTCTTCAACATAGTGGGTTGACACCATGTACAAACGTTGTGTTCTGTGTGTTTTGTTACCAATGACATACTGCGAGATGTGTTTCAAGGATTGTTAAAATGCTACATTTTGCGATTATTCTGTCTTCTCAGAATAAATCTTGCTAAAAGCTGGCCTGTTTCGAAGTGCAACGTGTTGAAAAGTGACGGCAGTTTTAGTTGCATCATAATTATTTCCATAACCCGACTTGAGCTTTCCAAGACGATATTAATGATTATTCAAACCATACACTCTACTTTGTCTTGAACCAGTTCAAAGAGAGGTTGGCTGCAAGCGGCCCCCCCCACCAACTCCACCCCCTTTCTGGGTTGACGCCCAGTTCAATTGGCCCCTTTTCTGATTCTATCCCATCCCAGCAATGGTTTGCATCTGACAGACGTCAGATGAATTGTTCTTGAGCAGTAACTTGCATTCTTTGACAGTTTTGTCATTTTACCAGTTTCTAATTTGGCCTATCATTCCGAGGTGCAGTCACTGTGGTAACTGAACATTTCACAAGAAATCCGCCAACGATAATGAAACGACTCATTCAAGTCTTGTTTATGTTGCATGTGGGCTTGTCTGAAATGTGTTTGCTTGTAAGAACTGATTGAATATTAATTTGCTGTTGAATGTGTGTGTGTTTCTTCAGTGGAGCAGGTTCCGGTGGAGGCCTTCACTATCCCACTGTCACAGGCTGAGGTCCTGCAGGAAGGAAGTGATGTCACCCTGATTGCCTGGGGGACACAGGTAGGTGATCCCAAGCATCATTTGGCAGGATGTCAAGGGGCGACCCAAGCAGTCCTCACCCAAAAATCAGTCGGAATGACTGGTCAATGAGAGCAGACCTTGACAAGCAGGTTCACACCGTAACACACAGAGACCTGGCATTTTAGCAACTGAGAGACATGTCATAATGGTTGACAGCTCCCTGGCAACAGAGCATCCACAAAGTATACAAGAGAAGAAGAAAAAGTTGTGTTCTGAAGGGAGAAGCTGGAGAGTGACAGAATATCCAGTAGACATCGACAGCCGTGGCTTTGTGAACTTCTCAACAAAGAAACATTTGCTTTTCTCTGGCAAAAGCCCTGAAAAATCTATCCAAAGAAGTAGTCAAGGGACGTTTTTGGCCATGGAATTAACGGATGGTATTAAGATATCACATGGAAGAAATACCTGAGCATCTAAATCCAGCTGCAGGGAGGTGTCCCGGTTTGCTGCTCCTGACATGTTCTGGAATTAAGGGGGCAAAATATCAGAGAATGATGGCTCCCAGCCAAAGAGCCTGCAGCTGGCACAGGTGCAGCAGAAATACCATGCACGCCCCAACATCAGTTTGGCACCATCAGTCACTGTCTACGGCCATAGTGGGGGGGGGGAAGCACAATGATGATCATGTCTGCTAAATTACATTTAAAGCTTGCAAGCAGGGGATTAGTTTTAAATCCACCACTCTGTCCCAGCAGGTTTCTGAGTCTGTGCTATATCTGAGCAGATATCTCTCTTAATGCTGCATTGCTGCTGCACACTTTCCTTTGTTGCCTTTTCTTTCATCCAAGAGATCTTATTTTCTGCAGCTTGGTAGCAAGGTGGCCGGAACTCGCCAGGAGTCATCCCTGTCTTTGATTGTACTCAACCACTTAAACGGGCTTAGCCGGGCCAAAATGTACCTGAAGCTTTGGAGGGGGGTCTGACGCCATTGGAGAAAAAGCCAAAACTATTTTTGAAAAGAGAAGAATGAGTAGAAAGCATGGCTCTTCTCTTTTCAACTCTTGCTCTTCTTTCTCACCACATTACTCCATTCGTCATTCAGGCCATGTGCATGATTGGAGAAAACAACCAGCCTAGAATGGAAGGAAAGGAATGAGTGGCCAATCCCATGTTTCTGATTACACAAGCAGAGGGCGGATTTCTCCCTATTTTGTAATCATTACTAGTATTAAAGTTTTTTTTTTTTTTCCAAGTTTTCAGAAAACTCTTCTTAATATGCTGAAAGTAATGTAATGACAGAATCATTGCATACTAGATGTTTCAAGTTATTCTCGAACTTAAAGCCAGTTTATTATTTTTACATTTGGCCCAACCTGTGAGGTTTCCCTCTTTCATTTTTCACATTTATTAAAGCAAAACAAGTAAATAAAAACAGGATGCAATCATTTGCAAATGTACAAAGCATTATCCTTTTCTACAAGTGTTTCATGACTTGGTGAACATCACCCCATTGTTACTTGTGAATGCCCAATCATGACGCTTGCTGCCAGTGAACCACTTTACTAGGACTCCCCATTAAATGTGTAAAATAGTTGCAGTAGCCTTTGTAATTTATAAGGTATTGTTCTTTTAATTTTTTAAACTAGGTCCATGTGATGAGAGAGGTGGCAAACATGGCTCAAGAGAAACTGGGAGTGTCCTGCGAGGTCATTGATCTACAGACCATTCTTCCCTGGGATGTTGAAACAGTTTGTAAGGTAATGGAAATACACACATAATACCGTCACCATAGCAGCATGAGCCAGACTGTATGATAATGAGTTGCATTAACTAAAATGAATTATTCACACAGTCTGACTATTTTTACATTTTTTTGTATGTCGATCTATTCTGAAAACATTCTGAATCATGGTTTTTATTTGTCTCTTCATTTCTTTTGTGTTTCCATATCCTGTATTCACATAATTTACTGCCGAGATGACTCGGATCTCAATTTGTTATGACTGAATGGTTGGTGCATTGAAATTTGCTACTTCTGTCAGTTTATATGATGGTGTGACGCAGCAGAAATCCACCTCTGTGGACTGTGCAGTGTTCTTTGGTGCGTGATAAACAAGATTCCTTCCACACCTGGCAAGCCTTGACAATTTGTCACCCCGGCCACGTATATTTTGAAATAATGAGGCAAGGAGAACATGCAAGACAATTGCAAGATTCTGCGTTGGTCACCACTGGGCGTTCACAAGAAATGAAAAATTATGTGAGCTATGAGACGTCAAGGACCACTGAGTTCATATGCCCTCTCCCCTTCCTGTATGCTGATTTTCAATGGTGCCTGAATTTATTACATGCTGTCCTCTTGTGTCAACATGACTGCTTTTTGCAGCTGAAACACCAGATGAATTTAAATTCTTAATATTTATTATCCAATATTTAATGCTACTACGGTGAAACGGCTGACTTCGTCAGTGAGCGCCATGAGGCTTCTGCTTCCAAGCAAATCTTATAACAAACAGTTGAGGCACAGGCTGACTGCGGTAGGGCGGTAGTACTTTAATGGGGAGTCATTTGGAACTGATGGCAGAGACTGTAGTTTTGCTGGCAGCAAAGTACTTGCAGTTCAAAGTGGGCAACAGTCTGTTACAGATGAGATGGCTTCTTGAGAGAATGCAGTATTTTTTATTTTTGACCCAGTCTCCCATTAAAACAAATGCCATGAGACTGAATGGAGTGTTTATGTGCTGCTTAGTGAGCCAAGCCTGCAATCCCAGGCGAGTCAACATCTCTCCTCGTCATTACCAGCAACTAAATACCTTATTGAATGTCTGTCAATTAATAAAACCCATTTCCCCCCCACAATTCCAAAATACACACACGCACACACCACAGTCTCGTACCACTGATACACTTGTATGCCTCGTGCTCTTTTTCCTCCAACTTTTGTTTGACATGCTTTGATTGGCTGAGCACAGAAAGAGCCTTTTAATTAAGCTATCATAAAATCTCAGTGAAGACACAGAATACATTTTAGGCCATCTTGATTCTTATCACATAGACTAATGCAGAGTAAATCGCGTTTTGAACTTTTATGCGTTATCTTTTATTTAATCTGAAGGGTACAGGCACATATCCAGTTATGGATCGGTCAGAATGAAAACATGCACGTCCTGCAGAGCTTCTGTCAGCTTTAATTAAAGGTCTTTTATGAACATGTCATCAGCACAATATTAAATCTCATGTTTCTTTGCTGCTTCTTGATTTTCATGTTTGAGATTAGAAATCAATCAATATCTTTAGACTGAGATATGCAGTTGTATTACACCACAATTAATTCGGTATTAAGTTGCCTTTATTCTGATGCAGACTTTGTACAATTGATACTTCATAAAGTAACGTGATCGATGCTTTGCCTGTCCATGCAGCCCGTTGCTGCAACACATTCAGAATTTTAGAAAGGGCAACAATCAAAGTTCACTCGTACAACCCTTGGGGGGGACAAAATGTCAGAATAAAGGAAATGCTTTTAAAGTTGTGCACAACACTTCATATCGTCAATGTGGTGCTCTAACTACTGGGTGCTGCACAGATGCTCTTGGCTTGTGTGGCCTTTAGACGGGTCTGTGGCTGAAGCTCTGCTTATGCTTAGATAGTCAAAGTTTAATTTCACATCAGTCCAAGTGGAATACCAACTAACTGCACAATTGTTTTATAGTTATAGTTATGCTTATGTACATAATGGAGGCTGATTCCAGCCAGCAACCTTTCTTGCGTGGCGTGACCCCCTTGCCTGCCTCTTTACCTGTCACTATGACAGCGAGATACCAGTTGTCAGTTTATTTACAATTTTCATGGCCTGGGTCATCATGGACTTGGCTTTCTCACAGCTAATGATATCAGACAACAAACGATCTGGAGCGGAACCATAAGACTGAATTACCGTACATTTTCAGCGTTACAAATGATATGCGTTTCATTCCATGGAATAATGAAAAAACCTAATGTTCCTTTCTTTTAGCGTAGTAAATGTGATAAGTAGAGGAGAGTTAGTGGATGTTTTTATTAATGCTCGTCATCCACTGATAGTTTTGGGAACAGTGCTATTCTTGGCTTTCGAGATGGACTAGTCAAGATAGTGTCTCAACTTCTTAATTCAAAAGATTGTACACCAGGTGGCCATCTTTTTCTGTCAAGCTGTAAAGCTTTTTTTGCTGGCTGTCTCATGCGGTGAGTATGCGTACCGTGAGATAGACCCCAGACGCACATCCGGCTCCTGGCAGCCAATTAAAATTTCCTGTGAGTCACATTTACCTTGTGTATTTTCAGTCAAGGGTTAGGTTTGTGTGTGTGTGTGTGTGTGTGTCCGTGAAGCCAAATTATATTCATTCCATGTGTTGATTTTTGAACATCAATATAGAAAAAGTAAACGTCTGGCAGCACAAGAGTTCAAGGCAGCACTCTGAAGTAACATCCCATACTATGCATAAGTACACTATAAAGACCACATTAGACTATACTCAATTATATCAATTATAGTATACCAGACAATAGTATACTGCACTATGCTATATTATATATTGTGTTATATTATATTATACTATGCTTTAATCTAAATATCGATTCAACCCATTTATTAACCAATGGATTCGCATGCAGACATTGGTCACATTTTTATTGATGTTTCATTTGCCATTAAACATTTTTAATGGCCCAACACTGCATCTCGCCCATAGCAAGCTGGGATAGGCTCCAGCAACTCTTTTGACCCGCAAAGTGGTAGAAGATTAATGAATGAATGAATGAATTTGGTTGTATCCTATCAAGTTATTCATTTTGATCTTATTATCCACGTTGAGTGAAAGTAGAAACGAATTACCGTATACTCGTATGTCAGGGTATTACTGTACATTTAAATTTCAGAAATCCTGTTAAACAGCTGTAATCAACACCATGAAAAAAGGAACAGAGCGATAAATTGTGATCATGTTTCAAGCAAGGCAAACTACTTGAAATATTATTCTAAACTTAGCTTTTAGTTTGTTTTTATTATTTATTTCCATGATACATTTGTAGGTTTGAATCAAATATGACAGACACGCTCCCTCCACATGAATGTGTTATGACATTGAAATCAGGTTATTACTTTGTACTTGTACTTGAAATGCTAGCATGAAAATAGTGAGTTGAAATAATTTTTCATCCTTCATTCTCTAAATGTAATGGTGGCTCACTCAATGCAACAAAAACAGTTGTAGTAAAAGGAGACGGCACAAGAGGCAGTGGGCCAAGATGCTGTCTCTGTACAGTAATACCTTCTGGAGGGAAAAAACATTTTTACAACCTCTGTTATGGCTCTGTCATCATTTTAGGCCATCTTCCTGCTTGTCTTCTGCCTGCATCAATTCTACCTTTCTCACTGTCATTATAATTGGACTCATCTTAGATAATTCCTTTTTTAAACCCCAGGGTGTAAGTTAGTCTTAGCATGTCCTCTAAACCTGTCCATGCTAGCCTGTTACATTTAAGTACGAGGCATCTACTGCCTGTTGGCATGAAAGCTAGATGCAATAACATTGAACTTTTCTTCAATTTTCTTTCTCCTTTGAATTTATGTCATGTTTATATCACAATTTATGTCTCCAGTATCCACATCTAGGCGTAGTGTGTGGCCTTGCTTACCCAGCTTGCCCTTGTCAGACAGGGTAAAGACAGTCAGGAAGACCTACAATGCAGAATTGTGAGATATTTTGACTATTTATGAAGACTTTAAATGCAGGATACATATATTTTTCAAAAATCACAGAGCTGTTTGCAGACTCAATTATAACATTACTGCGTAAGCACGTCATAAAAAAAATGTTGGCTTGATATTTAATGTTTTCAAACCCGCTGCATGTTAACCATGAATATGCAAAGCTTTCAAATGATGATCAGAATATAAATGCATTATTTGTACATTTTGTACAAATAATGTACAGAACAAAGAACATTAACTTATACATAAAGTCAGTACTGAGAAAAAAACAGCACAATCTTTTTAGTAGAAGGTATAATTTTCCTTATCACATGGCACAGTTGTCATCTGGCTTAATGGCTCCACAAAATGGCCATTTGGGGTTTATAAACTATATACCCTCATTAAGAGTGTTGCCTTAGTGGCAGGCTATGCTGTACAATGGATGGAGGCAAGGGGGGCTGTAACCTGGATAGGCAGAAGAGAACGTGCATAAAAACATCGACAGCACAAGGGTTGTAACGGTGTCTAAACATCCTCCCTCAAAAGATATGTCTTTTGGCTTAGGCTGCAGCTGAAGTCTGTGACTGAAGTGCTGCTTGGAACGCAGCTCTCGCAGTGATGCAAACGATTTGGCTGAACCTGTTAAACCCTCAAAAACACATGCCGGAGGAGTAACTGAGAGACTTGCATCACCGATATCTGAAATCTTACAACATATAAATACATTATCTGTCAAGTTACATATAACATGATTTAAAATAATGTTGGGAAGCTGTGTAAAATAGAAATTACAACAAAAAGTGTGGTCTTTTATTACCTCCACCAACGAGGTTGTGTTTTTGAGGGCATTTGTCTGTTTATCTGTTTGTTAGCAGGATTACAGAAAAACTGCTGGATTTATATTGATTTAAAAAATAATAATAATCTGAATATGGGTCTTGGTCTAATTTAGATCCCATTGCATTGCCCCAGGGCAGCTGTGGCTAGTAGCTTACCACCACCAAGTATGGAGTGAATGAATAATGCACAATGTAAAGCGTCTTTGAGTGTCCAGAAAAGCGCTATATAAGACCAATGGATTATTATTATTATTATTATTATTATTTTGGGAGTGATCCGGATACCTGTCTCGATACAAAAAAAATCTGAATTTTCACATTTACTTTTTTCATAAAATTATGTCTTGTAAAATATGCATTCAATCCTTAAAACCCCATTTATGGATTCAAAATTCAGTTAAAAATACACATCAACTCTGATTCACTTTTACTTTTCATGGTTGGTGTATAAAGAAACCAAAAACAATTTAGAACTTTTGATGATGATCCAGATCACCTTGTGGGGACGGTGTAAATCCAATTACGAAGGGAATGAGCTGCTTGGCGGAGGTTTGTGCTCTCCAAGTGCTTTTCTAGTTTTATTTTGTCTCTTACACACAAAAACACACACAGATAATGCTTCAGCATTGAGCCAAAGCAAAGGCACCTCCAAAATGACCAAATCCATGAGAGCCAGTACCCCCTGGCTCTTAAAATTATTAAGAGCCAGGGGGTACTTTCCCCCTGGCTCTTCTCCCTGTACACCAACTGCTGCACCTCTGGCCATCAGTCCGTCAAACTGATTAAGTTTGCGGACGACACCACCCTCATCGGGCTCATCTCGGACGGTGATGAGTCGGCCTACAGGAGGGAGGTGGACCGGCTGGTGTCCTGGTGTAGCAGCAACAACCTGGAGCTGAACAGCCAGAAAACAGTGGAGATGATTGTCGACTTCAGGAAAGTCACAGCCCCACCGCCCCCCCTCGCCCTCACATACTCCCCTACCCCCATCTCCATCGTGGACTCTTTCCGCTTCCTGGGCACCACCATCACCCGGGACCTCAAGTGGGAGCCGACCATCAGCTCCCTCATCAAGAAGGCTCAGCAGAGGATGTACTTCCTGCGACAGCTGAGGAAACTCAAGCTGCCGGCCCAGATGTTGGTGCAGTTCTACACCTCCATCGTGGAGTGCGTCCTCACCTCCTCCATCACCGTGTGGTACGCTGGCGCCACCACCAGGGACAGACACAGAGTGCAGCGCATTGTACGTGCTGCGGAGAAGGTGATTGGCTGCAAGCTGCCATCGCTCCAGGACCTGTATGTCTCCAGGACTCGGAGGCGTGCAGGTCGGATCACAGCCGACCCTTCCCACCCTGGACATGGTCTCTTTGACCCTCTCCCCTCAGGCAGGAGGCTACGGTCCATCCGGACCAGAACCTCCCGCCACAAGAACAGCTTCTTTCCCTCAGCCGTAAGACTAATGAACACTTAATAATTCTGTCCCGGACTCCTGAATACAACTTGCACTTTTCCATTTGCACTGCGTGATGACGATAGTTTACTGCTGCTAGTACACATCTGTGTAACCACTCCGGCTGCTGTTGATGTCTGTACCTGTATGGTCTTTGTATTTTGTCCTTAATGTTAGATGTAGCACGACTTCACCGAGCAACGTTCCTAGTCTGTGAACCCTCACTGACAATGGCAATAAACCACTTCTGATTCTGATTCTGATTCTGAGACAAGATAACAGCAATTACCCAGTTTAAAAATTCAGCCCACTCTCAAAGGCTTCAAGATCAGCAGCACTCTCTAGAAGCCTCTCCTTCTGATGCTGGAAGATGAGCGGTTAACAATCTGGATGGCTTGCCTTTTAAGGTCTGGAGTACATGACGTCCCTGATACGTAAAAACAATTTGAAAGGGGTACTGCAGCCAGTGAATGACCTTGTGGTCCTCTTGAAGAACTTCTTTCATATCTTGGTTTGTTCACCTGAAGCTAAAGAACGTGTTTACCTCTGGAATGTTTTCTTTACTTATCATTTTGATAAGGAGAGACATTCCGTGTGTCATCTTTGCACGTTTTTCACCGAAATACAAAGAACTGAAACGAATCATAGGATTCTGTTTTGTTTTTGTTCTGGAATTGGAGTTTTTTTAAAGTCAGAATTAAACGAGTGGTTGATGAAGGAAGTGGAGATGTTGAAGGGCTGCCTAATGAGGAATGTGCAGCAGTTCCTGTTCTAATTCTGGGAAATGATGCAGATTTCACTGCCTACATGTTTGGAGTGTTCTGACGTCTGTTGACTCACTCCACAGATAAGAGCGCCTGTCTCAGCTCTGCTTACCCCTTCACTCTCTGTTAATGGGTTCAAGCTGTAACGTGTGTCCTGAGCCGTACACAGCAGGTAAATACAGTATATGGAAACAGGCGGGAGTCAGGCAGGACACAGTAAGCGCAGATGTTTGTCATCCACTAAGGCAAAGACAAATAGACAGGGAAATGGACTCGTTGAGCCATCGGTGTTGTCAAGTCGAACATGTTGTTGTAAATTTGATGGATGTGGTCATTATTGCCTATATTACTGCATGACGTAATTATAGGAGGTTGAATTGTCTGTCATTTGAAGTTTTTAAGAAAACCCTTGATGCTGAGAGATTCTCCAAATACCATTAATATGTTGCATAATCATTAATGATGTATTTATGTATGTCTTCATGCAAAATACATATTGGCATCCTAACTTGGAGATATGCTTTTGATAAAGAATAAAACCTTACTCCTTTTAAATCACAACTTAAATATCTATAATAAAAATAGTTAAGCAGTTTATTTTAGTGAGGGAACCAAACAAACCGTAGCCATGGCGGAAACCCCAACATAAGAATTTAATAATCAAGTGTAAGAATATATATATGAGAAACGTCATTAGCACCGTTTTGAAGAGATCCACCAGAAGCAGAGACGGGAAATGTGAAGGACTATAAAAGTGTTTCTCCAGTGGTTGATTATGATGCTGCATGTGTAGCACGGTGCAACATTAGCTTACTTCTCATAGACTCTTAATGAGAAACAGAAACAGACTGCTGAGCAAAGAGATATGACAAACAACTGTTGAGGATCTTCGACGAGCTTCTGTTAATATTCACCATCATTTCTCCCTCAGGTTTACAGTCATGTTTGCGACAAAGCAAAGATCTGGATCGTCATCAGAAGGTTATAAATTGTTCTTGGTATCTTTATACAGCAACCATGAAAAGTGAATCGGAGTTGATAATATTAATAATAATAATGCAGCGGATTTATATAGCGCTTTTCTATGAGAAACTCAAAGTGCTCAGCTCGTAGGTAATGAGAACACCAAGAATATTGAAAGAGAAAAAGTAGTGAAAAATTATTGTTGTAAGTCCACACGTTTGTTCATTCAAACTGTAGATTTTGGCTATGCTCTGGTATTGCTTTGGTGTGGAGTGGTTTTACACCCCACATGGTGGTAGGCAGACTTTTTCTTCATCTGAATCTGAGGTCTGAAACTGAGACAGGGATGTAGCTGACGGCTGCTAGAGATTAGCACTCGATCTCAGTTGAGGGGATTCAGCCAGAATCTGATCACTTGCCCACAACAGCAATGCTTTGGACCAGTGTTTCTAACACACACACACACACACACACGCTTGAAACAATCAGAGGAAAATGGCACAGGATGAAAAGTGGCCAGAGGTTTGGGCCTGTTCTTATTATTGTAGCCCAGGTCTGTAATTACAGTGCTAACACGGCAGTGTGGATTGAATCAGTGAGACTTTGTGGAGAAAACGCAAAGGAGAGTTGGATAAATATTGGATTTCAGTAAGGAGGGGGGGGGGGGGGGGGGGAGAGAGATCACAGATGCCTTTTGGCTGATATGTGTGGCTCATAACTCTGTCATGTGTGTTGCTGTGTTTCAATGGTTACCAGTGGAAAATTACACAAGGATATTTTTCAGTTGCTCCTCTTTCCTGGTGTCACTGGTGAAAGGTAATGGCATAAAGTAACCCAACAAAAATAATAAATCCTTAACTAGCACCAGTTTACAGCATTTAAGCAGTTTATCTAGATCACAAGTGTGAATTGATGATGGCCATTTGTGGTTTACCAAAAATGTTTTGAAGGTCTCTGCCTCTGTGCCTCATCCAATTCCTCACTTGACTGTCTCTTACAAATGTCTTTTCTATTTTTCTACTGGCAGCATTTAGTCCTCGCATTCTACAGCTCGGCACTGGAGAGTTCTCAAATTCTTCTCAGTATCACTCAGCAAAGAAGCGCAGCCAAACCCACCTGTATTTTTGCTGGAAAAAACGTTATCTCAAAAAGTCCTGAAATATTACCCATAGTTCTTATTTTTTCCTCTTCTGTTTGTTAAAAGATCACTGACTACTACCCCCAGACCATAATTCTTTGTCTAGCATGCAGATCAAATACATAAAAATGTATTTAAATGTGTTGAAGATGGGCACAATAATAAAAGAATGATAGAGGGAAATCACACTTTGCTTTTGCATCTTTCCCATGCGGGACTTTATCGTAATCATATTACGATAACAAGGTTATCATTTAATACCATATGTTAATGTCAAAGATTGATGTTCCAGTTTTTGTTATTAATCAAACCCTCTAAAACCAAAAGTCTGTCTGATGCATTTTTGTGACAGGTCGTCAGTTTTCCACTGGAGAGAACTATTTGGTTAGGAAGACTGGACCGGAGGCGTGTGCATATTGAGATCATTAAGGGCAGCTTGAAGGCCGATAGTGCCGCTAGTGGAAAATGTATTTTCTAAAATCACAAGGGCATAGATTGCTGCCCAGGAATTCTCCACATCCCTTAAAGCTCAGATATAAATCCTTCACTTTCTGACATGAATCTGCCCAAAAAATAAAGAATGGTTAAATGTTTTTTTTAGGTACAACGGAAAACACAAATGTTGTTTTTTTTCTGACAATACTTTGTAAGATATTAAGATCTAGTGAGGTGAGGTGTGTCTTTAGCTCAGGATATGCAGCACTTCTGTGCAATATCCTGGATGGAGGGGAGAGAGTGTGTGTGTTGTTCCATAGAATTTGAGATGATTTGTTTTTAATAGGTCTTTATGGGATGTTTGAAGTTATTTCTGTCTGAGGTCTCTTTGCTCCCTGACTCGGTTTGTCCCAGTGCCTCGGCTTGTCTGTGCTTTATCCTCTGCTGTTTTCTTCTCTGTCACCCTCCCTCTTTGTCACTGGTTCTCACTTACACTTCTCTGTTGTGACGGAACGGGTGAGTGTGCGGCACTGAAAGAAGGCGTGTCTGTGTTTCCTCCTACCCTGCTTTCTTCTCCACTCTGTGATTCAAAGTGGACACCAGTTCGCCAAGCACTTACCCATCACCACTTGAAAGGCCCCAGCAAGTAGTCAACTTGTGCCGACTCATTTTTCATAGAGATCACATGGTGAAGCATGAGATCGTAGTGACTGAGCAATTACAGGGTCAGCTGGAGTAACTGCAGCCTGGGGGACCAGCAGCAAGTACTGCTCCTCTGTGGCAGCACAGAACTAATCTTTCTGTTGCTCTCACATTTTTATTAAGGTCAGAAGTCATTTACAGGCTAGTCTGTGTGTATGCTTGTCTGTTTCTGAATACAGTATAAGCACAGCAGATTTTGTTTTTGTCTTCACCCATTCCTAAATAATTCTAGACCAATTTAGTGTCATAAAAATACAAATCGCGGAAATAAGGGCGACTTTTTCTGGAAAGGCTTGCATGTGTTCTGAAAACTTGTTTTACCACAGACCGATTTGGCTCCAATTATGAACTGTTTATTCACATCTCATCCCTGTAGTCTGTACAATGTCCTTTTAGAGTTAGTACCGTATTTTCCGGGCTATAAGCCACAACATTTTCCCCACGCTTTGAACCTGTGTCTTTTACTACGATGCGGCTAATTTCATCATGGAAAACACACAAAGAAATGCATATGATGCAGCTTTCACGTTAAAGACGATTGATCTGGCCATCAAAGAAGGAAACAGCTGTTGTACATGAGCTTGTCATCAATGAATCGATGGTGAGACGTAGGAGACGACAGCGAGAAGAACTAAACGTGACATTAAGAGCGACAAAAGAGAGACTGAGTTCTTGAGATGAACTAATTTTGAGGCTGTTCAATTCTGACACTGAAGAAGACGTTTCTATTGGATTTACTGCGGAGGAGGAAGATGAAGACAGCGATCAATGACTTCTGGCAGGCTACTCTATTTGCCGTGTTACAGGCATTGTTTGGGGGAAAAGGATTTATTTAATTAAAAGTAAAAAATATATATTTCTGTGTAGATATGTCATGTTACAACGTGAACACCTGTAGCTTATAGATAGGTGCTGCTTATATATGTACAAAATTATTATTATTTTTTAATTTAGCGGGTACGGCTTATCAGGTGCGCTTAATAGTCCGGAAAATACGGTAATTGCTCTGTAAAAATAGCATACTGTTTAAATATACTCTGTTCTCTCTACACTATTTGCACACTTCCTGTACTCTGGAATGACAACAATGACAAATACCACGATCTACAGCAGCAGTCCGTCTAGCAAGGTATCTAGCTGCCACTGTGAGGATGTATAAATCAACTAGAAAAGCACTCAAAGAGCAGACCGCCACCAAGCAGCTCATTCGCCTCATAATTTGATTTACATCATACACGATGGCGATCTGGATCATCGACAAAAGGTTAGAAATTGTTCTTGATATCTTTATAAAGCAACCATGAAAAGTAAAAGTGAATTGGAGTTCATGTGTATTATTAACAGATTTTTTTAATCCATAAATAGAGTTGTCAATGTTCAAATTGAAGATTTTTTCCTGACCTGACCATATTTTCCAAGATTTTTTAAAGCCTTTATTATAAGTAAATGGAAAAGCCCGATAGGTATCCGGATCATTCTCAAAATTTGATGGTATCTAAATTAGTCCCATCTTCAGATTTAATGAAGATATCCATCCAGCAGTTTTTCCATAATCCTGCTCGGAAAAATCACAACAGTAGCCGCAATCCGGATCCGATACGATCAAATTTTTAAGCTCCATTGATTGCAATGCTGGCAAAAATTACAGATTCTCTTCTGGATCATCACCAAAATGTAATCGTCTGTTCCTGGTAACATTCCCAACATGTCCTGGTAATTTTATCAAGATCTGTCTCTAACCTTTTGAGTTATTTTACTAACAGACAGACGGACAAACAAACCAACGCCGGTGATTACGGTAATCAACAATCCTGAAAAGAAAAACCTTGTGTCTGCTCATATGGGTGTGTACTTGCACACACTACATACACAGTGGCTGTTGTGGGCATGCTCATGTGTGTGGGTCTGGACAAGTGACAGCTCTGTGGCTAGGCCATGCCAAGTCAATGTCCACCAGCCTTTAAATGGTAAAGCTGTAAAGTAGGGAGGACTGGGTCTGAAGGTTTTGGCTTAAAGAAAGAATTGTTGGACAACTAGATTATTTTTAAATGTTGGATTGATGAAGGGAGGTAGAAAGAGGAAAATAAGGTGACAGAACTTGGAAAATGGAGTGGAGTCAGTAAGAAAGGTACCTGATGGAGGATAAAGGAGATTGTCGTGAGAACAGTGTAAATAGAGGAGAAGCCCCATGCTGCTCATTAAGTTTGGGTGTGTTTGGGCATGGCAGTAAACATGACATTTCCCTCAGTAGCCTCTTGCATCTAATGATGGCCCTGCAGCACAATGAGCAGTGAATCTACAGCCACCACAACTTTTGCCCAGCCCAACTAAAACAAGCTGCGACCAGCCAGGAGCTCTGGTTTAACGTTAACGCTCAGGTTTTAACTCGCACGCCAGGCTAGGGCAGAGGGGATAATTTATGAAGTAACTTTGGAACAGTGATACTGGCGAGGTAAATATAGCACAATCATTTATCAATATTCGACAACAGAGGAGAACAATCCAGTTTGTTTGTGTTAATGCTTCCCAGCTGCTGAGGTATGGCTCCAAATGTTGTGGGGTTTTTTTATGAACAGATTGAATTTCTAAGTGCCATAGCAGGTTTCTTTCAGGAAGTCTGTCTAATCAGGCTTATTCTGGTAAACGTAAACTGGTGTTGCTGAGGCGATGCCACACTTTGTAACTGGCACTTAAATCAGGCATAGCTACGGGTGTGTATCTTTGTATAGTCGTGTAATTATTGTCTGGGCAAATGTTGGTAGTAAATGACAAGTTGACTAATTTATAGCCTGGCTTCCTTGGAAATTGTTGAGTCTTAGTAGAAGTAGAAATTGATGCTTGACTTAGTTCAAGTATATTCTGGAGTACACCAGAGGAATTGTTGAACTAGTCAAAAAGATTTTAACCAAACAATATCAGTAACCCAATGATAAAACACAAAATATTGGACTTGTTACAGAAAGTCTTTTCTCCACTTTTTTGATCTTCTCAGAAACATGTCTTAAACGTATGGCTTTGTCCTTTCTCGTCACAATAGTTTGTCCAGCATTGTAAAAAGGTAGCCAGTAAAATCATTGGCTCGCAGCAGCTTTCCTTGGTTACGATCTATGACTGGCAGGTGTTACGGAAGGCACGGTCGGTCCTGTCCAGCTCTGATCACCCTCTCTTGGAGGAGTTTGTTCTTCTAAGCTCTGGGCGGAGATACAAGCTCTCCAGGATAAAATGCAACAGATTAAAATCTTCATTTGTCCCAAGTGCAATAAAGTGCACTGCTAAGCAGCACTTTATTTATTGGGGCCACCATCCGAGAGATATGGCCAGTATATCATTTTTAAGGTTGTTTTTATTATCTTGATTAATGTTCCATGTCTTTCTGTATGTTGTGATTTACTGTTACTGTTGTCATTGACCTCTGCTGCAAACCAAATTTCCCCTTGAGTGACAATAAAGCTCTGAACTCTGAACTAAGCTCTGAACTCAATGTCTGTCCCACGATAATAAGAAGTCAATGACAAATGTTGTTTTTGTTTTTTTGTGTACTTTTTTTTTTGTGTACTTCCCATTAGTCTTCCTGTCATTATCACCTTGCTCGGATGAGCTTCTCATCCAGTGCCATTATCGTCTAAAGACGTTTTTTAATAACCCAAACATTCCCTGACATTGAAATCTGCCTCTCTTCAACGGCCAATAACTCCGGAATGAAAAATGGAACACACTTTTTTTTCCTGAAGAATAGACTTTAATCTTTCATTTGGTTGGTTAGGTGTGTGCATCGTCATAGTAAAGAATATTCTGTGGAAAATTGGGCAAAATGAGCATAAATTGGGGCACTCAAATAGTTAATGCTCATAGTGGAACAGAATGACTTGAAGTGCAACTGTTAACAACTACTTACTGTATGTGAATATTCTGAGGTAGGTTGATGTAATTTTAGGGCCTCAGAACATTGATATTTGTAAAACCCTGTGCACTTTCCCCGTTTCAGTTTTAGCTATTCCCTTCATAATTTCCGGCAGTGTTAGTTTTAAACCAAGAAGCAGCCGAATGCGTGGAAATCTTCAACCTTCTTTCATTATAAAGAAAAAATCTTAATCTTAATTATCTGTGTCTTTATTTTTCAGTCAGTGGTGAAAACTGGTCGTTTGCTCATCAGTCATGAGGCACCATTGACCGGAGGCTTTGCTGCTGAAATCAGCTCTGCAGTACAGGTGCGTGTGGAATAGAACAAATGTTTTATTTGATGAGCTTTTATTGGCCTCTGTAATTCACTGGGGTTTTCTTTTCTTATTCTACTGCAATGGGTTAGCCAGTACAAGCCTTATTTTGGAATGAATCTGTTAAATAAGCTATATGGTGAAAATAGCATGGTATTTGACCAATAGAAGAAGTTTAATTTTGTTGTATTGTCTGCATGGAGAATAAATGCTGAAAATATGCGTCTGTTAGCTGCCATTCAAATTTAAGTGGCTGTAGTTGATGACTTTGACCTAAACATTTTCTTGCAGTGCAAAATGTGAGCAGCAAGCAAAGTTTTCATGTACTCCTTTGAGAACCAGACTGAAAAAATTATGTGCTCCCCCTGCTTGTTTTGGCCGCCAGATAGACAGATTCTCATTCATCCAGATGATGTTGGATATCTGCGTTGAGTGAAGTCAAAGTTCTGGACATCCTCAAGCTTTAGCTGTGTCCAGTTAACGTTATTCAGCACAAATATTGTACAGGATTTAACATCATTTCATTAAATAAGTAAAGAGTCATGGGTAAAAACACTACAAAATGTGAAAAATGTATTTGTGAGCCAAAAAAGTCAACCTTTATTCCTAAAATTAGCCAAATGATCTGGCTCCCTAAAAATAATTGCAATTCCTATCACTACATTAGAGACACATGAATACATCACGTCATGAAAATATTATGACTTTTCATGACGAAAATGCGGACAAGTCTAGACTTACAGCTAGCCTTCTGATTTAGTGATATTGCATTTACTTCTTGTACTAAAAGTATTATGGGCACCATTCTTACTTGTCGAGGAAACATTGCTATCCTAAAAAGAAATGTGAACAGTAACGGCAGTGAACAACACAATATGACAATGAACACAGTCAATATATATTTTGGTTTAGCAATTTCTGAATAGCAACATATATGCCTGAAACACTGATTGCCCTCCTATCCTCATATTATGCGTGTATTTGCTCCTGGTTGAAAATTTGCAGGCACACAGACAAAGAATCCAACAACTTTATATTGCATTAAAAAAATAGTTTGAAGAATTGATCATTACAAATGGAGTAATTAGATTTCAGAGAGGAGCAGTTTTATTCTGAGTAGCATCAGCAGAGAGGGGCGGGGGGGGGGGGGGGGGGGGTCACTCGTGATATTATTGATTCCCGTACAAGGTTTATTAAATATGAACCAATGCATGTCAGAGCTGATAAATTCTTGCCAAAGTGTAAAGTCTTCCCTTCCCTTCAGCCTAATCGTATATAATTCTGTTTGGTGAGTTAATTATCTCCACTGTTCTTCCTATGAGACTCTTAGTCATGAATATTATTCTACTCTCGGTGAGAAGTTTGTGTCTCAACTGCATCTCTCTCGCTCAGTACCAACCTCCTCAAATATCATTTGGGTAGTCATATGCATATCAATGTATGCATTACCTGGAGCTGTTTTCTTGATAAAGTTCATGAACTTAGGGCTGAAGTAATAAAATCAATCAGTCGTCTCCTCGTTTTCTGTCAGCCAGATGCTGCACTCTCCTCCTGTCAGGGAGGCTTAAATAGCCAATGAATCACCCCCCCTCTTCTTCATGTTTCTCTGTTTATGCATTGTGTTGCGGTGATGTAAGTTGTTGGTGTGTCCACTCATTTAAGTGATCTGCCGTTTTCACGTGGCTTCAGCCAATTTCAGATTCATCCAATGTAGAGAAAATCACTTTGTGATGGATGCAACTTGACCTACATCACACTGTTGAATTCTGCAATATATTGGAAATATTTTTTCCTAAAAGAGGAAATGTTCAGCTTTTTTGGCTTAGCTTTAGAAAATATTTTTCTTAATCAGGTCAGGGAGGCTAATGAGTGTGAACTCAAACAACATCTGGCTATGATTTAGCAAAGTAAAAACACACAAATGTTTCCTGTATAATAAATAGGATTTAGAATAAATCTAAATCTGCCCATACCTTTTAGAGAATATATTTTTTCTGGCAATAGAAATCAATAGTCGGTAAATAACTGGTTCTCTGATAGTGGAAGAGTGTGGACAACATAAATAAATAAAGCGTGAATAAAACGGACCGGTTAAACTCCTTGTTAAGAAACGTGGTGCTTTTAATATAATTACTCTATCCCTATAAATACCACACATTAAATGTATTCAACAATGTAATGCAACAAAGCACCAAAACACAAACTCAACAGCAGCGTCTCTTTTCACTATCATCCAATTCACAATGCCGAAGGAGACATTTATTCATGGATGAGAGGCTATCTATAAACCAAAGGTATCTGTCATGAGAACTCATGTTTATATTCTCTCTTTCTCCAATGCATGCTTTCATGAACTGTCCTTAAAGATGGATCATGCTTACATGTGTCTGTAGCATCCAACAGACTCGAGTCACTCAAAACACAAAGGTACACAAAACCTGGCTGACACCATAAAGCCAGCAATGTGCACAGCTCCATGTTTCCCTCTACCTTTCATGCTCAATGTTCACTGTGGTTGCGTTACATGATCTACTAGTTCTGAGGACCAGAAGCTTACAACATTGCTGTCAGTATAACCTGCATAGTGTTGGCTCTGGCAGTACTTCACTCCATAATTTCGAGACAGAGTGGCTTCAGCCGCTATCTGTACACCTCAGGCCTGTCCATAAAGATCCATTTATGGATTTAATTTTCTCTGTTGTGTAAAGAGCAGAGGAGAGTATTGTGAGGCTTGGCAAGTTTTCTTTGTCAAGCCTTGGCTTCAGCCCTAGTGATTTAATAATGTATCATTAGCTGGCCGTCCAAATGTGTGGCTGATGTCTGGCTAGGACAGAGTAAGTGAGCTGTGGCTAATGCCAATGCTCTCATGGACCTCAGGGCTGCGCAGAGAGAAATGGTGAATCACCCTCGTGCCTTTAGCCCTCCAAACCATAGTAGACTGTCAATTATTCAGAGTCCAAAATGTTCCACTTTTTTTAATCAATGAAATAATAAAATGTTGTATTGTGACTATCATGTCACAACTCCTGACTGCTTAGAACAATTAGGAACAATACAAGTCAGGTATCAAATTAACAATACAATAATAAAGACAGTTTGTCTAGCTACAAGTTATTTTTCTCACAGCCATGTCATCACACTGCATTCTATTAAATACCATTCTTCAGGGGGCCTAATGACTTTCTGTGAAGCCCATGTGTTTGGTTCTTGTTCCTGATGAGCACAATATTGATTTGATTACAATAACAAAGTGTTTTATGCTCCCCACTTTCCCATGCTGAGTTTTGTGAAATATATATATATTTCTTTGCTTTGCCTTGGGGAATAATTACGCAATCGCCGCCATTGGTTTGTTTGTTTGTCTGTTCATTTGCAGCACAATTTAAAAAAAAAACTTACAGACGGATCTTGATGAAATTAATTAAATAAATGCATTTGGGAATATAACTAGGAACAGTTTATTACATTTTGGCCATGATTCAGAAGAGATCCTGTATTCTGGATCACTTTAAAATTTTCTTTAGCAATGCAGTCAATGGAGCTTCAAAATGTGTTCCTCAAAATCCCGTCCCTCGGCTACACCCTCCAAACTACTGGCCATAAGAGCTGTGGTGTTCCTGCACCACACCCACTGAGTGGTGGAGGGTCATGCAGGCCTATGACGGAGCCACAGCTGTAATGCCCATGGAAGGCTATATCATGACGGAAGAATCAAGCACAGCAGAGTACCATGAGCCTAGCATACAACATCATGCAACAGAAACGAAGACCCAGGAGCGGAAGTCACCCATTAACTGGCCAAAATCCTGTGATAAAAAGGTATGGGAAACAGTCAACACAGACCTCATATTGCTGTTGGAGCAGCTTCGTGGAAATGCAGTGAAGAAACTGGATAGAATGGGAGAGCTCATTTACAACTATGGAGCTGAACGCTTCGGAGCTGCAAGCAAAAGGAAGAAAACACCATCCATCCCTATTCAATCCAGGAGACAGCAGGAAATAATTCGACTGGTCAAAGAAAGAAGGCAGCTGAAGAAACAGTGGAGGAAAACCACAGAGGAAGAGAAGGAAGGCATAAACGTGCTGCAGGCAGAAATTAAGAACCGGCTATCAGTACTGAGAAGAGCTGAAAACCTGAGAAAGAGGCGTAGAAAGAAGGAATGGGCAAGAGCTAACTTCTTCAAAGACCCTTTCAAGTTTGTAAAGGGTCTGTTCACGAAGGAGAAAAATGGAAGCCTCCAAACAACAAGGGAAGACCTCGAAGCCCACCTATCACAAATATACTCCGACAGCCGCCGACATGAACAGGTCTCACTACCACATGACATGCCACCGTTACATCCTCCAAAACATCAGCTAGACGTCAGCCCTCCCAAGTGGAGTGAAGTAGAAAGAACTGTACGCCGAGCAAGAGCAGCATCCTCCCCCGGGCTCAACGGGGTGCCATACAAACTCTATAAGTATGCACCAGATGTCCTGCGTTTCCTATGGCGACTGATGAGGCTGGTATGGCTGAAGCAGACGATACCAACAGCCTGGCGAAGGGCAGGGAGCATCCTGATCCCAAAGGAAAAGGACTCTACTGATATTAGCCAGTTCCGCCAAATCAGTCTCCTGAATGTAGAGGGTAAAATCTTCTTCAGTGTAGTGGCTCACAGGCTGACTAACTATCTGGAAGTGAACAACTTCATTGACACATCTGTGCAGAAAGCGGGGATGCCAGGCTTTCCCGGGTGCATGGAGCACCTGAGCATGATATGGCACCAAGTCCAGGCTGCAAAAAGGGATGGAAGAGACCTCCATGTTGTTTTCCTTGATTTGGCCAATGCCTTTGGCTCGGTTCCACACAACATCTTATGGTCGGCATTTAGCTATTTTCAAGTTCCAGATGTTATCACTGCCCTCGTCAGGGCCTACTTCCGAGACGTGCAGATATGCCTGTCAACAGCAGAGTACGCCACGGCTTGGCAGCATCTGGAGGTGGGCATCATGGCAGGATGCACCATTTCTCCACTCGTCTTCACCATGGCCATGGAAGTCATTATCCGTGCATCTCGATGGGTGGTGGGAGGAGAGCGGCTAAAACCAGGCTTGCGCCTCCCTCCCATTAGGGCATACATGGATGATATGACCACTCTAACCTCAACCATTCCATGCACAAGACGGCTGCTGAGGAAGTTGCAGGAGAACATCGAATGGGCCCGGATGAGGTTTAAACCGAGCAAGTCCAGGAGCTTATCTGTGGTGAAAGGGAAGCTATCAAACCAGCGCTTTAACATCGGTGAGGAGCCCATACCAACTGTGTTAGAGAAGCCAATCAAGAGCCTCGGGCGTTGGTACGATGCAACCCTTAAGGATATGGTTCAAGTGGAGCAGCTTAGACGGGATGCCATCAGCGGTCTTCAGAGCATTGACAGGACCATGCTCCCTGGCAGGCTGAAACTTTGGTGTCTTCAGTTTGGTCTCATACCTCGGCTGATGTGGCCTCTGACCATTTATGAGGTACCGTGCTCGAAGGTTGAGAAGCTGGAGAGGGTCATCAGCTCTTTTGCCAGGAAATGGCTTGGGCTTCCCAGGTGCCTTACCAACATAGCACTGTATGGTAAAGGCATCCTGGAGCTTCCTCTATGTAGCCTCACAGAGGAATACAAGAGCAGCAAAGTCAGGCTGGAGATGATGCTGACAGATTCTCGAGACCCCTGTGTAGCTCAAACCGCTCCTGCAATTGCAACTGGGAGGAAGTGGACTCCAACTGTAGCTATACACCAGGCTAGATCAGCCCTTAAGCACCGGGATATTGTCGGCCACGTGCAAATGGGAAGAGGAGGCATTGGCCTAGAGGAGGGTAAACCATCCTGGTGCAAGGCATCTCCAGCTCAGCGACGTGGGCTGGTGGTCGAGGAGGTTCGCCGAGAGGAGCAGGCTGCAAGGTGTGCAAAGGCTGTCTCACAAGGAAAGCAAGGTCAATGGATGCGTTGGGAAGATGTTGAGAAGTGCAAGCTCTCTTGGAGAGAGATGTGGGACATGGAAGCTTATCGAACCAGCTTTATCCTGCAAGCGACATATGATGTGCTACCATCACCACAGAACCTCAACCAATGGTACGGAGAAGATCCTACATGCCCCCTCTGTCCATCTCCAGCAAACTTGAAGCACATTCTAGTTGGCTGCAAGACGAGCCTTACACAAGGCCGTTACACCTGGTGGCACAATCAAGTCCTGAAGTGTCTGGCAGCTGCACTGGAGAATAGAAGAATGGTCGTCAATGCCCTGCCCCCCCTTTCCTCCCATCTTACATCATTAGGACATTTTGTCCGTGAAGGGGAAAAACAACAAAAAAGATGTATTCCAAAATCAGAGGTAGGACAGATGGGAGCAGCACGGGACTGGAAGCTCCTTGTTGATCTGGAGCAGAGACTCTGCTTTCCAGTGGAGATCGCCACGACCAACCTCAGGCCAGATCTTGTGTTGTGGTCTACCTCAATTCGAAGTGTTTACATCATAGAGCTCACAGTGCCATGGGAGGATAATATAGGCGAGGCCTTTGAGCGGAAGAAGCTTCGGTATGCTGAGCTGGCAGCGGATGCTGAACAACGGGGCTGGAAGACCACAGTCCTCCCTGTAGAAGTGGGCTGCAGAGGCTTTGTAGGCAGGACTGCTGCTAGTCTCCTCAGGGGCATGGGAATCCGGGGCCAGGCCCAACGGCAAATCATCAAAGCCCTGCCCAGTGCTGCTGAACGAGCAAGCCAGTGGCTCTGGATCAGGAGAAGAGACAACAGCTGGGCCCCAAAATGACAGAGACAACATCAGGGGGTATAGAAGGGGGTAAGGCAGAGGGGGGCACACCCGGGACGCCAGGTGTTGCTGCTGAACCCTCTTGAGGTGTCGTGGGCCTGTTCAGTGAAACACCTATGATGGAGGGTGCCCACCTGATGACCCCAATGAAACCCTTAGCCCCTTCTATCCTGCCCTGTGATGACTATAATCCCTACCCATTTATCAAGGTAAAAAAGGATTGTAGCATCCAGTCCCATTCCGGTATGCAGTCAGACAAGTTTGGCTCAGGGATGAGGATGCCCCTGCCGTGCAGAGTCCAGTGCACTTTGGGTGATAACACCATATCCTGTGTTTGTAAAACTCACCTTGACAACTTGTTGACTGACATGACAACTGGAGAGGTGGTGCATATTGACTACAATACTAGTTGATGTTTATGGAATTTGACACAGTCATGTAGGGTGGGGATTTCTATCTTGCCTCCAAATTTCATCTGGATCTGATCCATAATGAGGTCAGAAAAAATATATAAAAATTTAAAACTCCATTTACAGATTCAGAAATCTGTTGAAAATCAACTCTGACTCACTTTTACTTTTCATGGTTGGTGAACCAAGAACAATTTATATTTTGGTGATGATCCAGATCTCCATGTGTAAATCCAATTCGGAAGAGAACGAGCCATTTGGTGGAGGTGTGCTCTCTCTGAGTGCTTTTCTACTTTTAACAATAGCTTTTCCTCTTTTGCCCGCACTTCATCACTCTGAATGTACCTTCAACAACCTGATTTGATTGTTACCTTTAAAAGTCGTTTAGTGTGTATTTTTAATGTAAGCATTTTTTTTGTAACATAACATGATTGAGGTAGAAAAAAACAACTTTGATTGCCTGACTCGTCCTGTACTGTTGTAATTGTTGTGGAATGGACATTTTAAAACACAACAGGTACACAGCAGAAGACAGGACATGTTGCTAACATCATATAGCTACAAATGTTTGTTTGTTTTTTTCCATGTAAACATTGTTTGACGTTTAACAAAAGTTTGAAGATCTCTCAAATCTCAAAACACTTTCTCAATTTTACCCGAATCCCAAACCGTGTATTTCTGTCAAACTCATTTTGGTTTGACTGTAGACAAAATGTCATCCCTGCAGCTCTAAGCAGCAACTCAAACCCTCCTAAAATATTTAAGTCCTGCAGCTCTTCAGGGTGCAAGTCCGCCTGCACTGCCATTCTGACATATTTAAAATTATTACATATAATGATGCACTTCCCAAAAGACAAACATAGATTTGACTGAAATCTGAGCTGTGTGGCCATCCTCTGTCCAGCTGTGGTGGCAGACGGTCAGACTACTGTACTTTTCTCCCACTTCCAGTAAATGTATTTAGGGGAGATTACAGATGAGATCCAGACAAAAGAGTGTTCTCCCTGGTACTGTCTGACCAGTTATATGAACTCGGGGAGAGTTTCAAACTCAAAGGTTGTAATCCCGTACAATAACATTGTCACTGTCGTTCGTAAAATGAGATGAGAAGAAAGCACAGATTCATAGCTTTTTCCCTTTTTGCTTTCTAAAACAAATGTGTGAACAAAACTTGAATTTCTGCATCATGCAGCATACAAACGAGAGCTTTTCCTTCAAGCCTGCACAGAAGCAAATTAATAGAAAGGCAGTGATTTATTTATTGATTTGACCATACAAGAAGAAATAAATCTACACAGGGCAATATTTGGGCATTTTGCCGGCCTGTTAATTCAAGTGGGATGATGACGTCCATAGGTGACCGACCCAGTGTATTCACTGACACACTGGTCAAAATCCAATATTCATTTGGCTTTGAATATGAATGTCTGATCTGTGCTCAAGAAGAAAGTTAACCCTTTAAATTTGTAATATTTGATACAATTGGCCTTTTAGAATTTTGAGACTTCTTAATCATAAATTTGATATTTTTTCCTGAAAAACATGAATTATACAATCAGACATATGCATCTTCATTTTCCAGGCTAAATAAATCTGGATTTAGCAAAAACATATTGAGATTAAAGCACATATATACACAAATTTAAGTTTTTTTTTTTTTTTTTTTTACAAATTTGCCAGAAGGTTCCATTAAGGCCTTATTTTCATAAAACTAGATTTTTCTGCCGATTATTTCATGGTTTCAAGCTTTAAATGATTAAATAAATCTATGACAATGCCACGATATATCTTGCTGGAGGCTGTACAATCTGAGCCCTGATATGTCAACAGCAGTCTTCAGACAAAGCTTGCTTCTATTTTGTTAAATCAACTCTGAGCACTGCAAAGCCACTGTTATTACTGAATTCACTATGTAGACCTGAGAGGCCCAAGAACACTTGTCGGCACGTGATTGCAATTTAAAGAAAGAAATTGGAAAATGGCAAGACAAGGTTTCCATGACACCATTAATACAGTGCCTGTTGTCAGGATCTGCCACAGCCTGTTGGAAAGAATCAGGTCGAAGGTTGTCTCAAGTCAACAGGGAAGGAAGACACAGAGCAGGGAGGAGGAGGAGAGGGTTTGTTGACCTACTTGTCTCCATTCAGAGCTCGGTGTCATTAAAGGTTACCACAGTTAAATAGTTGGCTGGAGCATCCTGCAAGGAAAAAAGTGCTGAAGCTTTGAGGCTGATATCGGTGGTAGCAGCATGGAGTCCTGCTCAGGACATTATTCTTACGCTTACTGCCACCGGGCTGATAGTGTTACCTTTTCTTAGGTTGAATTATTGGTGCAAAATGATCTGGTTTTATTCTTATCAAACCCATCTAATGAGATATTTTGTCCTGCTAGAAATGCCCTGCCATTATTTTATCTGCTGACTCAGTCTCGCAATATTTTGCACAGAAATTCAAGTTTCTTAGTTTAGTCACAGACTTTTTGATCCCATTTTAATCTCTGCTGTGTGATGTTGACATAATTTTGTTCTCCTAAAAGTGGTCAGATTTTTTGTTTCCTTTTAAATGTTTTCATGATTTATGAATTAGTAAATATTCATGTGTTCACACATGGACTAAATCAGTTGCATGACGAACAATACACAAACACACCTGCTAAACATCTACCGGTACATTAGCTTGTTCACTGTAGCATCTACGTCATAGCACCAGTTTAGCTAAATAAAGCCTCGAAGGTATTAGCATGGTTGTTATTTGATTATCTGTGATTCATTTTTTATTGCATCCTCATGTTATGTAGTTTATACATTTTAAATTGTTGATGTCGTTTAGATTGTTTGTTTCACGCTGCTTGCATTCCTCAACTGACAGAGTAGTGATTTAATTATGTGTCATTGAGAGGAAGCAGGATTTTTACATAGATTCAGATACTTGATGGCCCATAGCCCTGGAGTGATGAGCACAGAGAGAGGCAGCTGAACAGACATGATTTTATATTAATTTATCCATAATCCCTTTTTAATTATCAGACATCAGATACATTCTCAACTTGGTGCTAGTCTGCTGATAGTGTGGAACGATTATTGAGCTGAGATTTAATTTCCAATGGCATTAGCATCCAATATGTTCAAAAAACATAAAACATTTTATATGTGATCGGCGTGTACATTTAAGAGCAAAGACTCTATTTTTGCTTGAATTGATGAACAGTTGGTCAGAACATTGAAATTATTTTATATTATAAAAGTTTTGTTTTCAATTTTCGTTTTTTCTGCTAGTCCCCCTTAGCTGGTGAATGAAGTACTTCAGATGTTGCCTGTCATCTATTATCAGTGCACTTCTACTGCAATTGCTGTCATTTTCCTGTTTTGTTTCATTTTTACAGTTTGTAAAAGTACCAAAGATCAAACACTCCTCAGGTCTGAAAGTCCCCTGGACAAGGGTCGAGTGAAATTCCATGTTGGAATATTTTGATTTGATTTGATTGCAATACTTAATGCAGTATTATGGAGATTTTCAGATTTAACATTACGGGTACAGAAAATGGAATAATATTTTATGATTCTTCATAAATGAGGCTTTTTTTATGACATATATTGACAAGTAAATGTTAAAATATAGTTGAGGTTATTTTATCACCTTACAAGTAATTTGCCTTTAAACCTATAAATGTAAACAGGTCCTGGATATTTTCTAAAGGGTACGTCAGACCAGTGTACTGGTATTATTGCATCCCCTTACTCTCAACGGCACCAGAGGTTTATAAGAAATGAAAAGCATTATGTGAAGTACACCTCGTGTCCTTCCAAAGGACAAGCTGTTCTTTGATGGGTTTGTTCCTGTGTAGCCTTTTATACACGGTAGCACTGCACTGAAGATGATCCTTCACTAGACTGCCTCTGTTTACAATGACACCATCACACCTCTCTAATGCGTGACTTTAAATAATGAGCCGGATCTTTGGAAACAAAGCCGGCAGCATGTAGCTCTTGGTTTTGTTGGTTTAGTTTTAGTTTTACATGCATGTTATCATTTAATTTGACTGTTCCGTGGCAGTTGATCTCTGTTCAGAAGGTAACATGCTACCAAAACATCCCGCGCCCGTCTTGTCTTACTGCCATCCCATCCCAAGTGTTTATACAGATGTCCTTGGAGCGATGTTACAAGCGCCGCTGCCATCAGGGAGGTGTCGGAACGCAGACCTCCATTACGCGTTCATACAGGAACAGAAACAGTGCAAAAGTAAGCCTAGAGCAGGCTGTGTTAAAGGGCCCTCTGACTACAATACTATATGAATGGCGAGGCTGCCAGTATCACAAGAATCAGGTCAAAATCAATTGTATTGCTTGAGTCTTCTGCAGGTCCATTTCAGCTGGAAGAGGGTACTTCAGGTTTGTTTCTGCAAATCTCTGTGCATGTGTCCAAGTCTGTTCATTAAACTCATCGGGGGGGGGGGGGGGGGGGTGTCTCTGTTTGAATGTTTTGTCCACCATTTGGCTTTCTCTCCACGGGAGGAGGTCACTAGCCAATAAAGCGACACGAGTCATGGTTTGTTTTTCACTTAAATGGCCTGAAGCCTGATTAGCTCCAAGGAGAGGAGCCCGGTTGGACTGTTTGGACATGAATCAGAGATGACAATAAAAAAATGAATTGAGCCGGGTGTTGTTCTTACCAGTCCTTACTTGCTCGGCCCCCACCCCCCCAATAATTATCATAGATTTCTTCTTGATAGTGTCTGAAACTGTAAATGTGCCGAAGCATTGAGAGTAAACAAGATGTGTGACTTGGCATAACGAGACGTTGACAAGCAGAGGCCCATGTGAAGCCCTTGGTATCTTTGCCGTAGGGTCAAACGCTTCAGGATCAGAACTGCAGCAGTCTGGACATGTCAGCTCGGCTTCCTGAATGACTGATGACTGAACAGTTTTAGCCCAGAAAGAGGCTCATCTGTGGGTTTTTCCCGTCACAGGAGGAGTGTTTCCTCAACTTGGAGGCTCCGATCGCTCGGGTCTGCGGTTACGACACTCCCTTCCCTCACATCTTTGAACCCTTCTACATCCCTGACAAGTGGAAGTGCTTCGAAGCAATCAAGAGGATGATCAACTTCTGAACACGTCAGGTAGGAACAATCCGACGCATTCCTTTACAGAAAGCTGGCATGAGTCATAGCCCCCCCCCCCCCCCCCGCGATGAGCTGGCATCTCATCTTGGGTTTACCCTGCCTCTCGCCCATAGCCACCGGAGATAGCTCCAGTAGATCCACAAGAAGATCGATGGATGCCCTATGATCTGTATTATTTATGATGGTTATAAACCACAGCGGATAGAAACTAAGGAAAAACATTACCTGCCACGAAGAGAAAATAACAAATTACAAAGACTTTTGAATTGCATTTTGTAATATAATCTTCATATTTGCATGTATCAATATAATCTGAATCAGATATATGCCCTATTCTGTATCGTGTCATGTAAAGCATCTCTGAAGGGCAACCTGTGTAAACAAATGGATTACTTCCCTGCTCACATAATTTATCTGTGGAATGACAAAATGCTAAATAGAAGAACAAGAACTATATATATTGAAAAGCTTTTAGTACTTTAAAATGTACTTTCAGAAATTTTAACTTTGTAAGGAAGTGTTTTCCCCACATTGAACAATTTGGTGACATTGGCTTTTAACTACATTACCTGTCGTTATTAATGCAAAAATTCTTGACGCGTGTGAGTATCAAGCATCAATGTCAGGAAGCCAACTCCAACTGAGTTACGCAACCGTCAAAGGACTTTTATGAAATGAAAAAATGTGGCAATAGAAATTATCCATGCACCAAAGAAATTCATTTTTAAGATGCCGTTGAGAAGATGCATCTCATTTGCCGACATTAATAGCACTTTTAGACTGTGCATTCAATCTTTTCCATTATGTATAAAACACGCCTGCCTGAATGTTAACTAATACAAGGAGGCAAGCTCACATCAGCCCTGTCTTTGCCGCTCTTCAGATTTTTGGGCAGAACTCTCTTGCCTTTCATGAGTCTTGACTCAGGACAGGGCCTTAGCCGTCAAAAGTTCCTCAGCTCTGGACCTCCTCGCCCAAAGAAATGAAGCTGGCTGAATGAGTTACCTCTCAGGACTTAGCTTTTCAAAGCATTTTATTATCTCTAGCACCATATTCTGTTGTATCCATGTGAGAGGAAGTTAACCAGCAACAGTTTAATTTTATCCGTCTTTAATAATGGTAAAATTGATATAAACAAAATTATTATTGTTCACACTTTTCTTTAGACGAAAGGGTCTGTGATTGGTTACAAACATTTTGAATGGTCAATTGAGACCAAATAATGTAAAATTATAATAAAGTGGACAAAACTATTGCAATAAGTATGGTAGTTAACCTGCTTTTGTTCAATGTAGGGGCTCCAGCAAACCCTCTGGCAGGGTGTGTCATCAACATGATGGATGGATACAAATGACAGCTATGGGGGTTAAAATATCACCATATCGCTTTCTGGTATCTTATTATTCATCTTTTATTTTCTCATGTGTATGGACATTATATAGACTGTACAATCTAGTTTTGGCAAAGTACCAGAGATCTCAGAACAGGTGATATGTTTTCAGATTTTATAGTTATGCCAAATGTGTGTAACTGCATGTCTGATTTTTGGAGGCTTTTCCAAGACAATTTTAACCTCTTTGTTTTTGTTGTTTTTAGATGGCTAATAACATTCTGATCATCCTTTATGGTTACACCCAGATTTCTTGCTTCATATAATTTAGAATTAATATGAACTGTCATTTTATAGCCTAAAACTTTACCACCAATAAATAGATTTGTGTTGTGTTGACTTTTAGCCATTACGATGTTACGTTCAGTTAATACCTCTGGATAAGTGACCTTATCATTGAAATGGTAATGGCCTGTGTTCTGTAGGAAGATACATTTGCCGGAATTGGTGATATGTGTTCAGAAACACTGGAAAAAGTGTTAACAAAATATTTGGCACCACATCAGACCAGTAAACGTTCCAGTTAGTTGGGCATTATTTGTCTTTGGCGCATACATTTTGAAACAAGAAACAGTATTGTGTCCAGCTGTTAAGAAATAATATCATATTACAGGTAGGTTGTGCAATAAAATTCCGAAAGGTTTTTGAGGAGTAAAAGTAATAAACCGGATCAGAGAACATTACAGCTACTATTACAACTCCTATTTACATACGTTCTCCCAACCGCATCGCTCACCACTCCAGCCAGCTCTACTTTCCTTCCCCATCTGCCATTAACAGGGGATGGCCAAGTTAAGTTATTTATTTAACCTTTCTTTCCTTCCAGTCCCAGCTCCTTGTCATCACCCTGATCTTCATGCTTGCTGCTTTTCTCTAAATTCATTCAATCAGTGGAGAGCAGCCAGGAAAAGACTCTTTGTTGACCATCCAATCAGGAAGCAGTATCCTTCAGTGTCCTTCAGTAAAAACACTGTTACAGTGCATCTGCATCAAGGAGCTTCTTTCTGCTGCACCGAGAACCCGACTTCATCCATTATCAATGCTGCAAACTCAGCTTTAGTATTAACATAATACACAACATGTAGATTCTTCATTATGAAGACTGTAGATTATTTGGATAAATCTGTAATTTATGTAGGTCTTTGTCCTTATTGTGGTTATTTTTGGTTGAATGTGTTAACTTGAGCTCTGATCTTTATCTGGACTGGGTTGTACTGTACTAATGTGATGGAAAATAAACTTAACATGTTCCTTGGTCAGTGATTGGTTTTGATTTACAGTGCTTCAATTTTTTTGGGAGTGAGCTGTGCTGTGGCATTGCCTTAGGTCATGTGTGACCGGTGGACTTCTGCGTTGTGTAATTTCGTGCAGCGTGTGATGCAGGAAGGAGCCACGGCAGACAGCGGGAACCTTTGGAGGCACTCTCCGTTTAATCTGGTTGACATATAAAATAAAAGAACATCAATATGCGTCGCTAGCATACGATCCAGCCCAAACTAAAGGGGGAGAAGACATGCAACAGTTAGCATCTCCCCACACTTACTTCACACATACGAGTTATTAGGGATGACTGACCTCTTCCGCGATCACATACGAAAAGGGAAGAGGCAGCGGGAGAACTCAGTATTTATAACAGACACACGAAGAAGAAATAAAACCATAGAAGAAGTAGCTGGAGGACCTGAAGTCTGCACAGCGTATGACACACCAGGTATAATAGAAACATGACACACGGACAATTTTGTGTAATTATAAACACTTATTAATGAACCGGTTACACGTGATTAAAAGAAATAACATGCTGTTTGACAAAACCTGAAGTTTGGGAAATGTACATACTTTTATTTATTATACATCTTGGTGAACACATTTACTGCTTTTGATTTTCCAGCACACGCTCTCTGGGAAAAACCTTTTTAGACTTCATTTCATCAGTATTTCCATTATTGCATTTCGTTATTAAACCTTGCCATCTACGATTTTGATATGGAAAGTTATGGAACCAACCAGGACCATAGGCGTGACCTTGTGTCCTATCTCTCCATGTTTTTGAGACATTTGAAATCAGAAGTGAACTATTGCTGAAATGACGATGAGAACTAGGGTTGGGTTTCTTCCCAGGCATCCATTACGAGACATTGGTGGGAAACAACTGGCTCGACCACTTTGACAGCCCATGTGTGCAAAGGGAAACGCTGCAGTATTCATCTCACTGTGGCTCTATCAGACGGAATGACTACCGGTACACATTATGGGCAAAGGTATTGGGACGCCTAGCCCTTGCACCTGCACATTAATGATGATCCACTTCTAGAGATCATGGGGACCTTCTTTGCAGCTACTGTATGATATGATATGATGAGTTTTATTTTGGTTGTCAGATGAAGACAAAAAAAAAAAAACTTAAAACTAAATATATATTACAACCAAAAAAGGAATAGGCAGAAGCAATGCTTATTGTGGTCTATCCTATTATAACAGCTTCCACTCATCTGGGAATGGTTCCTTCAAGATTTTAGTGTTTCTGAGGGAACGTTTGGACATCCATCCAGAAGATGTCCAAAAGAGGTACCAATATACATTAAATTTTTCCCCAACTGTGTTTGATGGGGTTGAAAAAAATTCTCTGTGCAGACTTGCCAGCTTCTTACACACCTGACTATCCAAATCATGGCTTTATGGACCTTACTTTGTGCACTGAGCTGCAGCCATGCTGGATCTTCTTCCTTCCCCAAAACGGTCCCAAAAAGCTGTAAACATAGAATTGTCCTAAATGAATGAAAGAATTAAGATTTTCTTTTTCCGTAACTTAGGGCTTAGTCCTCAAAGGAAATTCCCCCACCAAACTTTACAGTGGACACAATGCAGCCAAGCATGTATCGTTCTCCTGCCATCAGCTGAGCACGGACTGGTCCATCAGCTGCCAGACAGAGAACAGTGATCCGCCACTCCACAGAACAAGGTTCCACTGCTCCGTCCAGTGGCGGCGAGCTTTACACCACTCCATCTGACGCTTGGCATGCTGCATGGTGAAGTAAGGCTTGCTGCTCGGCCATGGAAACCCATTCCATGAAGCTCCCAGGGCACCGTTTTGGTGCTGATGTTAATGACAGAGGAAGTTTGGACTCTGCATCAACAGACAGTTGGGGATTTTTATACCTCACCACTCAGTGAACCCCACTCCGACTTGATGTGGTCTGCAACTTTGTGGCTGGTTTCTTTTGCTCCTAGATGCTTCCACTATTAAATAACAGTTACAGTTGACTGCGGAATATCTAGCAGGTAGAAAATTTAATGAACTGACTTATTGCAAAAACAGTCTCTGATAACACAACCACACTTGAATTCACTGAGCTCTTCAGAATGGCCCATTCTTACACAAATGTTTGTAACAGCAAACAGTCTGCTTGGCCGGGTGCTTGAATGAAACTTTTTCCATATAGTGTGCATAAGAAAAATGTTGTGGTGCCTCTTCATCTCATTTCTTTTGCCTTTCTAAAAGACAGGGGGCGGAGCTAGAAGTGGAGGAGATGAAGATGCTGAGGTTCTCCTTGGGAATGACCAGGTTGGATAGGATTAGAAATGAGACAATAAGAGGGACATTGAAGGCTAGACGTTTTGGAGATAAGGTCAGAGAGGACAGATGCTGATAGTTTGGACATGTCTAGAGGAGAGACAGGGACTATATCGGTAGAAGGATGCTGAGGATGAGCTGGCAGGGAACAGGGCTAGAGGACGACCCAGGAGAAGATACATGGATGTAGTGAGGGAGGACATGAGAGTGGCTGGTGTTGGGGAGGATGATGCAAAGGACAGGGTGAAGTGGAGAAAGTCGATTTTCTGTAGCAAGCCGAAAGTACAGTAGTACCGGTAGTAGTTTTAACTTCATTGCAGTTTACTGATCAATAATACTTGGTTCTTTTGTCAATGCTGGATTTTGGTGTTGGTCTTCTATAGTGTGCTATAAGTTTATCTGAACTTGTTATACACTGCTGATTAAAGTCGGTCATATAACCTGAGGTCTGAGATTAATTGCACACAAGTACTTAGTAGAGGTCCAGGAGCTCATTATTTCCTCCACGCATTTTAAAAATTAGGGATAAACAGAAATGTTCGACAATTTGCAAGCTTTCAGAATGTCTGTCAGAATGAACAAAATAATTATTTTTTTCTTTGCTTCTTTTTGCTCACCTTATTTGAAGAACATGTTCATTGCTGCTGCTTGTCCTCTCCGTCACCTCATTCTTCTGGAATCACCTTCTAATATTGAAACAAACATGTCCAAGAAGAAAGAAACAAGAAGCATTTCTTTGAACATTAACTTAAAATGTCTGTTCTATTTATTATTGCAGTATTACCAGTATGCATTTTTTATAACAAGGTTCTGCCTTCATATATTCATTGCACAATCCACAAACAGGTCTGGTTGTTGTTAACGCAGTATTGAGAGGGTTCCAATGTCTTGCCTTTAGTCTGTATAGCATTACTTTCTTTAAATCCTCATTCAGGTTTAAGCCTTTAGGGGAAATATATGTGGCCCATGAAACCTTTATTATTGATTCATAGAACATACCAGTTAAACCAAGGCGTTTATGTTAAATTATTTGACTCAAGTTCTGAATTCGATCCACGAAATAAGAAGGGTAAGAACTCCTTCAGTCTGTTAGTAATAAATTAGCAGAGTAATCATTTCCTTATGGCACTGACTGCAAACATGTTGATGATATGACTTGCAGTCAAATCTGCACACCAGAGAGTCAACTGGTTTTCATCTCGCGCAGCCATCTGGAAAATCTTCTGATAAAAATCAGGAACATTACACAGTTTGTACTTTTGGCTATTCCTTTGTGTTTTTAGAAACTGCGGTGTCAAAATCAAGATGAGTACAACTTGCCCGTTTCTTTGTCTGATTTTATTTGTATTTTTTACTGCAAGTGCATTCAGTATATCACTTCGTAAACAAATTGTGAAAGTGATTGAAGCAGCTTTGTGTGCATAAAAAGAAAACTGCATTGCTGGAGGGTTTTTTTTTTCTTCTTGTTATCCAACTTTTGATTTGTGGCTCGTAAAAATAAATACATTTGGAATGTTTGTGATAGATGTGAACTGTTGTATCTGATGCTAACAGTGACCAGGCCCGTCTTGCAGCGCATTCACAACATCTGAAGTATCAAAGGGAGGAGATGTTTCTGAAAGTCTATTCCACTGGATCAAGGATGAAATGTGGCAATGTATGTAGCACTAAATGCTCTTTGTTCTGATTAGCATGCGTGTGATAATGAAATAAACTCCTTTCACCTTAACATGAAACTCTGGTATTAACATTTACAGTAACTACATTTAGACATGGATTACCAAATCAATTGACTTCCTCAATTCCACTAATCAGCAAATTATGTGCTGCTATATCCATGGTGACGTTTTAGAGGCTTCTCGGCGTTCGTCACCACAAAGCCCTCTTCAGAAAGTCAAGATAAAATCACGTCTGTCATTTTGGTCTGGGCGAAAGCAGCGTCATAAACCATGGTGGTAGTCGGCCCTTCTTTTGGGAAGGCTGGTGAAGATGACCTCTGTCAGTAGGAAGGCCACAATAGCATCTGTGCTCTGGCGGTTTGTCATTACACACTATATTTACATAAAACTCAGGGTTGGTAGATCAGGCCGTAAACCTACAGGGGGTGAGGACGCTCCGCTGTTTATTCGGCGACCTTTGGATATTTTATGTCGATAGTTAATTATAACAGTTGAAGCCTAGGAGAGTTTGAACCCTGCTTAAAATAGAAAATTACAACGATAACAAAATATATGAATGTGGACAGGCTGCGGGCTGGAAAATACTTGGTGGTAGAGAATTAGTTTGTCTCAGTCCAGCATCACAGAGAATTGTATTCCCTTTCCCTACATTATTGTAGGAAAAAACATGTTCATTTTCTCTGATATGAAAGGCATCACTCAAGATGATCATACAGGCTGCTTTTGACATTCCAGATTAAATCACCACATTTCTGTTCAACATACTTGCAGTAATGAATCCTTGTCTGTCATTTCAAATCAACATTCCCTTCAGAGACCCCCCCCCCAATATGACCCTCGGTAATGAGCTGTAACACCTCTTTGTTGTATTGCAGAAACTAAAGAATGACGGAGCATTCATGCCACTTTTTAAGGACATTAAATACATATGGCAGTCATATTGACACACTGATGGAGTCCAGCCTGTAGAGAAACCATTCCGTCCAGGCTTTTGTTTTATCTTTCTCTAGGATAGAGCCAGTCTCTTCGGCAATCTCTTCAAATTCTAAAATGTTAAAAGATGTTTTCCCCTTTGATATTTCCCATTCATACTGTTATGAGGCTAGAGAAAGCTGGATGTAACTGTCGCAACTCTATATGAGCCCTATAGAGGACATAAAAACAAATTCATACCTCCATTTAAATTGAAGGATCCATTTTGTAAGTGTAATGCGTCATTTTCCCCATGAAACAATCTACTGGAACATTTTACTCCAGTTTGCGATTTGTGCCATTTTGTCTGTTTGGTGTTATCAGACAGCCTGACAGACATTACCGGTACCTACCGAACAAGTTACATATCAGTAAAAAAATTTACTCAGTAAAAGCCATTTTACTCAATCAAGAGTAAATAAGAACACCTGTTGGGACAGCTCATAGTAACCAGGAAAATTAATATTCCTGATATTCTTATTATTGTAGCTTCCTTGTGATTGGATGATATGAGGCTAACCCCTGGTTTTTAGTTTAGATTTATTATGATCAATTATACGCCTGGTGCTTCAGAGAAAACCTTATGATGTGTTACTAATGAAAGGAAACTGCTTAACTTTATGTCATGTTGAATATTCAGGCATACCTTTATTTACTGTCCATAAACTACTGACTTTTTATGGGTACTTGCCTATAAAGAAGTAAATGTTCAGTGGTTGCCCAGGATCCGGAGGGAATGATTGGGAGCACCGGCTATTTTTGTTCCCTTTATCCAAAGCTTCAATACCCCATCAAAGCATTTACCTTCAGGCCGTGTGCTTTTCACAGCTACACACACGCACACAGAGGAAGAATTAGTTCACTGATGCCATAAGATTAAAATAGTTTGTCACCCAGCATATACTGTTTGGGTGTCCAGCCTTCGGTCCACTGCCTCTACAGAACTCTCTAATGAAACAAAAAGCACATGTCCCACTGTCGAACCTTCCTCTCGCAGGTTGATGCAAGTTGGATGCATGCCGTCCACCCAAACCCAATGGACTGTTAGGAGAATCTGATTTCTGGTGAAGCATTAGCTCAGTTACTTCTGTGCTGAATAACATGGACAGAGAAGGACAGTAGCTGATGGGCGGGGGTGGGGGGGGGGGGGGGGGGGTATTCTTCGACATTGGTTGAATGACAGGCCACCCAAAGCCTGCTTAGAATTTTAAAAACAAGTTGGATGTTGTGGAAATTATTGCTGTATGTCGGCAACCACAGCTGTTTGGTTAAACATTATGTATACCGGCTGAGATTGGATTGGAGGTTCTGAAGTTCTTAGATCGCTTTTACACCAGAGCTGTTCGGTCCGCTTTAAACGGACCAGAGTTCGCTTTCTCAGATAGTCCGCTCCGTTTGGACAGGTGTGAAAGCTCATCCGAACTCTAGTGCGGACCAAACAAGCGAACTCTGGTCCACCTGAAAACGTGGGTCTTGGTTTGCTTGCAAGTGAAGCGTGGTTCGGTTTCCTATGCAATATGAAAGCTCGCCGGACCAAACACAGGACCAAATGTCCAATTTGTGCATTTGAAACATACAGAGAAACCCCATCCCCAAAACAGTCAACTCAACATGATGCTCCATGTTTACCGTTGTTTTTCCAGGCCGGGAAGGAGGGACTTCCAATCCTACTTTGTCCAATCGACGAGCGGTCCTTTGAACCACGTGATGCTGCTCAGAAAGTTTGGTGCACTTTATAAATCACAGTGTGAAAGCAGAATCAAAACAAGCGATAAATACACTAATGTTTTGTGACTTTCAGGTCCCCAATCGAAATGAGTCCGCTTGGTGTAAAAATATGTATTTTCCTGATTCCAGCAATATTCAGAAGTAAACTCAAAGGATCCCATTGTGATATTCACAGCATTCACTTTTGATGTGAACACCTCATAATGCTGTCACTATTAGGTTTATGTTCCTCCATCTGTCTTGTTCCACCCTTTTTATTGGACCCAAATGATGGTTCAACAAGAGCATAAAGGGTTGTGGTCTGTGAACTGAAATAATAGAACTGGGATCTCTTTTTAGGATTAATCCTTAAATTCAATTTATTTGTTAGATCTGGGGTTTCAGTTTAGCGTCAAGAGACCGAGATTCAGGATAGAAATTGTGAATTAAAGGCCAATTGAGTATCAGCTTTTGGGTTGTAAACAAATGTTCAACATTATCTTCTGCACAGCTTCACAAAATGAGAAGTACACCATGAACGCGTGCCTCGCCCCCCCCCCCCCCCCCTTATTTCTCAGTTGTTTAAAAATAAGACAACGCCAAATTCCAAGCCTGACTTATTTTATTAGTCTTTTCATTTAATAGTATTGACATTTGATATGCGCTTGTATTTATCTTTACATTGTGTATTTTCTTTGTCCATTGAATACACAGAAAACAAACCTATCCAAGTGTGACAATAAATAGTTAAACAGCTTGCTGGATCCAGTGTTTAAATGTGTTTAAAGACATCAGATGGGCATCGCCTGAAACAACAACGCTGCCATTAGTGCAGGTTTTCTCTCTGCCCTCACGCCGTGTGCTGCTATTGACTCCACCATCACATGACCCAACACGTCGACGTAGGAAAGCAAACACAGGGTAGGTTCCCTGCAGCTACAGACTCTATCACAGCCCGCCGGTCAGTCTGTGTGATGAGTGGGACGGATCAATTTTTTTGTATGTGAGGTTGGGGGGGGCTTTAGTCAGTCTTCCTTTAGAATTAAATACAGTTCCATTCTGCTTCCTGTCTGCTGTGTGTGGTCAGCTTGTGCAACAGCTGGTCAGAGGGAAGCTTGAGATGGCGCGTGGATGTGCTCAGTCAACTGGAGTCCGTACGTTTTAATTTCTGTCCAAGGTCATCCATCTGTAGAAGGCTCACGCCAAAAAGTTAAAACCAATATATCTCTCTTTATAAAATATTTCACACAGACCTCCGAGGGTATGTTACGTCCCAACGTCTGTAAAACACAACGTTTTTCTGCCTGACTCATTATTCCTAACTAAATTCTGTAATTTTTCAATGTATAAAGACGACCCTACTTTTGAAATAATTCAGACATAAACCATTATAACGCATTACAATGGCATCTGCACCCTTCGGTTTCTAAAGTTTATGTTTGCAAGTAACTTATGATGCATTGTTGTTGTTTTTTTGCCTGGACAGTTCCAGATATTAAGGCTCCTCCTTTAGGAATAGGATTCACTTCAGAGCATGCTGATAATCATCAGACCTACATCTAATCAAAACAAAAATCAGAATCTGGGACTTTTCCTTTGCATTAAAGCATATAGATTGTTATTCATGTGCAGTTGTTGTAGGTACTTCTTTCTGATAAATTTTAACAGCTTTAGAAAAAACCAGCCAGTTTATTATAGCAACAGTTTGTTCACCATTAATTACTCCTTCAATTGCAGTTTCACCGTTAACAAAGCTTGATACCAACTATATGAGTCTGGTTGTCTTCTGAGTGACTTCAGTGTTTTATTTTAACAGTCACATATTTCAAGCTTGAACATGCACAACTTCCACTCTTCACTTTTTGATGCACTCTCATTTTTCAAATACACTTGTAGACACAGAGCACTTAATCCTCTCCTGGTTCCCAGATGTGTCAGATGTGCTGTTCAGCAGCGGTGCAGAAGGATCTCAAGGAACGTTATTTTGCAGGGAGGGAAGAGAGGAACCGCTTGAGGTCAGCAAGAGGGGAACGTGTGAACAGTAAAACATTTTATCTTCCTATATAGACTGAGTCAGAGCACTTGTGTCTGATCTGGGAGCGAGTTAGAAATGAAAGAGATAGCAGTCAAGTGACCAGTGCCCCCTGGTGAGGCGGTTACTCTTCTGTTTCTATAGATCCACACAGAAGGGTGAACTCTTTTCTCTGAGATGTGCATGCCTTTACTCTCTGATGTTGAGGGATTAGTGCTGGACTTTGATTGCAGCAGGGAAATCCACATGTAGTTTATCTTCCCGTGTTAAAAGTCCATCTATAAAACATGTTGAAATATTTCCAGAGTTTACTGTTTCACTTCATTCTCAATCTTAGCTGTTCCAGCTTTGCTTGGAGGCATGGTCCTACTTTCCGTGATTGCCTCCAACATGAAGGAGTATCACGCCATATGTATTTTCATATATTTTATTGAATGTTATTTAGCCCAGTAGCCTTTAAATGTGCACTACCATTGTTATAATGTGTGCATCATATCACTGCATTTGATGCAAAGGTGGCTGCTTGTAGCGTTTTGATTTTGGAACCTGTGCTCTCATCAGCTCATTTCCAAATGACAGAACACACAGTGTACACTGGCTGCCCAGGACCAAAAGGAAGACAGACAGAGTTAGGTCAGGGCTCGTTCCCATTAGCTCATCAAGCCTCTGGAACGTCGAGCAGCGCAGAGCCAGACTTTACCGTCAGGAGTTGGTGGAGAGCAAAACAGAGTTAAAAGCTGAGTGAATGTAACACTGTAAAGAACAATAAATGGAAAATACTCAATGTTTGTTGGAACTAATTACCTAAGAATATTTAAGTTATAGTAATTTATTTTAATATATGTCTATAGACTTCATGCATATTCATTAGAGTGATGTAAAACTAAAAGCTCATGTAGATGTCTGCAGAAGGTATAAATAGGACAAACTGTTAATAATAAGTCAACATGTTTGCTAGAGTTAAAGTGATCTTCCAGAATTATTGTGTTATTTCTGGATTTTAAAGTCACTTTCAGCTCCATAGTCACATTTTTTCAAACTTGTGGTCAAACCACTGACCCCTGTCACTTCTTCTCCTTCAACAAAACAAACAAACACAGAAGTCACCTTTCTGGTTCTATTTGCAATTTTTCTCAGTCTGTCTAAATGTTTATAATTTTCAGTTTGGAAGCTTTGTTTTTGTTTTGGTATATTTAGCCGTTCCTCGTCCTGGGCTCAGTGCCCGCCTGACTGACAGTCTCTAATTAGCGAAGCAGAAATACATATTTAGAGCAGTGTGGCTTTGGAACCTCTCTTTATTTAAGTCTCTGGGGAGAACAGTGGAGGAAACAATAGCTCCCTGGTCTTCACTGCACTGACAGTGCAGATCTTTTCAATATGGCTGCTTCAAATTCAGACACGATAAAAAAAAACCTACTCACTGCAGAGACCAAGAACTAGTTTATTTTCATCGTTGATGGGGACTTGATTGTTTAACACAATTTTAATAGCTGTGGTAGTCTTTTAAGGATTTACGTTAAGGAAACGCTTTTGGCACATTCTCAGCATAAATAATAATAAATCATGGCTTAAGTGGTGAATAATTTTGTCGCTTGCTATCACGACAAGTATTTATTCTCCCAATCACGGGTAAGATGCGTGATTCCAGGCATAGTAGACATTCTGGGACCAACTTTTAATCGTCCTGTGCCTTAATCCTGATAAGTGCTTAGAGTGTGGAGACTGTTGCATGACTGGTCAGTACAGCCAGAAGACATGTCCATCGACTCCCCACTGAGACTCGTTTGGGCCAAACCCACACATTCCAGTCAATGTTTAGGTGTCTGTGGTTCACAAATGAGTTAACAGTCGAGGGGCTGATCGCCACTGCAGGATTATGATATTTTAAAACTGCGTAGCCGTTGTGCAATAACTATTTATTTCGGTTGAATCAGTAAATATTATGGGGTCAGAGAAATGATCCATCATGGCTTTATTAGTCCTCAATAATTGCTGAGCATCATTCCGAAGTCATAATAAGACCCGACAGTCATCCAACTCAAACACGTTGATGTCTGACAACTTGGAAATGAATCTTTCTTATCCCTCGACCTTTGCATGTTTAGAGATAATAAGCTTCAGTTTTTAGTGAAACATGCATCTGACTAAAAAGTCACCATCACGTTGACATTAGCGGAATCCTCAGGGCATCACTAAAGTCTGCATTGTTCTCTGGGGACAATGAACATCTGTACGGCATGTCACAGCAATCCATTCAAAATGGATTATGTAATATATGAGATTGGTCCAGAGGGAGGAACCAGTTTATCTTATCACACTGAGCTCCATCAGACTGGAAGTATAAAGTGTGCTTCAATTGAACCAGCATTTCTGCTCAAAATTATTTTTTCTTTTTTTTTATGGGATCAAAAGATGCCAAACAGCAAATCCACATTGGAGCAGCATTAAGAACTGCAGGGCAAACAAATCAATACACAGTTGTTGTTGTTTTTTATTCTTCTGATTATAGGCTGTGTCTCTGTGTATGTGCATTAGGCTCGAACTGGAATACTCACAAGTCATGTAAAATAAGAATGCAACAAAAGTTCTACATTTTTGGATGAAACAGCTTGAACATAAACAAACCCATTAATAATAAGGACCTATTGGATCTCTTAAGTGTTCAATACTCATTTTTGCCGGTGTTTTTTTTTTTAGCCCATCCAGAATTCATTGTAAGTGGACTTAATATGCACACTTTTGCTTAAATATACTGTATGTAGGATGTATGTGGCTGTGGAGTGAAATGACCAAAGGAATTGTTCACAAATAATTTCCAGAAAGAGGTACCAGATAAATCTAGAAGGTTAATCCCCATTTAAACATTTTGGATTCATTCACTTCCCATTTAATTAGCAGAACGAGCAGCTCCTCGGTAAATAACTAATTGAACCCACAATTAAATCCCAGCAACAAATCTGTTAACAACTGCCTCATAACCATGTTGTCTGGCTGCCACAACAGATTTGGGTCGACATGTGTTTGTCCCTGCATGAGTGCATTCCTCCGTGTTGGCCTTTTCCCTTCGTAGTCTTTCCATGTCCGCCGTCACTCAGCAGACAGCGGCGTGGTCCAGATGTGTAGGTGTAAACAGGCTGCTAATTAGGACATAGCTCTCTCTGATCTCTAGTCAAAGGCTGAGGCACATCCTCTCCCCCCACAGCCCCGACACCCTGCCACTAAGCAGCCCTGCACCAAGACAAATATTTGGGGAAATAGCAACGAGCCTTGTGCTGTAAACGCACACACACACACACACACACACATGTACTATATTGCTGCATTCATGAAAATCTTTTTCTGATCCTTCCTTTGTTCCATGTTTTGGACTAACTGCGAGTCCAAACTCTCTAGTGGGATTCTATGATCTTTCCAGTCATTTAATGCAAGAACCATTATGATGGTTGATCATTATTATGATCAAGGTGATGATCAATGTTTATGGGCATAATATGGATGAAAATGCAGGTTGAATATCCATGAGCCTAGCATGGCCAAGAATAAAGTTGCAGTGTGCATGACTAATACTGTAAAAAATGGTAGGATCTAACTTTTGTACACTCATAATGTGAGATTGTTGCTCTGAATATCTGACATGACCAAAAAATAAAAAATCTTACCCAGACCTTTTTGTTTAAAAGCAACATCTCAAATCTGAAGTGTCCCGCTGAATTCTTGTGAGAGGTGAAAGCGAGCACACTGTACTTATTATATTTCTATGCTAATGTTTGCACTGCGTGCTCAAAGCAATGGCGCGCCTCACCGCAGCTCAGCCTGAAGTGAAGCTGGGGAAGAACAGCTTATTTCAATTACAGAGTATAACAAGAAGAACTGCAAATTCCCAGCCCCAACGGTTCACTGCATGCTTGTGTCATGAAAAAAAAGTAAATTAAGGTTCAAAAGTCACTTTGTACTTGTGCTGATTAACAGGGTTTAGTGGACAGGCATGTTGCTCCATCAATTTAAATACACAGTGTGGAACTGTATAGCATCTTAGCTTAGCTCTTTAGAAGAAGTCACCTTAAGATCAGCAAACAAATTCATATCAAGCACAGCAATCATTGAAAGATGAACCCGCACAAGCCTAGTGTTTAGTGACTAGTGTTTTAGTGTGCTAATATGTGAGCTTACGTAATCAATTATAATTTTTGCCTGCATCACCCTTATCGCATTACTTTCAGGCTGTCCACCTCATTCTCATGGTCATGGCGTCACTGTTGGGGAATTCTTGAAGTCTTTACAATTTAAAACTCAAAAGGTCAAGGCAATGAAACGCTTGTTCAGCCACTACACATTCATGAACGCTCTAATTATGTCAAAGACTCATACTTATGTCTGATGGGATGCGTGATGCTCTGGATTTACCACTCAATCTGGGTTCCTACTCTCACTTATGATCGTGAGCTTTGGGTCATGACCTAAAGCAGTCAAAATGAGTTTTCCTCCGCCGGGTGGCTGGCCTGAACTCAGTCACCAGGGAGGAGCTTGTATTAGAGCTGCTGCCTGGGCCCGACTCATGGAGGCAAAACTTCAATGAGATGTTATTGTATACCCCAAAAATGGGTCGTTTTTATTTATCTGCTGTGCATTCGTGCTTTACAGTACATGAACCATTGCATTCCACAAGATCGTTTGTGTTGTCATTGCACCAAGCTGCCTGGAGCCCCATTCAGGCGTCTTCATTCTGGCCGTGTTCTGACTTTATTCCACCCCGACATACTGTATGTCTAAATGCAATGAAAGGACAACGAGGTGTCAGCTTGTTCCACCTCTGTGACGCCAGCAACAATTTTCTGATGACACTCATTGCTCTTGTATTTTTGGAATTTAATCTGTTCATTGACTCCGTTCCCAACCGAACCATTTTTTTTCCATTAAAATGAGTTTAAATCCATTTAATCCGTCCTCCAGCCCCACAAACACTCGTTTAAAACCTTTTTATGGGTGTATGTGTGGTGGAAATATAGAAACAAATTAAAGATAACCTTAATTATAGAAAAACACAGAATATTTATAAATTAATACTAAAATAAAACAGAATAATTGCACACTTTACCTTGGTTGTTGAAAGTGTGTGTCACAGGTGGAGGAGGCGGAAGACTACACCTTCAAATATGCTTAGGCTTCTTAGCCCCACTGCCAGTAGCAATTTTATTGAAAAAACACAATAAAAAAAAACACACAAGAGAAACGTGTTTCCAAAAAGAGAGCACACCGATGAAAGTACGTTCCTGGAGCGGCCACTCTGTCGGCGAGTGGAACAGCCTTCTCGGATTATGAGGTCAGGGTGATGAAGTTCCTCTGACTTTCCAAGTCCGAAGTCTGACCTCAGAGTGTTCCAGTTGAAACTCCTGTCTGGGATATCGGAAATCTCGACTTCCCGGTACAACTGGAACGCGCCACCGCTATGAGGTAGCACCAGGAATTCTAGTAGAAGCACAGAAATTGAGCGATAAACTGATTCTCGCCAGCATGTCAAGGTGGTGTCTTGGGCTGATCCGAACTCACCAAAGGGGTCACAGAGGAGGGAACTCATTGTGCAGTGCCTTTCTGAGTCTGGACACGAATGGTTGAGACTGGAAGTTGACTTTAGGCTCACAATCCCAAGGTGGTAAGCCTATCCTTGTATATTCCCTATGGGAACAGTAAATATTATTAGTCCATATTTGTCCATGTAAGTGAGAGCAGAAGGAGGAAGCGTACTGTACCTTTAAGTATCTCTTTACGACCCGCTCCTCACTATGGGGAATAACTCGCTGAAGCTTTATTTCCACTAACAAAGACTGCACGGAAGGTTAAGCTCAACGCCTCTGGAGATGCTTGCCAGTTGGACTGGTTAGCATTATTGGTGATGTGGTGCAGCTTGTTCGGGTTCCTATGTGAAAGATGAGAAATTGACTGAACCAAAAAGAAGGAAGGCCTGCCAGATAAAAGCTATACGTGCTGAAAGAATGAAAATAGAAGCAGACGGGAACTTTTGAATGTGAGTGCCGAGGCCAAACCAGGGACGGGGCTCTGCAAATTAGCTTCAGCTGGATGCTTGAATTGAATACATTTGTCTCTCTGAGGTACTATATGTCTGCAGAAAATAATATAAATACTGTATAATTAATGAGCATTAGAGCACATTGTGGACGCTTTTAACGTGGACATGTCTTTCTCGATCATATGATTATCATGTGAAACAGGTTGAAGTCATTAATCACTCACACCTTGTAAAAATTCATACTGTTCACGCAGCTTGTTGTAGCACAAGGATTAATATGTATCGTGGCGGTAATGTGGAAATGATAGCCGAGCGCTGAGGGAAAAGAGAAAAGCCTCATCATCAGCAACACTCACACACACCACCCAGAACAAAATAATACTCACTCATAACCATTCAGTTGTGTGTCGTAACAGTTTCTCAGGTTTCCAGCACTTGATGAGAATTGACTGTGTTGACAAATGTTAGCTGTGCTGACTGAGGTAATAAAAATCACATTACTTCTAGTCAGTTTGGGGAAGCTTCTGCTCAGGCTTTTGATCACTAACTGAGTGGAGGAGAAGCAGAGAAACAGCATTTTGAACAATTTTTAAATAAAATTAGTCTGTCCATTTTTGTCTTTGTTTCCTAGTCTTGCTGAATTGTTTTTTATTTGTCTATAAACAAGTATTTGAATATGTATTCAAACGATTTTACTGTTTTACTTTGCTGTGGATAATTAGAGTCTCTCATAGGTCTCTGTTTGTGATTTGGGTCACACCATGTGTCTGTACTAATGGAGGTTATCTGTTACTGTAAGCACTGCAGCTGTTTAATTAAAGACTTTGAAATTATGTTTATTAGAATGCTTTTATTGTCATGTCTTTTTGTATATACAATCACTGCACGCACACACACACACACACTTACACCCTACTGCTATTGGGCCCCTTTAACAATCCACACACATGCATTTACTTTTTATATAGAATAGAATAGAATAGAAAGCCTTTATTGTCATTGCATAGAGTGGAATAAAGTCTTTCTATTCTATTCTATATAAAAAGTAAATGCATGTGTGTGGATTGTTAAATATATATACATTTCAGTAGGTAAATTCAAACAGAGCATTTTCTGTTTGCCTCCCAAACCAGCAGCATTTATAATTTACCTTTAGGATGAATTTTCTCCACAAGAAGACAAAGAAATAAAGTAGGCTTTGGTTGGAAAGTACCTCTATAAAACACAAGTACAGTACGATGCATTAAGCCCTAATTACTTTTGCATTCTTGTAATTCTTCGATTAAACATGGAACCAAACTATTTGCTACTAAAATTCTAATGATGCTGGGATATGTAAAAGTTTTTAGAAGAACAACACAGAAAAATATAAAAGGAGAGTAGATGTTGAACAGAGATGAAAGCTCATATTTGCTGCAGATTCAAAGGCATAACATGAAAAACAGGAACCTGAGCAAAAAAAAGAACAGGTGGAACCACTTTCTAAAATTAAGAGTACATCAGTTCCAGCAAATGCTACAAAGATATGGAGGTCATTATCAAACAATTTCAATTCGGGAAGATTATTTCATAGAAGTGTAATTATAAGCATTTAATTGTTATTATGATCACAGCAGGAATAGCTGGCGACACATGTGAGCAGCCTTTGGCAGCAAAACACTGCCATGACATCATCATTTTTCAGGGACAGTAATGCAAGAATATACCTGGAGCAGATGCTGCAGGTGGGAGAGTCTGTCCGAACAGATGGATGTGATGTGGAGCAGAACCTCGGATGAGCTCACTGGAAAGGGCCGGTTAACCAGCTGGTTCTGATGGAGCCAGAGGTGAGTCAGACCAATCAGACACCGGCAGCACCCAGAGGAAGCAATGATTTCAAAAGTGTCACTGGCTGAAAAAGATATTGGTGCAATGTGATTGGTTGTAACCAAAGAGTATGGCCATCCTGGGCCGACCCTTCTCACCCTGGACACATACTTTTTGACCCGCTCCCCTCAGGCAGGAGGCTACGGTCCATCCGGACCAGAACCTCCTGCCACAAGAACAGCTTCTTCCCTTCGGCTATAAGACTCATGAACACTAATTAATTCTGTCTCTTGAACATTCATAACTGATTACTTGCACTGTTCTATTTGCACTGCGTGATTACACTAGTTTAATGCTGCTAATACACATCTGTGTATCCACTCCTGCTGCTGCTGTTTTGTGATGTGTCTGTACTTGTATGTTTTTTGTATTTTGTCATTACTGTTACATGTAGCACAACTTCACCGAGAAAAATTCCTATTCTGTGAACCTTCACTGACAATGGCAATCTGATTCTGATTCTGAAAAGAAATGGGAACAATATTAGGGGCATAATAAATAGAGTAACCATGACCACGGTCGTCTGGAGTGAACTGTGTTTCTTCAACTGTAACTGTGTTTGATAAGTTAAAATATGAGTTATGAAACAGGCCTAAGATGTTTTCCATGGTCTATTTCTTAGCATGTCTAAAGGGGAAAAGCATCGGCGTACATAAAAAAAATCAATAATGTCACATTGCATTTATCTGCTTCAGGCTCCGACTGTTTTGCAAGGCCCGCGTTGTGCCTGTGCGAGGTCAGACTAAGTTTTCAGCTAAAATAAAAGCATACATATAATCAAATAGCATGCAGTGAACCGTTGGGGCTGGGAATTTGCAGTTCTTCTTGTTATACTCTGTAATTGAAATAAGCTGTTCTTCCCCAGCTTCACTTCAGGCTGACCTGCGGTGAGGCGCGCCAATGCTTTGCGCCTCCCTCCCATTAGGGCATACATTGATGATATGACCACTCTAACTTCAACCATTCCATGCACAAGACGGCTGCTGAGGAAGTTGCAGGAGAACATCGAATGGGCCCGGATGAGGTTTAAACCGAGCAAGTCCAGGAGCTTATCTGTGGTGAAAGGGAAGCTATCAGACCAGCGCTTTAACATCGGCGAGGAGCCCATACCAACTGTGTTAGAGAAGCCAATCAAGAGCCTCGGGCGTTGGTACGATGCAACCCTTAAGGATATGGTTCAAGTGGAGCAGCTTAGACGGGATGCCATCAGCGGTCTTCAGAGCATTGACAGGACCATGCTCCCTGGCAGGCTGAAACTTTGGTGTCTTCAGTTTGGTCTCATACCTCGGCTGATGTGGCCTCTGACCATTTATGAGGTACCATGCTCGAAGGTTGAGAAGCTGGAGAGGGTCATCAGCTCTTTTGCCAGGAAATGGCTTGGGCTTCCCAGGTGCCTTACCAACATAGCACTGTATGGTAGAGGCATCCTGGAGCTTCCTCTATGTAGCCTCACAGAGGAATACAAGAGCAGCAAAGTCAGGCTGGAGATGATGCTGACAGATTCTCGAGACCCCTGTGTAGCTCAAACCGCTCCTGCAATTGCAACTGGGAGGAAGTGGACTCCAACTGTAGCTATACACCAGGCTAAATCAGCCCTTAAGCACCGGGATATTGTTGGCCACGTGCAAATGGGAAGAGGAGGCATTGGCCTAGAGGAGAGTAAACCATCCTGGTGCAAGGCATCTCCAGCTCAGCGACGTGGGCTGGTGGTCGAGGAGGTTCGCCGAGAGGAGCAGGCTGCAAGGTGTGCAAAGGCTGTCTCACAAGGAAAGCAAGGTCAATGGATGCGTTGGGAAGATGTTGAGAAGCGCAAGCTCTCTTGGAGAGAGATGTGGGACATGGAAGCTTATCGAACCAGCTCCATCCTGCGAGCGACATATGATGTGCTACCATCACCACAGAACCTCAACCAATGGTACGGAGAAGATCCTACATGCCCCCTCTGTCCATCTCCAGCAAACTTGAAGCACATTCTAGTTGGCTGCAAGACAAGCCTTACACAAGGCCGTTACACCTGGCGGCACAATCAAGTCCTGAAGTGTCTGGCAGCTGCACTGGAGAATAGAAGAATGGTCGTCAATGCCCTCCCCCCCCTTTCCTCCCATCTTACATCATTAGGACATTTTGTCCGTGAAGGGGAGAAACAACAAAAGAGATGTATTCCAAAATCAGAGGTAGGACAGATGGGAGCAGCACGGGACTGGAGGCTCCTTGTTGATCTGGAGCAGAGACTCTGCTTTCCAGTGGAGATCGCCACGACCAACCTCAGGCCAGATCTTGTGTTGTGGTCTACCTCAATTCGAAGTGTTGACATCATAGAGCTCACAGTGCCATGGGAGGATAATATAGGCGAGGCTTTTGAGCGGAAGAAGCTTCGGTATGCTGAGCTGGCAGCGGATGCTGAACAACGGGGCTGGAAGACCACAGTCCTCCCTGTAGAAGTGGGCTGCAGAGGCTTTGTGGGCAGGACTGCTACTAGTCTCAATTTGGTGGTACGATAGAGACCCCCCACCCTACATGACTGTGTCAAATTCCATAAGTATTGATCAATAATCAACTGAGATATTGACAAACACATTTTGAAGCTTCATGTGATCCAGAATCGAGGCTCTGTTGTGGATCATCACGAAATTTATTATCTTCTGTTCCTGGTAAGATTCCCAACATTTCCTGAAAATTTCATCAGAACTTTTTAAGTTATCTTACTTACGGACGGACGGACAGACAATCGCCGGCGATTACATAAACTCCGTGGTGGGAGGTAACAAAACAAGTGCTGTCAATTCCAGCGACTTTAAAAGAGATTGTTCACGTGAAATAAAATATGGATGAAATCTTCATTTACATTTGAAAAACGTTTAGTGAACTTGGAAGATGTTTTCTCTGCGTTTCAACATGCGATCAGATTTGACTGAATTCCTCAAACAGATGTATTTTGGAACGTAGGAACCTTTTCATAGTTCTAAGAAGTTCGTTTCTCCAAACCCTCTTTTCACTGCACCCACGAGCACTATGAGCTCCTGTATCGTAGTTCTTGGAACTACATTATGAGGGACTTTGTTTAGCTTCTTTTGCAGCAGCCGAGCACCAGTATGGCAGCCGGTATTTTTATTGGCCTATCACTTGAGTGTGAAGCCGTGTTGCAGTTGCTGACCTTTAAAACCGACACAAAGCACAGACAAATGTCTCCCGAGTTGTGGCGTTGTTTTGTGCAGGAGTGATGTGCATCAACCGCTGGCCACCTTAAGATGCTGCCGTGTTCGAATTGTGCATATGCAAAAAAAAAAAAAAAAAAAGTCTATTGATCCCAGTTAATTCTCAGTGAAACTGCTGATGAAGACATTTCTTCCATGTCCACATTATCATGGTCTAAATAGAACAAAGACAGCGATTCCATGAGTGACCCTGTCCTCGTCCCACTGTCCCTTCTATGGTTCGCGCCACTCAGGCTAGAAGCTTTTAGAATAAGCATGATGGCATCTATAGATCATTTTAATTACCACAGATGTTGTTATTGCTTCCATTGCTAGCACAGCGCTAAAATGAAGAACACCGTGTGTAATAGCATGATCGTCTTCCATTAGCTATAATGGAAGACGTTCATGCTATTATACACAGTTGTTTTTTTCATCATCTCGTACACTATTATTACCTCTTTTTTTCCCATTTTTTTAAGCATCCCCGAAGCTCCTCTTTTTCACATTCACTCATCATCATTCTGGTCTAATGTGGTTGGTCTAAAGAGGAGCGTGTGTTTCCCTTTTCCTTGCTTCAATTTATTTCGTCTTTTTCTTTTTGTTTGTACGTTTATCCACTGATTCACTATGATTAGTTACTCTGAAGGCTGTTTCTTGTCTGCACATGCTCTGTTTGACATATGGCTATACAGTATAAGCTAAACCACTAAGCATTTATAACCCAGTAATTTGTCTATCCGCACTCTCTTCATCTTCCTCTTTATTCTTGGCTTCATACCGGCTTTGAAGTTCTATAACTTCACAGGCTTTAGCCTCTGTGAAAATGTAAGATAAATGCATCAAAGGTGGTCAAAACAAACAACTCTGAAGGTTTCTTTATTTTTACACACTCATTCACTTACAATATGCAGCACCTGTGCCACAAATATATACAAAAGAAATAATGAGTGCATATGTAGTGAGATTTCATGGTGAATTCTATAAGAGAAAAGGAGTATTAAGATGTGCTCGGCTTTTACCTCCAGCTGAGAAGACAAGATGAAAATGTTGAAATCCTTTCCGTGACCTTCCTTCGGTTCTGTGTGTGACCCCATGCAGTGAGAATAAGGCAACACAAGCAGACTGATCAGGCGAATGGGTAGAAAGCAGGAGGTAATCCTACATTGTTTGTGTGTTTCCTTTCTCTTCCAGCTGAATCAGCAGAGGATCACATAATGAGGTGCCATTGAAGATGTACGCATTCAGAAATACCCACAATGGCACAAATAAAACAAGAATTGAAGTAGTAGCAGCAAGATTATTGGGATGCTGCACAATCCTTTGTGCCTAATCAGACGTGTGTGCATTTTAGTGCTGGTGTTGACCGTGCTTTTAAAATTAAACCATGTTTTTCAAACCTGATCGTGAATTAAAAAATAACAGGAAATAACAGGAGATGAATTCAAGTTGCAGGACTGATACTAAATAAATTGAACAGCCAACCAGATGGCTGAGGAGACACGGCGCCCCCCCCCCCCCCCCCCTCTGCTTTGAGGGGGGGCGCATCACCCTGAGATGACTTGAAGAAACAGATGAGGAAGATATTTCATTTTGCTGTTGCTTTACTGATTGTTGCATCGTAACCCCTGGATGCTGACTCACAGATGTTCAGAGATGAACGCCAGCCCAACCCACTCTGTTTTTTGCCAGTGGATTGCTCATAATAATAAATTGTGTTTCTCATTATGAGTCCTTGACCAGGCTTCTCCACGTGGGATCTTAGCGACACAATGGCGACATGACTTCCAAAGACACGGGACTAATGAGCGTACACGTCAACTGTATTCATCCTTACTTCCTATCTTTGCCATGTCGAATATTTACTTCGATCCAATGTAATCACAGTGTCTCTCCGGCCAACACCAACTTCAACATCGGTTACACCTCCCCAAGTTCAGCCTCTTACTTTCCTGTAAAGATATATCTGTATTTGGCTCATCAGGTCAGATAAGTGAAAACTGCTTAGAGCCATATGATGAGAGGTTTTAGTCTCTTCTCGCTATAATTTCACCCCGCTCACATGATCTCCAGTATATCACATGAATCTGTTTATAACTCTCTTTCCTGTTTTTTTGTGGTACTGTATGTAACAACTATGTGTTGCATCCTCTGTATATTATACTTGTGCTACGAGGCATGCAGTTCCACACAAACACAAAAAGCCAAACCCATCGTAACAAGTTCCCTAATGTGCGCTGGCAATAGTATTTTTTCCCCCCACACACAGTGGTTTAAATGGCCCTCTGCCTGCTAAGCCCTCCGAGCATGATCGGCTATGCAGGCGGCATTCCAAGTCCACACTATAGCGAAACCTCAAGAACGGGATGCACCTCCCTGTGTGTTCCTTCATCCGTCCGTGCCGTCCCGCCTGAGCCAGACTGACAGCTGTGCGTTCTGATTTCAACCTCAAGGGAAGGAAAACAACTTCCACCTCTTTCTGGTGCACGCTGCCACACTTAAAACGCTTTTCCATGAATTCTGGCCACAGTTTTGAACTGCAAACTTTAAAGGTGGACAATGCAATGTGCATGAAGTTTCAGGTATCCTTTGACGAAATGAAGGATGCAATTCCAAGAGACTTTTAATTTTAGTTGCTTTTAATTGTCTGGGGTGTTGTGCCAGATGTAAGAACTTGAGCATTACTTGCCTAGTGCTTAAGTTAGCACCTAACTGGTGAACGCAGGTGAGCACTTTAAGTGTCAGATCTTCTGTTGCTTTGTTGGAGACCAAGATAAATCCAAATGTTGCTCAGTGTTTAGGCAACAGGTTGCCAACGTTTGCTTCAGCAACTATGTAATGAACATATTTTCAGATTTTGCTCATTGGTGGCCCAAAAAATCCGTTTTGCCACTAGTCATCAATTTAATGATTCTCAAGCAAAAGTTGTGGTTGGAAAAAGCAAATGAAAAAATATACAAAAATCAAGTTTGAGTAAAAAAGAAACCAGTCTCAAGACATTTGTGTATTTACTTAAGCCTTCTGGGTGGCCTGCTCTGTGAACCTTAACCCGACCTCCGTCCACTAAAACCATGTAACATATAACTTAAAGCTGATTGGTCAGGCTTGACTGTGGTGGAACATTTCCAGGAAGGAAACACTATGAGGGAACATGTAGCAGTGATCAAACTGGAACAAAACTAGATTTCCCTCTTTCAGTCACTCTGAATTGGTTATTGCGGCATTATTCGCGTTCTGCAAGCCTTATAGACACTCATCCATCCTCTGTCCTGGAGGTGAAGGATATTTCAGACTCTGCAGGGGGCTTCCTTTGTAGCGCATGATGTGCCACTGTGCTGTGACTCATGCCTCTAAACAGAGGCTGTGAGGACTAATCTTGGCTGATGGCGTCGGGACATGGTCTCTGCACATCTCTGACACCAGTCATCACTTATTAATGTCTCATCTCTTCAGTCCTTGAATGACATTTGGTTCGCGAGCAGCGCTGGGATGTTGACCGATGCTGCCATCATCGCTCGTTTATGGCCAGGATGTGAGTCACATTAGCCTCTTATCAAAGACAGCGTTGAGAAATGAAATGAATCCGCTGGTCAGGATTGTCTAATCTTGTGCATTGTGTTTGACTTCCTGTGTTTTTTTTTTTTCGTCTCATTACTATGAAATTTTTTATGTGATTCTGGTACAATTATTGATATCAGAATTGCATCAGATTCTTTAACACGGCATTAGTTCCCCCCCCATGGAACTTTTAGTCTGAGCTGCGTTACATAACCCTGCTGTCTGCCTTTAACGTGTATTATCGTATTATTTACAGTGTTATGTTGTTACCCTTGCCGAAGGGGAGGCGAGGGTATTGCAATTAGGTCTGTTTGTCTGTCTGTCTGTCTGTCTGTCTGTTTGTCTGTCCACGTGCATAACTCAAAAACTAGTAACCCAATCGACTTGAAAATTTTACACAAGAAAGGTTCTGTCCGTGGCTCGGTCCTCCCCGAGAATGGGTTAGGGTTAGATTCTAGAATTTTTTAAAGGATTCTTTAACATTGCGAGATAGGGCACTTGGAGGCGAGGGTCTGCAATCTCTGATTGTTCAGCTTGTTACCTAATGTGAATTAAACGACTCTTCTACAGTGTGCTGATATTAAGCGCTGCCTCTTGAAAGTCCTCAGCCTGTCAGCTCACGCAGACCGTTCAGTTCAGGTTTTTGAGCCGGCTTGGTCGGCTAAATAAAACATGTCAAGCACCCTCAGCTCAAGGTGCGAGCTGCTTAAATACCTCGAGCCTGGAAAACCTGCTTCCCACCTCAAGAACCTTGCGGTGTAACAGGGGTATTTACTCGAGGCAGCGAGCGAGCACGCCACTGGCTACTGTAGAGATGAAGCATTGCCAGCGTCATACACATGGGACAGGGCCTGCATCCAAACAATGTTCTGCTGTGGAGAGCACCAATGGAAAACAGCTTGCTCTGATTTGTATGGCGGTGCGTGTCACTGTATTGAAGCCAAACTCATTAGGCCTGCTCAAAAGGCAACAGCTCATTAATCCACCATACCTCCTGTCACTGAAACGCTGAGCAGGCTCAGAAGCAGCAAGAACGCGGTTTACAGCAGAATGCGATACAGACATCAGGACACAGCGAAAGAGCGATATAACCTTATATCTGTTGTCCTCACACGTACATGTCAGACAGAGGGACTGGAAAAGTTGGTTGTGATGAGGACACTGAGCACAGTGAGGATATTATATCATCATTTGGGAACCATTTTAAATTCCGATGCATTTTATGGGCTGACTCAGATGAGCGCAGCTGTTAGAAGTTAGAAGTAGACCGGACGAAGTCCAATTCACAAGCATCTTCATTTGTATCTCATAAATAGCTGCATTGTGTTTGCATTAAGTTCTGTGAAAAATAATAAAAGCTGGGTTTAATGAAGGAGAAGGAATGGGAAAGGATGGGATGGAATGGAAAGAAGAAAGGAAGAGTTTTTTTTTTACAATCAGGATTATTGCCGTTGCTCAATCAGTGGAATGATCAGCAGATACAGTGTGGTCATAAAATGCTGCTGCCAAAGAGCCTAAACACACCATTTGCATTACAGTAAATGAATGGAAATCAGATGGCGTGTCGTCCATTTGGCCTGTTGAGGCTTCTTGTTTCTCGGAGAATGTCAGTGGAATAGGCCATCCTTCAATGTGACGCTGGACACATTTGAGGACTCTCGTCTAAATGAATGCTCTCATGTATGTAATCACATCCCGATGCGTCCTCTCTGAACTTTCGGTGCTTTCATGCCTGAGCTGTCCTCGTGTGATCAGATGCTGACAGTCTTTGAAGTTATACTGATGAACAACACTTTGAAGAAGATATTCCCTGAGGTGGAGAGTCGATCTTCCTGCTATTGATTGGTTTATATATAGATAGATTGATTGATTGTACTGTTTATTCCAAATATGTAAATAAAACAAAGCGTCCCAATTTCTACTGAAAAAAATATTTGCACAACATCATATCGAAAAAAATACATTTAAGGTTCAGAAAAAGATCAATGATGTTGGAATGACACAGCAGGACTCAGATGTGTTTGCGCTGACGGTACATTTAAGCCTGGCGTGTTTCATCCCGATGCAGAAGGGTGCCTTCTGCATCGGGATGAAACACAAAAGGATCAGCTAAAATTGAATTCCAGTCAGGCAACTCTTGAGTCTGAAATGTTTATTATCACAGCCAGCGGAACATGCAGCAGTTTGGGTTTGGCGTCTAGGCTCCAACCATAATCGCTCCCCGCTGATACGTTGACATAGATGCATTGTGGAGTCATGAGTAAACTGCAAGAAGCCCATAACTGGATGTCTAACTACCATAACTAACTATCTTCAGCAATGTAAAAAAATTAATCAAAAATGATTCTTCCAAGCGCGCTGGAATGACACCAGTAGTGGTGTGGGCACAGACGGGCTGCTGCAGACAAACACTGGTGTCCAGAAAAGAAATGACTGCCGGACTGCAATGCAACTCGTCTGGCATCATGCCACATTCGCTGATCAGTAAATGTGAATTCACTGATGTAAATATCACTGGAGGTTGTTTTGGGAGAGTCTGTACATCTGCAGTTTATTGTTGTGATGAAAGACTGCGGTACCCGTCGGGAATTATTCGATCCTGCTTGTACGTATGAACCACTGTGCAGTATTTTGTCATCTATTTGGTCCTCAATTTTTTTTATTATTATTTGGTGGTGGTGTTCATTTCCAAATTATCCAGAGCTGTCAGGATCATGGTGATGTCATGCTGGGTTGAAATTCAGTTTCATAAGTTTTGCTGTAAACCCAAAGTCAACTGTTTTCACACTCACCAACTCGTGTTTTTTCTTCCCACGTTAACTCCAGTTCTTGGATTTATTTTAGTTTGAGTATTTCCCTTGACATCCACTTCCATCATCACTTTTATTGTGAGTAACTGGATACTAAAAATTTGCAAACATCTCCCCCATGTATTATGTATTCTAATAAATTAAGTGGAGGCCACAACCTTGAAATTGATGTCCGCTTAAAGCATGGTGTGGAGAGCGATGGAAAGAGGGAAGGTGGCGTAAGCAAGAGATGCTTTTGGCTGATCAAACACTAGAGTAATCTGAAGAGCAAATAATTCTCCTCTCATGTTGGCTCATGTGTCCTGGAGAAAAAATACAATCTAATCTCTGAACAGAAATGAATCCATGTTGTTAAGAGCTTGTCTGTGACTTGAGCGTCCTTATGGGTAAACAGCAATGTGGAAAAACAATTGTGAACATCAACGCCACAAAAATGATGTCATGTGAGTTCAGCAATAATGTGCTTTGAGAATTGTACGGCCTGAAAAGCAAAAAAAAATATTCTCCCGCAACAACAAAATGGAGCAGGTGTTGCAGCAGCTTGTCAATCCCATCATGCCCCAGAACAAAACATTCTTTATCGATTTCAATCTCAAAGGGACCATGATTACAAAATGAGCATCGTGCTGCAAGGACTAATCTAAACATAGGATTGAGAACAAACTCACACACAACTGATGACAGAGCTAAAAAACAAAGTACGAAGTCGGGTTCTCTCTACGACAATATAACAGTACCTGAACCAGGTAAGTCATTTTGGTGCATCCAGACGCTCCTGTCTGTCTGTCTGGACACGTATTTTTATCCCTTGCAATGCAGCAAGGAAAGAATCTCCTGGAGTGGTGACTCCACCCTCTGCATGACTCTGCTGTGATGTCATCACATGCTGCATCCATGGCTGCTGGCAGAGAACATTGGTGGAAAGTAGGCACTACTACTATGTCTGGGTGTTTTGTCTTTCTGTCTCAGGGGGTTGCCAGGTTTGAAGTGTATGGGAATCTTGTGTTTACTGAAAATTATCTTGGAATTTTTCAGAAAAACCAGTAATCATGTTTCTGTGTTTTTTTTTACTGTCATGTTTGTGTTTTTTCCCCTTGTAGTATTTTATGCTTCCATGCCCTCCCTTTATGTGTTGCATGATTTCCTGTGTTCTGTGTCTGACCTCTTTCCCTCTCGTTGTCACACCTGCTCCTCATTCCCTTCGTCACCCTGCCTTCTTATCTGTCTTTAGTCCTCTGCCAGTTCGTTGCACCTCACCGTCATGTTCCAGCCATAGCCATAGCCTTGTTTCTGAACTGTTTTTTTGGAGCTCGCCTTTTTGCCTGCCTTTGCCTGCCTTGCCTGCCGAGCCTTTTTTCTGGGGGGGGTAAACTCTTCTGTTGCTCCGTCAGTCTGTGCCTCTGCATCTTGACTCCACACCATCTGTTCAGCGTTCTTGACACGATGTAGGGGAGCTATAGGAAAGCAACAGAAAGCACAAAAGCTTTCTGTTGCGTTCTATTCAAGGTCCCGAGTTTGAGTTTTGAAAAGTTAAAACGTTTTGTGTGTGTCTGTGGGAACTTCAGAAGTTGCCTCAGGCAGCGTTTGTCTGCTGTATCTGGATAAGTTTAACTCTGTCCACATGCCAAGCATTCCTCCATTGACCTCTATCTTCTTCTCACCTGATTAAAACGCTTCCATGCTCACTCTGCTCCAATCATTTAGGCTAGCCCTCCAACAGGCAGCGCCTGAAGGTACTCAGGGCCAAGCTGCCCTCATCTCATCTCAGATGAGCTCTGGACCGGAGAGGCCGACAGTGTTTCTGGAGGTTATTGATAAATCTATGACTTTTGTTTTGCATGGCAGACTTAACTTTAATCGGCTGAAACGTTGATGAATTGTGTTCAAACTGGTCATATGATTCATAGAACAGTGTCAGTTTTTAATGCAATGACATCAGAGGGATCCAAATTCACGGGCATTCGGTGCTGGTTTTCATGCGTGTTCCTTACTCTTTTGATGGTATTATGGTCTATAAATGGATAAAGCTGTGGAGCTCTTCTCATCTTTGCATGTAATTCAGAATTATCATAAATCACTGACGGCGATGAGGTACAACTTATTGTCTTTGGACAATTTTCAGTAAAACTGAATGTCAAAAAGAATTGGGAAATTCTTATATCCTGTGTTATTGATGTTTTTAAAAATCATTCCAACTTTTTAGGAATTATGGTTACAATAAAAAAAACAATGTATGCACTATGGAATTATAAGTACATAGCTGATAGTTAGTAATCATGTTATCAGTTTTATATTAAATAATTACATATCTCTGGAACAGAGAGCCCCGAATGGACAACGCAAAGTGAAGGAAATGACAGAAAACAAAGCAAGCCAAGTCTCAGAGCCTACAGGGATCGAGTGATCATGCTCATATGGCATGTTTACACACATTCTGTCATGGTCGGCGCACAGACTTGGCTTGGGACACTTGAGTTAAGATAAACCATGCTGTTTCTCTCATTCTCTGCTGAACGTCCAGTCAAATCCCACCAGCAGAACCTGAAACATGACAATGTTCTAGCAGAGGTTTTACAAGAATAGCATAATCTGTTTCCCCCCTTGACTCATAATCCATGTTCAGAGACCGTCATATGTTCTTGATGTTGAATTGCAAGTCATTCGTCTTCCACAGTGAATGTCACATGTTTGAGTGGAACTTAATGATAAAAGTTGAAAAGTATAGTTTTGCACAGCCAACTTTCTCGTGCAGGTTTCATTCCTCCCAACCCTGAAATGTTCAGATTCCTGCTCGGTGCTGTCTCACGAGGGGATCATCTCAGAGTAGGCTCGCGTCAGACACTTCATTAGACTTCCCCTCAAGGCATAGATTCATGGACTCTTGCCCAGGCTCAGAGTCAAGCATTTTGGATTGCTATTAAATTCCCTGTCATCAAAAGCAGCCCAATAGCAAGAGTGAACTCAGTCTGACACCTGAGTTGTCTGATGACACGCTGCGTGTAACAGCCTAGGGAGATGTTCATGTAATGAGCAGTAACACTGTAAAACCTTTTTATAAGATGTCCTTTTATAATTCATCACAATACTAATGTAAAAAAATTAACAACACGTCTCATTTCATCCCACTACATGAAAAAACACAACTACATTGAAGCGCTGCCATTTTGTACCGTTCATGATGGAGCTACAGGTCACGGGAGTTCCTCGAGTCTATCCCAGCTGACAACGGATAAAAGGCGGGTACACCCCAGATGCGTCACCAGCATATCGCGGGGCCACCCTTACACAACCCCTCACGCACACACTGACACCTGTGGACTATTATGAGTGATAAATTCAAAGTCAGCTGCATGTTTTTGGTTTGAGAAAACCGGAGAATCCGAAGAAAATTAACGCAAACACAGGGAGAACATACAATCCCTGCAGAGACAGGAATCGAACCCAGAACCTTCCTGTTGTGAGGCGACAGTGGTACCAACTGCACCGCCATGCCACCCATTTTCAGAATCATGCATCATGCCCATCATTTCGTGCATCATGTGAAGAACCCCCAACAGGTAAATTCATTCAATTTCTGTTAATATTATATTTGCAGAAAAATTATGCACCCATTTATAGTAAATTCACACACTGTTTACGTAACTGTAAAACTATTCATGGGAAAAGTTTTAAGGCGACCTTAAATGCAGAGAAAATGAGTCTCCTGGAGAGAGACTGGAAAATGAAAGTATGGCAGAGCTATTTGCTGTGGTCGGACATTACTGGAAAGGCAAGCGATGGCCCCTCTGCACACAAACGTTTACATAATAGATATACGAAGGCAGATGAACACACCCCAATTTATTATGCAAATACATAAAATTACTTCCAGTTGCAAGAGAAAAGACAAGAAACCATAATCACTTCAGCGCTGATTTAACATCCAATCTTGGATGAAACAATGTTTAGTTTATTTGCTCCATATTATGCAACATATGAAAAGATGGCATCAGATTAGTTTCCCAATCAAACTAATGTTTTTCCACATTTAAAAAAAAAGGACGCAGACAGTTTGAGGTCAGTGAAAGCTGAAATTTAGCAGAACTAAACAAGCAGAACTTTTCTGTCCATCATCTGACCACTGCCTGCTTTCTGTGGAAAGCACTGGCCAACACATGCAAACGTCCCAGCGCACGCACACATACACACTCACAGATGTTTGGTCAACAACTTCCCATTTTTGTCAGTCTGGTTTCCAGCCTTCACACCGGTCTGCCAGTCCTTGTTTCAAAAGGAATATCCTCTTAAGCCTTGACAGACTGTAATTATGTCAAAGATGCTTTCAGCTTGCTTCACACGATGCCTCTAAAACGTTTACACCCAGCAAAGGTACATATTAGCGTCCCACACCTAACAACACACACACACACACACACACATTCGCGTAAGCAGGCTCAAACAGACATGGACACGTACGTGCCTTCGCTGTTCCATGGAGCATTCCCCGGATTCTGCCTTTACGGGAATGCTTGATGTGTGGTTCCACGAAGAGCAATCTGTTGAGCCCACACCTAAATACAGAGATTCAACTGTTTCTGAGCAAATGTTAGTTTATGTGCAATCTTGTGCGCATACACCTGCTCCTCTGTGTGTACCTTGTCCGAAAGAAGTTTCCATAAGCCCACATAAGGAGGATAAAATATTCACTTCGTATGTTGAAGCAACCATCGTGTGTCGCGCCTCGAGGCGGGCCGGTGTCATTCCCCCACTAACTCTCCCTGTCTTCCCCTCTCCTCTGCTCCTGCAATCACTTCATTCCCGTCACCTGTGTTCCTGTCAGTACCTGCAACCCGTCAGTCATCAGCCCAGACTCTATATATGCTCAGCCCAGCCCCAACTTGGTTCACAGCTGCACTTTAAAGGATGACGCGCTGTGCTCGGTCACTGAGAGTCGCAAGTTGGCCATGAGTGGTGTTAATCTATTAAAAGCACCACAGTGTTGGTGAATGAATATCCAATTACCACTGTTAATATATACTATATATCTAGTGGTTGAATACATAGCACTGTATAAATAATAATTAATAATAACAATACAAATATTTTCACTGGTTTAGATCATTCAAAACTTTTCATACTACTAAAATTTAAAAGAGCAAACGGTTGAAAACAGCGAACTTCTGGTCCATGTGTTGTGTTGAACCTCGTGCGTACTGGAAATCCCGCTATTGCTCTTGATGGTTCTGTGTGTGTTTATGTGTGTGTCTGTGCGTGTGTGTTTGTGTTCTTCCTGAGGTGGGTGTGGTTGTAGGCATGCTGCCGATAGCCTTCACTGTGGGAAGCGGTTTGGGAATTGTGCGAATCGTTCAGCGATCAGCATCATTGTTATTGACGGCACACGGGGATACGTCAGGCCTTCGCAGACACACTGACAGTTCTCTCCTCCTGGTGATGCTCTGTTCTCACTCTGTGCAACTTGCTGCTGCTAGTCGTTGTTCTCCCTCAGACATTTTGGCCTTTGGCTTGGCGGTATTATCCCTTATCGACAGTCTTTAGCCTTCATTGGAAGATTGTCTGTTGTATCATTCAGTAGTCGGTGAAATGAAACGCCAACAGGGGTTTTTGGTTTGTGGGCAGGTTCAGTCTGAAAATGCGAATGGTTACTTTTAGCTAGTAGTAATGGAGAGATTATTGGGGAACCATCAAGCATTGGTGATTCAATTACAGAAATGCATAGAATCGGTTTCAGGTTCTGAAAGGGGCAGGTTGTAGTGATGAGGTGGGGTATTTGAGTTTAGCTAACACGGAGAACAACGTAGACAGCAGGCTGAGAATCTGTGTCCTAAACTGTGAGTCAACCCCAGCAGGGAGATTCAAGTGGTTGGTTCTATTTTTCAAAGCCATGGCAGTGATAAATAAAAATAAGGAACAGTGAGGTTATATTTCATAAACGCTCTTGAAGGCAGCATATGAATAATCTCTCCTCCGGGGACACTGCATTGTGTTGTTTTGATTTCTTTGGCACGCCTGACAGTCAAAGCAGCTTTTCAGCAGCTGTCCTCACATCCATGTCTGCCGAAATATTAATTTGTCTCCCAGGATTGGTTCCTTCCCCTGCAGCCAGCACGCCGCATTGAAGTCAGCGCTGTGAAGCTTCTCAAGGTTTCAGCGACTGTTTGTTGCATCCAAGACGCAGTGGAGCAGCAATAGCTTGAACGTTATATAAAGAGCCGTACGGCCTTTGTGCATTGTTTTCCTCCACCTGACAGAAATAATCAGAGAGACTTTGAGGTGATCAACAGTTGAAACCAGAATGACCACCAGTCCCCCTGTTAGGTTCTTGGGGAATGTCTCACAGACTATGAAGGGAAAAAAACTTCCATCTGTTACCATTCTTCAACAGTTTTTGTTTCCCAGCATTGAAAATTAAAAGAAATTGGTAAATAAATCAAACCCAATGGCCACAACAGTGTGTGTATATGCAGTTACTGGAATATTAGAGTGTTTCAGAAGCAAAAATTGTTTTCACATGGAAAACTGTGGTATGCCGGTACCCAACGAATGACATGATTAATATGTCATAAATTGTTGGCTATTTCCCACGTTTCATTTAAAACAGAAGCCATTGAATGTGACGTGCTTGTATTCTCCTTGACCTCATGAGCAGCAAAGAAACCTGATCACGTCTCCTTTGCTTCATGGCAAACATCTGGGAAGTGTTTCTGCTGCTGTAGCATTTTTGTTTTGCTTTGGGATGCCGGAACACTCAGAGAGCTGCAGCCTTGTGTATAACTGTTTCATTTGCTAAATCCTATTGGAAGAAATGTTTGCGCCTCGGCTGTTTGGGCCCCTGCCAGATATCGTCAATACACTAAATGAGGACGTAAAAGCAACAGCAACGATCCATGAGACGCATGGCTTTACTCAACAAAACACTCCCATTTACATAAGCAAAGTGTATTGTGAAAGCAATAGATGCACGTTGTGTTTAGAGAAGTGATGAGGAACATACTTGGTAATGTACCACACACCAGTCCTGACCGAAGAAAGCTTTTCTGGGATAGCAAAGGTGAATCAGTGCAAGTATATGCCAGGCAGATGCATTCTGGGAGCCGACATCTTGCAAGTGATCAGGCAAGACACACTTTGAACTGTCTCCATTAATTAAAGCTCTGGGCTTGGATGAGGCCGCATCAAATCCTGCTTTTGCATATGGCCACGTTGATTACACACACACACATACCATATCTGCCAGTTTGGCTCAGCATCTGACAAATTCTGAAATCAATTAAGCTTCTCAGCAGGCCTGTAATCTTAATTCTTGTGTTTATTTACTGAGTAAATACTATTTAGTAGTTTGGACGTCTTACAGCAGCCTCTAAAACTCAGCTCAAAGCACTTCAAAGTAAATAGATTTCCTCATATGAAGAGGTTCAGAATATGTCAGTGACTGTTTACTAGCAGACGTGGTGAGCAGATGATGGCAGAGCAGGGAGCGCCTGCTGATAGCAAGTAATAAAAGCTAACGCTGCGACTCTTTTCACTCAGCTCCTCAGCATGGCTGGAGATAAAGTGTCTGTGCAGAATGAAACAAATCGTTTCTGGTCACAGCTCCTTGTAAACGCTGAGGTAGCTCATGTGATCCTTATGGGATAAATTGAATTAACAAATTGTACAACTCATCAAACAGTCTGACTGAAAGGAGGCCAGGAATTAGGCACTTGTCATCATAGACTAACGGGAAAACAATTCTGCGTGGGGCTTCTCCGGCTTCCTCCCATCTCCTGACACTTGCAGATTAGGCGAATTGCTTACACTAAATTGTCTGTAAGTGTGAGTGTGTGTGTGTGAATGGTTGCGTGTCTGTGTACATCCATGCGATGAACTGGCGGCTAGTACCGGGTGTGCCCCGCCTCTTGCCTGTTTACTGCTGGGATAAGCTCCAGCACGACCCGTGAATAAATAATGACACAAACGAGGTGTCTTTATGTGGGTTTCAGCCCTTCTGCTTGAGCCACATTTGTCCTGTTAGTCAAGACCAAGATATCTTGCATAAATGTCATATTGCTCCATGAGAAGATATAGAAAGTTTTGAAATGCTTACAAAGTGTGAACAGCTGCTCGCCTGCTGGGTCAGGTCCCAGGCCATACACTATGGGTGTCTTTGAAGCAGTGACACTGAAGCTATGAACAATAAATCTTCATATCTTCATAATATTTGCATATCTATTTATTAAAGACAAGGTCAAAGTGCTGTGAAATCAAGTTGCCACAGATCCTTACCATAAACCTTTATTTTATATCAAGTGTACGCACCTTCATCGGCCCTGAAGACCACAAGGTGCCCAGCAGTGACTGGAGACAACATTCAGGGGAAAGCACAGGATACTTTGAGATGAAACAGTGTCAGGCTGAGTACACATGTACATGGGTATTATTCGTTTTTAGAAAGTTTTTTTTCTTTGCATTTGGGCCTTTTGGATATTTTTAAAAACTAATAATGCGATAATCATCGGGAAAGTCTATTCCAGGGTGCCGGAGAGGAGGATTAGACCCGATAGTCAAACCTCAGATGCAGGAGAAACTGAGGTTTTAGTCCCGGCCGTGGAACACTGGACCAACTCAACACTCTCCATCGGGTGCTTGAGGGTTCATGGGAGTCCTCCCAGCCAGTCCACATGTGTTTTGTGGATTTGGAGAAGACGTTTGACTGCGTCCCTCGTAGTATCTTGTGGGGGGTGCTTCAGGAGTATGGGGTCCGGGGCCCTTTGCTAAGGGGTGTCCGGTCCCTGTATGATCGAAGTCAGAGCTTGGATCGCATTGCCGGCAGTAAGTCAAACCTGTTCCAGGTGCATGTTGGAGTCTGACAGGGCTGCCCTTTATCACTGTTGTGTTCATAATCTTTATGGACAGGATTTCTCGGTGCAGCCAGGGGCCAGAGGGGTCTGGTTTGGGGACACAAGGATTTCACCTCCTCTTTTTGCAGATAATGTTGTCCTGTTGACTTCTTTGAGCCTGGACCTTCGGCGTGTACTGAGGCGGTTTGCAGTTCAGTGTGATGCGAATGGGATGAGGATCAGCACCTCAAAATCTGAGGCCACGGCTCTTGACCTGGATGGGCTGGTCTGCCCTCTCCGAGTCAGTGGGGAGTCTTTGCCTCAAGTGGAGGAGTTCAAGGACTTTGAGGTTTTGTTCGCGAGTGAGGGAAGGATGGAGCATGAGATTGACAGATGGATTGGTGCAGCGATGAGTCGTATCGGTCTGTCGTGATGAAGAAGGAGCTGAGCTGAAAGGCGAAGCTCTACGTTTACTGGTCAGTCTACATTCCTACTCTCACCTACAGTCATGAGCTTTGGGTCATGACCAAAAGGACAAGATTTTGGATACAAGTGGTTGAGATGAGTTTCCTCCAAGGTGGCTGGGCGCACCTTGAGAGACAGGGTGAGGAACTCAGTCACCAGGGAGGAGCTCGGAGTGGAGCCGCTGCTACTCCACATCAAGAGGAGTCAGTTAAGGTGGCTCAGACATCTGTTTCGGATGACTGCTCAATGCCTGCCTTGGAAGGGGTTACGGGCATGTCCCACCGGGGTGGAGGCCTCGGGGAAGACCTAGGAAATGCTGGAGAGTCTCTCCACTGGCCTGGGAAAGCCTTGGGATACCGCCGGATGAGCTGGAAGAGGTGTCTAGAACTCTGGAAATCCCTGCTCAGACTGTTGCCCGCGTGACCCAGGATAAGTGGTTGAAGATGGATGTATGGATGGATGGATGAAGCCTGCATGAATACAGTGCCAATCATCACAACACACACTGAAAGCATGGAGAAGGAAAAAATATGGCAATTGTGTCAGGATGAAAGTCTTTAGGATATAACTCACGGTGAAGTAAAGGTGCAACATCCTGCTCAGTATTATCGGCGTCATCTGGACCCACTAATTAAAGGCTAAAACGTTTTTTGTATCATTCCCATATACCGTAGTTCAGTTCAGTCACTTCCCATCTCTGGAATCTGTTTTGTGACTGGTTGCAGTTTCCCTCATATCTGACTGTGATTTCCATCCTTTTAGTCTGTGAAGGCCGACGGACGATTTCTGTGGCAGCCACCGACAGCAAACATTCATTCATCGTACGCATGAGATGCTGCGTTTGTGTGCAAGAGAGAAAAACCAAGGCAAGGTAGAGAGGATATAGAGAGCATCTGTACAGATTACAGTGTGTGTGTGTGTGCACAACATGCTCAAATGATTTCCACGCATGAGTGTGTGTGTGTGTGCGTGTTTCCAAGCAGGGGCTGACGTCAAGCGGCTGACCTTGGGTCTGGGTGTGTTTACGGCTGTGTGAAGTGTCTCCTCTGACCGGCGGTGATGCAGCAAGTGAGTCTGGAATATGGCGCAGCATGTGTGTTAGGCCACGCTGACATGCGAGGCAAGTGCACACACACTGCCACCAGCCTTGTAAGGTGTCACAGTGGAGCCCAAGTACGAGTGGACGGAAATGGAAACACACAAAGCTACTTACGCAAATACACACACATTATAATACTCCACACTTTTAGCTCAAGTGCTGGACACACGGCCATAAGCCCACGGGTACCACCAGGTCCGTGTCTTTATGCTTATTACTCGGGCAGACGAGTCATAATTTCCTGCTTGAGGAAAAACTCCCTGTTGAATAATTGACCAGCTGGATGACAGGATAAGCAAGTTCAGCTTTTGAAATTGTATTTCTTTTATATTAACTTGTGCTGCTGTGTCATACTGTAGATCAGATATCCTGCCTCCAGGCGGCGTCACTGGAGAGATTGCAATATGCATCACTTTCTCAAGTTACTTAAAGTGTCAGTTCATTTTCTATTTTTTTTTTTTGTGTTGATCTACAAGCTGTAACCAAAAGAAGAGAAACACATTTCAGCACAATATTCTCACAGCAAATACCAAGTCGGTCTTTCACAAGTAATAATTTAGTTTAATGGGGTGTAAGTTGGATACGGCGTATCTGGGACTACTGTTCTCATCAAGGCTGTGTAAAACATCCCCTACAGTATAGAACATGCAATTCCAACATGAATAAAGAAAGAAACAAAGTTCTTAAAGCTTTGTGACACAAAATGTTAGCTAAAATGCTCTCTCTAGTCTGAAAACATCAGACAAAACGAGATGCATGCATGCACCTTGCGGCCCCTCGTTGCCTCTGCGCGAAACCAAAGTGGTGCCTCCTGACCCAACGGTTACTGTGGCTACCAGTTTAATGTCACTCCAGTGTGACACATGCAGTTTTACTGGGTTCTGACTCCGTCATTAATAAATAAAAGCCCGATTGTCCGCTTCACACTTAATAATGCCAAACCAGCTCATCGTCTGTATGCTGCTGCAGCACACAGACGATGAGTCTGGAAGTAATTTATTCCAGTGTGTTTCATCAAGCGCCCCAAATCAGATGTTAACTTTACTCAGGGGCCCACCACCAAGGCCCATGTGCTGTGGGGCGGCAGGTTTGCTCACTGGTGTGCTCACTCAGTGGTGTGAAAATACATGTGAGGTTCGTAATGGAAAGTAAAGTCAAAATAACAATGATACTAATACAGTAGCCAATATTCTGTCTTTTCTTTGCACCATGTAGGGACATCGCTTTAATGTCGGTCCAAACATTAATCATTAAAACGCCATTGTAATATAACTGTTGGAATGAGATTGAATTAATTCATATTTTACATGATATAAATAACAATTATATATATTCTCTGGACCTAGTCTGGCTCTTGATGCTGCACGAAACTTTAAAGATCCAGGACTAATCCCTCTGATGGTAAAGGCAGCAGATTTTTTGCTATAATTAAAAAAAAGTAAGGAAATAAATCTTGATTTCAATTCAAACGTGTGCAAAAACAGGCAGCAGTGGATTTTGTTGTTTGAGCAACAAGCATTTGATTTTTGTCCGCATTAGATATATTTAGTTAAGTTATCTAATATTTATATGTTTGGACTGAAACGGGTTGGAGGCTTTCTGGTCCCTTGACTGAGGCAGACTTGAAAAGTTGTCATTTAAAGATGAACATGTTTAGTTTCTCTCTAAAAGCACAGTGACAGTGAGACATTTCCAATATAACCAATAATGCAGACTGGAGCCTTTTTAAAATGAGGTTTGGGGTTTCTTGTGCCGGATTCCAGCCATATGAAAGTGGTTTTACTGAATCCATATGCAGCGCTGAAATTCCCGGGACACTGAACTTTTCGCCCTTTCTAATTGTATACATGTTTCTGTTGGCATTGCAGTGAATGCATGCCTCTCCTTGTGTGAAAGGCAGTAGTCCATGCATGCTGAGGTCTTATCGTTTAGCTTTAACGCAACCTTTTATGATTAGTTCAGTTGGAACGTCATAACATTTTTTTGACAGTGACAGAAATCTTCCCATTAGATCAATTGGTGATGTTCAACACAGATTAAAGAGTATTCATCCAGAATATAAATAAAAATTATTATTTTATTATCAGATGTTCGAGTTCATTTTTTGAATACACTGTTTCCATCAACCTTGTCATCGTCTAGTTGTTAGTTTAAGTTCAATTCTTAGGAAACAGTCAAATCAAGTTAACAATATGAGAGGACCGTGTTGAAACCAACAGCATGCAAAGTGATTTACCCCATGTCTTTCTGTGTTTACCATAAATCATCTATTAAGATGTTTCAAGTGGTTCATCAGACGCAGGTTACTGCTAAGTGTAACCGGTCATGGGTGCTTCTTCTACTTCACCATCCACGTTTTAACCAGACTAAACAGACAGATGGTTTGGAGAGTGTGAGGAATCCTGGGAAACTGCCCAGATGAGATTCCTCAATTCCGTGAGGAGGAGCCTCTCTCTCTGTGTGAGGACAGTATGGTCGACACCTGGAAAAGTTAAGTCTGCATAATATTCAGTGTCATTATACGCATTTGAGATGTAGTTTTCAAGATGCTAGTCTGGCTAATATCACCAGTTATCATCATAGGGCTAAGATTATACTCGTGGCTTTTATATCGTTCCTATAAGTGATCAATTAAAATTTAAATCATCCTGTGATTTTGTGACCAGCCAGAAGGAGACTGACTGACTCTGCAAAACACATGCTGAGTTTGAGGTTCATTAAGAGTTGATCCAAACCAAATCAGATACGAAAATCAAATTTAACGCATCATTTAGCCAAGAATTTCAGCATTCATGCTTGTGAAAAAGCCGTCATTGGAACTGTCGTTTTTGTATCCTGAGACATTCATTATTATTATTACTATCATCTTTTGAGCAAATACTTTTGCATTGCAATGATTGATCGGGCAGAGAATAACTCCCACGTTTGTTCCAAAGGGTTTGGCTGTTTAGCCTAAACTATGGTCTGGCTACAGCGCCAAATCGCAGTCGACTCGGCTGGAGACTTAACTTTGGGTTTTTTGAGCCAATGGAGCCACTGAGCAGCTAATGTGTTGACACTCTCACCTTCCCCTCATTACTCAGTTTCTCATCAAGTATGGACAAGAAGCACATTAAATCCCTGCTCAGACTTTGTTCTCCATTTTTGCAGGAAGAGACCTGATGCATGATATTGCAGGTATTTTAATAATGCGGTAATGTTCAATACTCTCAACTCCCACGGACTATTGGGTTCCACTGGGGAACCAGCAGGAATTAGGACCCCAGAATGCGGAGACAGAGATGTAACAGTCTTTAACAAGGACAACAAAAAACAGTCACCAAAAGTACTGGGGTGGGGGGAGGATGGGCGGGCTGGACATAAATATATATTAAACTAGAAAGACAATCAGAGATTGCAGACCCTCGCCTCCAATAGACTATTCGATCTTGTGAGACAGTAAACAGGGCTTCCGGATCAGAGGGGCCAAACCTGCTCTAGCTTGCTGCTCCGGAACATACTACAAGACTCCTTCTGGACTCTTTTTCCCATCATGCCATTCGTGTCCCTCCCTCTTAAAGTGGCAGTTTACAGCAGAGGCACGATTCCAGATGTAAAAATAATTCTAGAATCTGGATCCAGATCCAGATCAACGCCATTCTCGGGGAGGACCGAGCCACGGACAGAACCTTGCTTGTGTAAAAATTTCAAGTCGATTGTGTTACTAGTTTTTGAGTTATGCGCTCGGACAGACAAACAGACAGACAAACGCACCCAATTGCAATACCCTCGCTTCCGCTTCGGCGAGGGTAAAAAATCGCAGCCAACAGAAAACCAAAATAAACAGGACTGGGGATGCAAAACCCAAAAACCAACCTCACAGTCAAGATACTGATACAAAATTACACACTTAACCTTGGCAGAGAACTGACTGGCATCCCAGAGCAAAACACAAGGAGCATAGAACTGGGGAGGCACGAGAGACAAAGCATAATCCGGTGAGCAGTGATTTTAAATGCAGTCAAATGATAGGAAGATGGCAGAATTGGTCCTAAACGTCGTTTTGGAATATAAAGTTAACATGTAAGCAATAAGCGATAAGTTTTGAAGGCATCCATGCTGTTTCTGAACATAAACACGGGTCACACACATATGATGTCAGTGACATCACGTAACAGCAGTTTTCATCATAGTGTCGTTTCTAAACTGAACTCCGTTTGCAGGCGTCCAGCCGCAGACGCGTAACCGGAGCTTTCAAAAATCTTCACTTTGGCGGGAGTTTTTAAAAACCTTCGTTTTTAGTGACAGAAATATACGGTTTTGTGTGGATGACTGGCAAAAACGTAGAAAAATATCTTTGTTTCGAGATACGTGTGGACATGGCCTTAACTAACAACCAAACCCTGATCCTCTTTAACACAAAATAGTGCTGCCACAATGACCTCTATCTGCACTCAGGCGGAATAGATGTCGGCACCTAGTGTGTAGTTTTATATGGTATGGAAACGATAGAAGAACATGGCAGAAATAATCCTTTACTTTCTCTTTTTTAGAGTCCTGGACTACATGTGTCCAACAAATGAGCCCATGTTAACACACACCTTCATGCTACCTACTGTGTGACTTTCTTTAGACGTGTTCATGTGAAGAGATCCATGCTGTTTGTCTATCCACATTTTTGTTGATGGAAATTTTATGTTGATCTCTACAGTTCATCTGCAAGGTTTCATCCACTCTCATCATCAGTGTGTGCAGAATGCTAAGAACATCATAGCTCTTCCGCTTCCAGCTCACTCAGATCAATCTGCTCTCTGCTTCTCGCAATGTGCGAGCTATTTGTCTGGTAGTAAATTATTTTTCGTCGAGTGTATAACTGGCCTTTCATAGGCTGCTTGTGTCTCTCTTCAGCTGACAAATACTGCCAACTATTACCTCTTGCGGTTGGGAGGACAGTGTATTCCTCTGCAGGCAACTATAAAAGCATTCATCTTCGTAATGACGTGGCTTAAGTTTTACAATTTACAGCAATTTTATTTTTTGGGCAAATGTTTTGCTGTGTCTTTATTTATGATGTGAGAAATAAAAGTGTGCACGACTGTATTCCTCAATAAAAAAAAGTGGAATTCTTTTCAATCTGGACTGACTTTACTATTGTAGCAGGGCACATGAGGGGACATTTATGAATCACCATTTCACAGAAAAAAAGATATTTTTCCTGACAATGATGCAAATGGGATGGATAGCATGTGCAAGTACAAAGAGATCAACCAGACCAACGGGGAGAAATCATTTCTGCACAAAGCAACCGCTGCATGATTAATCTGTCGATCCTCTTTATGAATGATTGCTTTTTTCAGTTTGACTCTGCCTTGTCCCTACATGCCACATAGCTAACCCCATTTATTTACTGCATGATGGAAAACAGCCCCAGAACCTGTTTCCAAGGTGAGGAAACAGATGCCTGTTTCCTCACCTTGGAAACAGGTTCGTCTCACTGAGAGACTCCCTGAGGTTTCCAAAGCAGGTTCATGGAAGCTGCAGGTGACTCACAAAGTCACAAAGATTTGTGTTGTCATAGCTGGAAATAAGCAATTTTGTGTCTGCAGTTATGTTTTGGAAGACATGATGCAGACTAAGACAAAGTGCATTAAAGCTTTTCCCAAAGTATCCCAGTTGCTAGTAAAATACATTTGGCTAGAATAACCCCATCCATCTTTCTTCCTGGCAACAGCCACCTGTAAGTCAGCATCTGTGACTGTTCCAGTAGTTCTCCCGAATGTTAGGGAGTGACTATTGCAATTTAACATTCACGTTGTCGGTTCCCTGATGTCCAGATGCTGCCGGGTTCATGTGTGTGATTGTTCTTATTCCCTCATCCACTTTATCATGTTGCAGAAAATGTGTAGAAGTGAAGTTTGATTACGTTAGGCAAGTAATTACGTCCTTTGTCTTCAAAGAAATATCTAGTTTGACCACAGCTACCGAGACATGTCATGCTATCGTTGAATATATGTACAAGGTTTTGGGAAACTCGCATGTGTCTTGAAGGTTTATCATCTAAACAGGCTTATGAGGATAACATGGATTTAGCAATAAGTTTACACAATCCAAATATTCTCAAAGCAACTATCTATACCTGCCGTTATTTTGAATTTACCTGCCATCTCATCAGTCTCAAAGATGATAATCCTTATTTTTATGGAATTTCTACTTGAACTGCGGGAACATGATGCATCAGATATGTTTTCAACATCAGATCGATTCTGGCTCCAGCTCGGATTCACCTGCTGTGCTCATCCAAATCTGACTGCAGTTTTGTCCATCTTGATATGGAATATTTTAAGCACATCCAAGACAGGCAGATATTTGAATATATATTCCGTGTATTTCATTTAACTATTGTTTTCTGTGATGCAGATAAGTGGATCTAGGTTGCAGTATATATAAATATACCAGTTCTCTGCAGCTGGTAGTTTTTTTATTTTTTTTATTTTGCCGCATATGATCCCATGAAGAAGTTTTCCCACAAACCAATATGCACATGACAATTCATTCGGATCCATGTTTATAGCTGTGAGAATGTCCTGGCTGCTTTTATCACCATATTTGCTGATGCTGGACAGAAAATTGACGACAATGTGAGACTGAACCAAATCTAAATCTGTGAGTCATAAGATTGTTCTGACTACAGTTGTCCAGTGTAAAACCACCGTCTCTCACCATTTTGCATGTTAATGTCTGACTAAAAAGACAGATTATTATTTCCTATGGACATGAGACCCTGTTAATGATGTGCCAATCAATACCTTTCTGGAGGCTTTAGACTATTATGGGAAATATGACTGATTGTAAAGCCGATACCTGAGCTGATTTAGAAGAATGTCGTGTGCATGCAACAGATTATGACAAAAGCATGGCCAAGGGAACAATGAAGATGGATTACAAAGCTTCAGTCCTAAATGCTTTCACAACCTTGTCAATGTGAATTTGTCACACTTTAAAGACACAGAAGTGGTTGCTGTTCTCATGGAGCCCCACTCCCTGCAGCGTTGGACCACTTTGATATTTTCAGTTCCATTTCAAAGCTTACGATTTGCTGCCAGGATCCCCATTACACAATCTTATGGACTAAAAGTACCTGACCAAGAACCAAGAATCTGTCTTCATTGGCTGATTGTGAGTGAAGTCCTGTTGGCTGGTTCTTGTTGTAAGATCAGTTTGGACACTGGGGTACATGCTGTATGGATGAACCTCGACTCTTCACAGCATTAGGTAATAATAATGTTTTTTCATTTGGTTTTATTTTTTTTTACGTCTCCATTGGCCCTTCCTCAACTTGCTGCCATGTTTATCATCTATATTTGATCCATGAGGCTAAAGGTTTTCAGTCAGTGCCAAAGATTCCGTATTAGTTGGCAGACCGATGGTGTTTCCTGTTGTGGGAAGGGACATGCTGACTCGATCACTGAACCGGGTCAGTGTGGTCATGGCTAATAAGAACCAGAATTAGATTGTTCATGTGTGTAGGAAACGAGTGCATGAAGGAATGCAAGAGATAGAAGCTGGCAGGAGGGGTGAAGTGAAAAAGGCAATACAAATATTGGACTGAAGAGAGGAAAAGGTATGGATCCCCAAATTGAAGAGTCTGCATCCAGCAAGCGCTGAATCAAAGCTTTAAAAATGAGGTTTCACATTCGTATTAGAAAGTAGGAATAACGTGGGCAATTATATGCTGTTTGTCCTGAAAGGTGAGTAACATGCATGCACCGCCACGCTTATGTCTCCGTCATTGCTGCAGGTGGGAGGCAGTTTAGGCCTTTTCTGGTACTGGTGTCCAGCAGAGCCATTTTAAAACACATCAAAGCTGAGTCACAGAACTGAAGGAGTTTCGGGGGCAAAGTGAGGGGAATCTGTTCCAATGAAAAGCCAGCGGCTGATATGTAATGATATATATATGCTTTTTTCTTCTCCTCAGCTTGACACTGACTTGTTCTTGTCAGACATGGTAACATTCGCAGTTTAGATCAGAATCGTTTTTAGGATCATGGTTCTTACACGACTGTCTCCCTGAATCAACGGGCATGTAAGGCGGTTGCTCCTCCATACACGCTGCAACCTTCTCTGCAGGCGGAATCACGCACTGATTTATGAGGCTGAGACTCGCAACACCAGAATAAATCTGAAACCCAGAAACTGATTTAAAAAAAATGCTTCTTTAGGTCTTGGCAGGGTAACCACCACTCAGCAAGATTTAAATGTGTCTGGCTCGCTCCGTCTCTCTTGTCGAGTCCAGCATACATTGTCTTTCATTTGAGTTGACGTATTGGTGCTGCACTAACCTGAGGCAGGTGTGCACAATGAGGCAGGGATTCTGCTAGTGCAAGTATGATGATGGAAAAGCTAATAATTATAGTCCTCGTTATCCGAGGGAAGCATGAGCTGTGGCTCGCCGGGCTGGGACGGCTCCAGCATGACCCGGGACCCGGTAACGGACAAAGCGGTCAGGAAGATGAATGAATGCTGCTCCATCGCTGACGCACTGCGGCTTGTCCAAGGAAATGGGAAAGGCTTTCAGGAGCTTCCATCATTAAGCTTCTGCGATACGGTGGTTTTATAAGCCTTTAACTAGTGTAATTTTAGCTTTAATGAGCACTTGTGGAGAGAGGTATGTTGAAAATTGGTACTGTGCACCAATAAAACGTGAAGCTCCTGGCAGCCCTTATCTTTAAAAGTATCCATCAATGGCACTTGTAAGCCTTCAAGTGCGATTCCTTCGCTGTGGCAGCCGTACATGTGCAGGATTATATTATAGATGGCAGCGCTCGCTGTTTTGTAACTTAGCTTTTTGCAGAACAATATTTGCCTCGCGTTTTGTTTAGTATCGAGCAGGCATGACATTTAGTTGAAAAACGGACAGACAATTTGATTCTGTCAGGAAACTGTAGGCATTCAGACAAAATAGGATCATCAACTCCTGTGTTCGTAAATCTTAAAAAAAGAGAAAGGAGTGAAAAGTAAAAGTCCAGCTATAAAATTTGTCAGATATCAAAATTTGAGAGAAATGTTCAGCGAGGCCCAATAAGGATCTAGAATTATACCGCCTGTGATTGGATGCCTCTGCAACTCTGTCAAGGTGCTGCATAAAACCACAGTATAGCTGTCCAGACTTAAAACACTGCATGAAAGGAAGACTTTGAAATTGAATAAATAATTATTCCTGAAATAAATGAATGTTATCACTGTATTGGATACAGTGAAATATTAGTTCAGTGTTTTCGCAAAGCATTGACGTCACAGTGACGTCCGCCTTTAGAACATTAGATGTCATCACATTTTACGTTTTGACATTTTTGTGCAAAGCTGACCTTGACCGCAATGTTGACATTTTATATTTGAATCAAAGATGGATGTTTGCACCAGTAATGAAAGTCCCTGAAGGCACCCTGAGACTTACATCAGGTGTGGACAATGTGAATACACATTACTTCAGACGTCATTGCTGCCATGTATTCGGTGGTGCTGGTTGACTTTCACCGCCTTGTAATAAACAGCATTCAGTTTACGAATTGCTTTTTTTTTTTTAGATGACTAAAATCCATCTTCTTACAAAACTGCAGAACCTATGTTCAGTTCTAGATTAAATGTCAACAAAGAGCTGTCTTCCAGTTACTGACTGACGACTTTGCCTGTCCAAAACGGACTCTTTGCAGCCGCTGTTAAAAGCAGATGATTTGAATGCTTTTGTCACCCCAGTGGAAAACATCAGTGTTTTATAAAGGGAAGAGGCCTCAACCAATGGAGGCGCATGTAATTCCTCAGTTGCACTGAAACCATAAAACTCACCTGATGTGTTTTTCTGGCATTTTTATACGAAATGTAGCAGGAATAATTGTGTTGTAATGGTGAGCATGTTTTATCATGTCAATACTGAGGAAAACATTAATTAATGTTGTTGCGCCATCTGGGGAAAATCACCCCGCTGATCAGTTGTCCACCCGGTCCAGCGAAGTATCTTCTCATCAGACGTGGTGTCCAACCCAAGCAGAGGCAGGAGCTCCGTTACAGGCTGGTTACAAATGGTTGTAAAACATTTTTCTGCTCATGACTCATGAAGAGACCTGGAACTTAGTCTGGTGCAGTTGTCCCGTAATGCAAACACTGGTCAGGTTAATGCAGTCGTCTGAAATGTGACCGGTGAACTTTTAACAGGATTCAAATCCCAACTAGAAAACGACAATCAGAGATTGCAGACCCTCGCCTCCAATAGACTATTCGATCTTGTGAGACAGTAAACAGGGCTTCCGGATCAGAGGGGCCAAACCTGCTCTAGCTTGCTGCTCCGGAATGTACTACAAGCCATCTTTTGGACTCTTTTTCCCATCATGCCATTCGTGCCCCTCCCTCTTAAAGTGGCAGTTTACAGCACAGGCACAATTCCAGATGTAAAAATAATTCTAGAATCTGGATCCAGATCCGGATCAACGCCATTCTTGGGGGGGACTGAGCCACGGACAGAACCTTGCTTGTGTAAAATTTTCAAGTCGATTGGGTTACTAGTTTTTGAGTTATGTGCTCGGACAGACAAACAGACAAACAGACAAACAGACAGACAAACGCACCCAATTGCAATACCCTCGCTTCCGCTTCGGCGAGGGTAAATATGGTCTCTGTGACTAACAACACGTGCAGTCATTTTGTTATTTAACTTCGGCAACTTTTTATTGCATTCTAGTAGTAAGGTAGAAACACTCTCATCTGAAGGTGTGCATTAATGTCTTTGCAGCAAGTCTTCCTGTCTAGTTTTAATAATAATAATGCATTGGTTTTATTTAGTGCTTTTCTAGACGCTCAAAGACACTTTACATTGTGCGTTATTCATTCACTCCATACGTGCTGGTGGTGAAGCTACTACTGTAGCCACAGAACTGCTGGCAGACTGGCAGAAGCGAGGCCCGCCCGACCACCACCAACATTCACTCGCTCACTACATTCACACAGGCAATGTGGGTGAAGTGTCTTGCCCAAGGGCACAACGACAATAAACACATGTGCTGGAGCCAGGAATCGAACCGGCGACCTCTCGGTCTAGGATGACCTTACTCACCCACCTGCACCGCTGTCGCCCAACACACGTTAGCCTGCTAAACACATGTTGAACACTGCATATTAGCATGAGTGTGGATGAGCGAGTGTAAAATGAGACTGGCGATGGCTTCCTTTGAAGGTGGAGTCTGTGCAGACGTGAGCGCGTGCTGCTGGAGCAGCAGATTAACTTCCTGATTGTTCACCTCAGATCAGAAACTCTTTTTATCAGCACATGGCATCTTTGGAAGAGCGCATTTCATCGTTGTGTATGTGGGTTGCCTGCTGTGCTGGTGGTCGGTTTCTGAACAGCAAGAAGGTTCTGGGTTTGATTCCTGACCTGGAGGCTTTCTGCACAGTTGTATCTGCCTGTCCAAATACATGCGAACGAGTGTATAAATTCTTGATTGGCTTTCTGTGTCAGCCCGTTAATGATCTGGCGACCTGTCTAGGGTGTAACCTGCCTCTCAGTCAGTGTCATCTTGGATTGGCTCCAACCGCCCCCACCCATGAGTGATGCTGTGGTTGTAGACAGTGGATGGATGGATGTTGTCCTGTATGTGAGCATGGATGGGCTGGGCTTTATGTCCGGACCTCTGTCACCCACCAATCGACTGAGACGGTTTTGGCTGCAGTTTCATATTTTGGCTTCAGACTGAGGGAACTGTCGTGTCGCCGATATTTATATATACAATCAATTATGGCCTCATGACTGAATTATGTCCAATTAAATTATGAGTCCACTGGCGATTGGATTTATGTATTTGTATTATGTACATTACACAGATGGAAATAAACTAACTGAAGGAGACATGCATTGATTCCTGATAATCGGTGCTATTTGCTGGCGGATGTGTCAACACTGGACTCATGGCCTTTTCTGTTTTTCAGGAAAACTTCTAGCTGGAATTGTACCCCAGGATCTAAGATGAGCAAGCGCAGAAAAGAAAGCAGCTGTCAGATAAAGAATTACTGTTCTGTGGCCAGACAAGTGCTTTTCTGAGGAGTGGATGAGGAAGTTGGGATCATGTCAGGGAACACACATGAGCACTTTCTCATGTGAGAGTATACTCACGTGCTATCGGCATACTCCCTCATATCCAGAAGCTCATGAGGAGCAGCTGCTAAATAACAAGCCAAACCACTTTTCCACCCTGACTGACCCTGTGAACCCCGGAACATTTAATACTCCACAGTGTCAAATACTTCATACTGTACAGAGCGCTGATATTATAAACCCAATCCCACTGTATATAAAATTCAAGTGTTCAGTCATGAAGTAAGATCCCGAGGGAGTGGGGGGGAATCTCAGACTTCCCAAAAATGCTGTTCTTTTTTTTTTTTGGGTGAGGGCTCGGAAAGTTGTGCATAGCTCACTTTGGCAGCAGCACCGCTCGTGTCAACAGTGCACATCCTCAGACTGACCCCTATGAACCGGGGAGCTTCACGCAATGAGCTCCAAGCCCGGAGAGCTCAGTCCCACATCGCTGTGAGGGACAGAAGAGGCTTTCAGAGGAGTATTGTGCAGTGGGTGTATTACAGGGGCTATAAATTGGTGCCGTTGGTTACCCTGTCTGGTGTATAACCTGAAAATGGTTTGATGTTTTACAAACCGACTGATCCAGTACTTCTCATTATGAGGCATGATCATTTCCAGCATAGCAAGAGGTGGAGGTATTTGTTTTTATTCTATCAGCGGGACAGGGAAGTGGTGTGGTGGTGGTCTCCCTCTCTGTGTGGTACCGCAATGCGCTGGCGACACATTCGGGGTGTGCCCCACCTCTCACCCATAGTAAACTGGGATAGGCTCAAGCAACTCCCATGACCCGCAAAGCGAAAGAGGATGGATGGATGGAGAGTCTAATTGTGCAACAACAACTGTCACTATTCTTATCACCATCCATATTAAGCCCAGTAAGTCCATTTTGGAGACAACAAATTGATGAGTGTACTGTACTACTATCACTGCATGTATTTTTGTCCGAGTATTCAGAAAGAAGTAAATCCAAGAAGATCTCGTACAGCACAGAAAACTGGAGCTAGTGAAGGAAGACACGCTTGGTGCAAACAGCACAGATGCAGATCATGCAGTCAGTGTTATGAGTACTGCTATTATTTTACTGAAAAAATACATTTTAATGAGGAAGGAATTTAACGAGGAAGCTTCACGTATTTTGTTTTCTTGCAAATGCGCGTATTAAAATGTCTTCCATGATTCCAGTCTTGCTGTATTTACTGTAGCTTATATACATTTTCCAGGATCATACGTTTTGTGGGCGTCCAGAGAAGTATAGAAAAGAAAGTGGGTGCAGAGAGAGGAGCTGCTGGAAGGGACAACAAAGAAACGTAGAAACTGTTCCATGAGAGAGAAGGATGCCAAAGTGAAAAGTGCAGTTCCTATTTGGAAGAGCTGCCTAATCTCAATCAAATGTCGAATGACTTTCAAGGTAAATATGAGGATGTGGTTTCACTTAGTAACAGGTGGATGCAGAGTGTTGATTCTCAGCCAGGAATCAGTGTCACCATGCAACATTAAATGTACCAGCGTTGTCTGCACATTCTAGAAATTTAATGTGCATTCAATTTAAGCAAGGAACCTGTATTATCATGATAAAGTGAAGAACTGTGATGTTTTTGGGCCTTGGTCGGTTGTGCATTGTTGAGAAGTGGTCCCTGCTCTATAATGTATTTGAACATGTGTTTTAATTAATATGATTGGTTTTGAGAGTGTTCCTATTTGGGGTCCTTTAAACTTACTTGTATGTAAGCTTGTATGTAAAGTTTGTGTATACATTTTGACACATTCTCACCAGTATAAAAGCCCATGGAAGTTGAAAATACCAGTAAACCAGTTCAAGATTCATTGCACACCAGTGATTACAGTACAAAACAACATACCACCTTCAACTCTGACTTTTAGATTACAACTTTTACACGTCTTTTACCGCAATTACTGCTCCAAAGCAATTCCACACAGTGATGTTGCTAGGCGACACATGGGTGATGCAGCATGTGATCAAGTATCAGTGGGGATAGCCAACTAGCCATTTAGCTGGCTGACCTCCTGGCGGATGTACAGGCTCTTTCTGTCTCCCTCACATTGATCACCGCAGCCAATGCAACTGCAAAATTCACCAGCTTTTCTATAGACTGTATTTATTGTGTGTATTCTCCAGTCTTACCAAAGTGCATGTGAACAGGTGAACTTTTAAACTCATCCTCGAGGCTCTTCTCACTTGCAGACTCTCCCGCAACGTCACAGGTTTCATTTTGAGCCTTAAAATAATTCTGGTAAGATACTATTGGATGGAAGAGGTCAGAATTATGATAAAAAGCCAAGTATTAAAGATACTTTTTTTATTTAAACAAGCCAAGTATTATTTATTTATTTATTTATTTATTTTATCCTGCTTAATTTAATATATAATAACATAATTCCATGTTGTACTGTTTGTAGTTTGGTTACAAGAAGTTGAAATATTAACCCCTAAACAACATAGAATAATTCAAATTTTTTCATGCAAACTTTATCATGAGCGCAGGAGATTTTAATCTAGATTATTTTACTAATGTTGCTCTCCCTGCCTCAATGAACTAGTGCAGCCTTACTTCTTTTCACTGCAGTCCACACTTGTGTCAGACTTTAAAGTCCACATGAACGCGAGGCCTGATGGCTCTTTGCTTCCAGATGTAACCTGTTGGAATTTGCTGTAACATTGAAAAGGTAGGGAGGTGTTTCTATTAATGCTTGATGTGCAGTGTTAACCGATTGCACCATCCAAAGTATTTCAAAGTGAAATATGACAGAAACAGAGGTCAGTTTGACAGGAAATACAGAAACAAAGTGGATGACTTGGTTTTTTTCTTCTTTTTTTAGTTGTTTGGATGTTAAATGTACATTTAACATTTATACGTAGATTCTGCTAAACCAGACAGAGGACTCTGAACCAGTTGCCGACTGAGACTCGTCTGTCCTGCAGGTCCTGAGTCTTAAATAAGATAAACCTGCTAAGTTCAGTGACACTAATCTCTAAACACAGGATCACCTTCCCTGCCTGCCTGCCTGCACCTCTCACTAACACACACACACACACACACACACGCTTCCATCCCCATTACTTTGCCATTCTGAAGCTTCCTTCTAGATCCATGAAGCAGTCATCTCCACTGAGTCGTTTCAACTCTTTATTTTTCTCTCAGTTGTTAGTTTAGGCGTTTTACAGTATACAGAAACATAAATCTTCAAACCAGAAAGAGACACTAACACCTTTGCTTCTCACCCATTAAGCCCTTGATCAGTGCCTGCATCATTTTCAGTGTCTAGTTCCTCTAGTGTATCCCATGGGTGTTTGACAACTGGTCAAGACGAAACCAGTGCAGCATTAACACTTGTCTTGTTTTAAATTACAGCTTTTAAATCTGTGGCTATTTTCACCATCTAGCGGTGTTGGCGATGGGCAGTGTGTTCAGTTCACCAGGTCTTCTGAAAACAGGAAATTGAGATCAATTTTGGATGCACTTTACGTGCATAGAGACCAAATAAATAAAGTGAAAGATGTTGAAATACTCCGTGAGATGATAAGTGCCTGCTTGACCCCCCCCCCCCCCCCCCCCTCCGTGATCCTGCAAAGGATAAGCATTTACAGACAATGGATGAATGCGAATTATACGTGTTGTACATCAGATTACATTCTCCTTGTAGTAATACTACAGCCACATTGAAGCGTGTCAGTATGTGATTCTTTGACTCTTGTACTGACATTGATTACACCTCGTCCACACTCCTTTTGTGGCCACACCTTTGGAAGACTTCTGGGAGCACCAGTCAGTACTCTCAGACCAGGCCTGGCTCTTTATCTTTCCTGTGGATGCTGAAACAAACGATAAATCTTCTCTGACTGTTTGTGCAAACTCACCCCTTTGGAATTTGTTAAGAACTCTTGCGTGCCGAGTCGGGGGTCTGCAACTCTTGCAGACAGGTCAGTGTTATCCCACACTCTTAAATATAAAATGTGAAAATGTTCTACTCGCTATGATTTTGAGTAGTAAGAAAACATTGTAAATCAAACATTATGTAATATCGCCGTGATCGCCACTAAACACCAGCAGATTGGACACCAAACCAGATCGACTCGTCTTCTGTTTGAATGGATCCCACTTATTCCATAAAACCTTCATCTGGAAAAAGATCTTCAGTGGTCAGTGGAGAGGAATAAAAGGAGAAAAGTCCCATGAAGCCGGCTGTCCTCCAGTCCGTGTGCTGGGAAATCCATTAGCTGGGCTCCCAGACAAGCGAGAGAGATGAGAATGAGGAATGAGTAACTAGTTTTTAAGCTTCAAATGAAACTTAAAGAGTTTATAATAGGAACATATAGCGGAGATTCCCTCTGTGGTTGGCTTCACTTATCACTTTCCATCAGCGAGCTTTCACAACTCACTCTTTAAACTTTCAATCAAAGCTCCCTTAAATTAGGAGGCCTATTTTGTTTGATGCTGCAGCTGAGATTTAGACCCTTTGGCGCCATTGTTTCAGTCTGTCTGTCTTCTTTTTTTGAAAACCACAGATGAGACGGGCTCTTCAGGGAGATTGAGCAAAATTACCCCTGAAATTAAGATTGACTTAAGAAACAGGTACTAGAGATGCTGTTCACTGTTGGTGGAGGGTCAGGATGATGCGAGTGATGTTGGATCTAAATGACTTTTGTATTAGTTTTTTTAGGCTATATATGCAATAAATAAGATTTACTATTTAGATGCAATACATTTAAGACAAACTGCCAAGGTTTATCCTTACAAATTACTTATATGAATACTGAATACTGTGTCCTGCACGGATACTCGAGAGAAGCTCTTATTCTGGCAGTTAAATCCACTACTTTAACAGCACTGACATATTACTGCCGGGTTCCAAATTTAGTAAGCAGATGCCTTTTTACACGTCAACCCAAGGCCAGCTATATAGTACACATTTGTCCATCAAAACTTTGTTGATAATATAAGCTTCTTAAGCATTGGTTCACACTTTATTCTGAAGCTGTCTTTAAAACAAGGATAAATGCATCCACAGTTGTGCAGCTCCACCCTCTGCTTGTGTGCCGTTTTCAGCTGATTCAATAGGATACATCCTGATCTGCATGCACGACTGTTCGGTCTCAACCCAACAATTGTTCCCTCGATGGCTCAGATGATGAGCTGCAAAGGCGCTTAAGTGAAAGGGATAATGTCCTTATCTGCTATCTTTAGCGATTCTCTTACTCATTGTTTTCCTCTCCATATCACTTTGTATCTGGGACAGTCCGTCACGTGACCTGCGTGATGGTCAGCGCTCTTGTGTGGTGATTTATTTCAGGTTGACTCTGTTTTGACTCTGGTTGTTAACAGAGTCAAGTTTCTGGCAAGGTCTGTTGGGCCCAGCAGGCCCCGTCAGGGATTTGCCTCTGAGTGAGTGAGCAGGGAACCATCCGAAAAAACTCAAATGTAAAAAAAAGGCACTTTTACTCACTGCTGGACTTAATCAAGAAATGGGCCGTTCCTCGTGTTTGGCTGCAGGTTTCTGTCGGGACTGGACCAGGGCAGTAAACTTGATTTAGAATCAGATAATGAATGACGACAGACATCACAAACTTGGTTTTCAAATATTTTATTGATGAAAACCTCTTTGACCTTTTGACCCACTGGACATACAAACATATCATAGCCAAAAAAAAAAAAAAAAAAGCTAATGAGAACATATCCTTTGAAGCCCGATCACAGATTCCAAATCACTGCAGCACCACAGTGTATGGTTCATTAATAAAAAAAAATATATCATAAAAATAGACACACAAGACGAGGATATTTTTCTTTCTTTTTCAAAGTGTAATTTGTAAAATAGCAAGTAATTGAAACAATCATACAAGACTCTGACTCATAGGCATGATCACTAGCTGACAGGCAGACTGGAGCTAGGTCGCTAGTCAGCTGTTAGGACTTCACTGAGTATAAAAGCACGATCCAAAGGATTCTATCAACATCAACAGTTACTGCGAAGAAAAAACAAACTGAACAGAGCGGTTATGGATGATCAGAATCAGGCGAGACAGAGAATAAAATAGAGATGCTTTTTTTTCCTGCTAGAGAAATATTCTATACATCGTGGTATTGAGCTGCTGCTGGGGTTTGGGCTTAACCCCCTCTAGGTTTGAAATCGGACGCTGTTGTGAATGCACATAGCTTTCCTCAGCTTCCACCCTTCTGAGCAGGAATCAGAAGATGAAACAGAGAGCAGATAACAGGATAATCTAGTCTCTTTAATCAAAAGGAGAGATGAGTTGGAATCAGACTTTAATGGAGAGGATGTGTTGAGTAAAGTGTGGCGTCCTTAAAAAGATCAACCCGATCACCAGCTGCACCCACCTCTCCAGACCGACTCCACTGACCCACTTCCCTTTTAGACTGCCACATTTTCCTTTCTCTCTCTCTCTCTCACGCTCTCCTTTCTCTTTCTTTTTTTCCCCTTACAGCCAAAAGTGACTTCATTAAACTTTAGGGATATCAGTGGGGCCCACCAAGATGTTTGGCACAGCATCTCCTGAACCATGAACACAGCGCCTGCAGACCCGTCCAGCGCTGAGTTCAAGCTCTTCGGCGACAGCTGTGGAATTCCCTGCCAGGGTGCTACAGCAAACAGTGTCTCATGGTCTTAGGTGTCTCTGCAAATATCCTCCCACTGCAAAAGGAAGCACACGGCAGCCGTCTGCCGGGGCGCTCTCTGAACGCAGACGTTCCAATGTTTCTTAACTACTTCTTTGACAAGTTAACAAAAATACTTTCTGCCACATTTTTCTTCCTTGCTGATGATGTCAAAATGTTTTTCAACCCCCCCCCCCCCCCCCCCCCCCATGTATATCCAGCACTGGTATTTGCAGGATGTTTGTTTCACTCAAAGAAGTGTCCAACACTGACACTGACTGTGTGTGACTTCCTGTATATATTCACAAGCCTCTGTGGTGCTTTTGTCTCATGTAAAAATAAAGTAGGGCTAATTCACAAAAATCACATGGCCTGCTCATTCTTGTCCCCTACTGGGGGGTCAATAGGCACTTAAAGCACACAATGTTCACATATAAACAAATACACAGCTTCATAGGTATTATTTTTTCCCCAGCAAAATTGGGTTTCATGTTGGAAAAAACACAAATAAAATGCTTTGGTCTAGAAACAACCATAGTTATATGTTCAAATGCCTGGTGACGATGCTGGTTATCTGAATTAGTTTTACCGCATCTCATCTCATTCAGCCGACATAAAAGCAGAGTTTAGGGTGCTGCAGACACCAAGAATGTGTGTGTGTGCGTGCGTGTGTGTGCGCGTGCAGTGGCTGTCAACTTCAACCGATGCAGCCGTTTACGCTGCTGCTGTTGGAACATGCTGGCTAATCAGTTCTCAAGAGGCTTGATCATTCTCATACCATTTCAATGGCGGTTCGGATGCTTAAACTCAAGGCCGTGACTCGTTTGAGTCGAGCCTCTATTTTCCAAATGACCCAAATGTGTGTTGACCAAACCTGGGTGAACTCGGGTGAAATCACAAGACGCTGGTGTTTCAAATAAAAAAACATGTGCGACATGACATGCGCATTCAAACAAGTATTTGAAATGAACGCCGGCAACAAAAAGCAAGCTTCAAAGAGAAGACTCTTCTTTCTGTCATGGGTCAAACACTGGGTCGTTTTCAGGCTGGACTACGCGTAAACAAATCAGATCCTCTCACACCTCCTCTCCTCGGGCCTGACTCAGTTGCAAGGCAGCCAGGTGGAGTACGCAGGCTGCTGGCAAGCAAACACTGGCTGTACCTGTGCTATGTAGTAGTTACTGAAGTTGCCATCTGCCACATAAGGAGCAGGTTGGTAGTAACATGTAACATTGGCCACGTTGGGAATGACATTCTGCTCTGCCAGAACTCGCACTGCCAGCATGGCTATGAGCCCTAAGGTCTGGCGCCTCTCATGTCCCATCAGGCACACCGTGCTCTCGTTGACCACCCCGTGGAGGGTCATCAAATAGTCGTACTTGCGGTCCTCCAGGCCCACAAAGTGGTTCTGGAGGTAGGACTCCAGCTTGCGCTGCTGCTCACCAATGTCAGAGAAGTCAATGAAGAAGCGTGAGCACATGTAGCGCTGCAGGGACTTCATCTCTGGCTCGGAATCAGCCCGGAAGTCCCTCACCAGCAGATGGCAGTACTTGAGCAGACCTCCGCCTCTGATCTCCTCCGGATTCCGGGTACAGATGATCTTGTGGCAAAGGTGGTCGAGGGCCTCGCTGAAGTCCCCGTACACACTCTCGCCCATGATGGTGGGGTGGAAGGTCTCAGACATCGGGTTCTCCGAGCACTCGTAGAACAGCAGGAGGGAGTCCAGCTTGATCTGAAAGGAGTCCACGCTGAACTCAAACTGCCTCCGGAGAGAGTCCACAAACTTCAGCTCTACGTTCTTCCCCCGGTTGTTGGAAAGTGAGATAAGGCTCCAGCGGTCCGAGTCATTGCACACCTTCACCATCTTCTGCACGTACGCCTCCTGTTTGTGTGTCGGAGAGAGAAACATATAAATATGAAGTGCACAGCCTTTAAGATTCAACAGTACACAGTACACAAACCTAATGGGCCTAATGTTAAAGGATCCCACTGTGTATTAATAATAGTCTTTGTGCTTATAAAGCTTTTCTCGTTAATGCTATTGACCTCGATATTGAATAGCATCGAACGCACTTGGATTTGATTTGGCTGAGCAAAGGATCATTTCTTAATTGGTTTAGCTCAATCGCCTTAACGACAGAAAACCCACACTCTACTATCGCTCAACTAATTACGCATTACTTGGTGCGTAATGGTGCTTAAGCCGCTACTGACACAAATACAATCAACTGTTATTACACACCTAGAATTAAACCAAAGAAGCAAGTGGACAAAAAAAATACCTTCAACGTTAAAGGCGTTATCCTTTCTTTATTCACACAGTCTGGTAGAAAATCCAGGAGGCAGTCCAGAACTATGTCCTTCACCGTTTGGAAATCACTTTCACCTTTCATATCTGCGCAAAATATCAGGTCGAGGTCCTTGAAGCCCAGTCCGCTGTCCTCGTGCAAAACGTGGCTGGCTGCAGAGCCGTTCAACCGAACGTCCCGGACGTGGATCTGTTTCTCCTCCATCCGACGACGCACCACTTTAACGATCTGCCGCGGCTGCATCTCCAGGGTGGGGAAGTTCCCCCGCCCGTGGATCGGGATGGTCTCCGTCAGGATGGCGTCCAGTCGCTGCACTTGCTCCCAGTTGAGGACGCTGATGTTGCTGCTTGCTGTGTCGGACGTGCAGCTGGTGGTGGAGCTGCTGTCGTCGTCTGACATGGCGAAGGTTGAAAAGTCTTCTTTCAACTGGAATAAAAAAATATAACGAAATAAAATAAAACTAGATTTCTCAAATATAGCGTGGTCGCGTCTTTACGCACAGGTTCTAAGGTGACGACGTCATCCACGCCAGGATTCTCTAGACTGTAAAAAAAATATCAAAATCGGAATCTATATAAATGAAGGCAATTTGTGATAGTTGGGTAGGTTTGCAGACTGGACCTGCGTTTGGAGATCCAGTGACGCAGCAGCTGGAGCTGGTGCTGAGGAAGTGGCGCAGACTCCGACAGAAGCGCGTTGAAAACTTTCTTTTCTCTTTCGCTGCCCTTCTAAAACATTTGCGCCGCCGTCAGTGCGTCCGAGCGCCGCGCGTCACAGCCTTTGAAGGACGTTGGTGATCCAGGAGGGGGTTTGGGTTTGCGCCTGTGACTCCATCGCCCAAAGGCACGCCTATGATCTTATGAATTTGCATGAATATGCTGCTCCTCGAGTCACAGTTTGGCACGAACGACCATCTGGCCTCACAAGAACCTTCTTACGCACATCTCCGTCGCATTTTTCAAATTCTCGTTGTGCTGCCAACAAATAATCCCTTTAATCTAACCTGACTGTGCTCGGGGAATCCAGTTTGCTTTACCAACATTGTTTAGTTCAACATATATTCCTAAATTAACTGCTGCCTGCCCGCTCGACGTGTTGCGTCTGTCTGCAAGTCCGGTCTGTCGGATGAGGATGTGCGCTGCGCTTCACCCCGCCTCCCGCTCTCATCTTGCTGCCCGCGGAAAGGCAAACACTGAGTATCTTTATGAACCAGATCATACTGAATTAAATACTTAAGAGCTCTTTAATCTGACGATTTTGGTGCTCAGATCAGAGCAAATCTGCTCCAGATGATTGTCGCACCGGAAATAAGAAGGTATCAGGTATATGGCTTCTCTATTATTGCATAGAACGTTGATGAGAGAAAATACCATTTAAATTAAAACACAAAATCAATATAAACACATAACATATATCAGGTTATGCATTCGATCATTTCTGTCAGATTCAACCGGTGGCGACCCGCGTGGAAAGCGCGCTCCGCGTTGCCTTGGCGCCCTCTGTCGGCTGGTTTAGGATTTGATTTAGAACGACACCCTTTATTTCGCCTGTCACATGAACGTACTTTGACATACCGACCTGCATGTCGCAACAACTCGAATAGACAGATAGGAAATTGATCTCTTTAAACAATCAGGAAATCATTTCTCTTTTAAGCTAATAACTATTTTCCCTTCCAACTGGTTGGAGCTTCAGGTCAGCGCCTGCTGCTCCTCGCCGGAAGTCTCCGACGACTCCGATGAGCCCTGTCGGATGTTCCCTCAGAGACAACCCTGTTCTTCATACAGTCGATACACCAGCTCAGAAATAACAGATCATGCACCAGACAGGCTGATTCAGGAAGCAGGTGATGGGGTCATCCGGGGGTCCTGATGACAGAGGAGGGGTCACGGCATGGCAGATGTCACGTATGCTCCATTAGGCAGCGTAAAGCCCTGCGTCACTGGAGCCACACAGATCTGTAAACCCTGATTATCCCATTTACTCCATTGCACTTGTCTTAACTCCAAAGCCCACACAGCGTCCCTCTCTCTCACACAGTCCCGGATATTCAACCTTAAAATCACATTGTGCACCTTCAAAGGGCAATACGGCAGCAAAATAATTCCCAAGACCACAGATTAGGAGCTAAGAGAACAGTTGAGTTCTACTTATGCACATATCTTTTGTTTTGGCAAACGTCAGACAGGTTGAATGCAGGGCTCTGCAATCGAGTCCCACATCTGGAATTGTATGTGGAACTATTGGTTTGCAACAATGGACCCAAACGATCCCTGGCAATGTGATTCCCAGGTGTAGCGAGACGGCTAGGACAGAGCTATGCTTGGTGCAGGAGACACATGGCCACTGGCTGCAGGTATAGATACGTCCAACATTGATCTATTCTGATGGGCTATGTTTCAATACGGCCTACTCAATAGACGATGCATTAGTGAGAGGTTACTGGAGGACAGGAGATTATGTGGTCCAAAAAATGAATGGTGGCAATTATTCCAGAGGCACAACTTCCACCTGGTGACATCCACCTCGTTTCTGTCATCTGATGGGTCTGGGTTCATTTAGTGAAAACGTCAGCGCCTCAAAATATGGAACGCAAAAAGACACCCCCGAAATACTTTAGAGACTATCTTTTACGTGGGAGAGACGTCTTCTATTTCTCCGAAAGCAAATCCTTCACAGCAGCAGTGCTCTCTGGGGCCGGTGAGACACTTTCAGCCCAATAAAATGGCAGAGAGGATAAAGAGAGATCTGTTTGTTTTCCAATGCCTCCATCAGTTAGATTTATAGACAATGAAGTAGAACATTGCTGCCGCATTCAAGCTTTATTCTGCAGGGAAGGGCTCTGCCGGGAGCCCCTCTTGTAACTTCGATTGCAACATGAGTATCCAGTATCTCACTGGATGCTTTTGTTTTTTATTGTAGCATGAATGCATTTAGTCAATTCAACGCCAGTGTCACAAGAACGATTTTTAAGAGCTGACCCTGGGGCTTATTGAATGTTGCAAATTGGCCCGTCTCCTTCAGGAGTTAAGAGTTGCTCAATTATATAATAATAATAATAAATTAAAAGGTTTAATTGCAATGTCTGTGGAGCCAGAAATTGTTCAATATGTTAAAGAAAGGACACAATGATATAAATAAATATAATTAAATCGATAAATAGGTATGTATTTCAACAAAATGTCATCTCATAATGCCACGTTTTATGAGGGAGCAGTTAGCGTTTGCTAGTTTGTTGCATTCGAAATAAATAAAGAAATAAAGAAATAGAGCAAAGATAGTACTGACATAATAATAACACTGTACTAAATGCTTCAGTACAGTAAATACCCTCACTTTCTCCGCTATATGGCGGGACGTGCTAAATACAGAGCCAGCTAAGCGGCTTGGCTGAATTTACGGCAGTAATAAGATAAAAATTCTGTATCTAATAAACAGCATTAGCAGCAGCTATCTGGGGAATTCAAAGTTGCCTCAGTAGTATTTAAGTTGTGTTTTAGTTAGGTCAAGGTGTTCCTCAGGGACACACAACTTCATACGGAGTCTTTCTCTGAGGTTGTTGCAGCTCAGAGAAATTGTTAGGCAACTAGCAGCTGGTTTGCATGCTGGAAGGAAGAGTGACTCAGATTGTTGTTTCCATGACGCGTCGGAAAAAACGATTTGAATGTATGGAAAATAACAGGGAAAGTAATTTTACATTATAATTATGATGACGTGCTTTGAAGGGTGACATTAATGATGCTCATTGTTTTTATGCATTTCAACAAGTAGGTAAAATATTTGCATTCTTAACACAGTAGATAAACAGTCAGTCTTTCAGTTTGCATTAACTGGTACTGCATATCGGACTTTATTGACATAAATATGATTAGCTATTGATACGGCCAATCATAGGCCATCCAAATTGTTTGACAAATTATTTTATGATCACGTGAAAACAGGTTCGAAATGTTTAAATTATTGAGTTAGATCTGACATAAAACGCACTTAGAAAAGACATAATTATCATTAAGAACACAACAAGTAACAACAATTGACGGAGCATTAACTCTTAGTTGTCTCAGGATATGTTTTATTTGAACAAATGTTACTTTATTGTTGTTTCACAGGCTTCAGAACTCTGAGTCATATTTGTTGATAAAGAGGTTCTTTACAAAAAAAAAGTGTTGCTTCTTCCTCAGAAGTAGTTTTTTGATGAATAAAAACTTGCATGCTGTCTCTTCTGTCATGAACCTGCAATTAGAAAAGTCTGTCACAAAAATCTCCTCTGGTGCGCCTCAGTGTTCGTCCCATATTTTATAATTAGAGCAATTTTTAAGGAATGAGATTCATGGACTTTCCGCCCCGGAACCGAAGGGATGATGCGGTTCACATTCCTCTTGGCATAATTATTAGGATGACTTTCTCGTTAGGAGTTTGTTATTTTATGTATGACTGCAAAGCTGTTTGTTACTGTTCCAAAATGGGAAAATGTACATATAAGCAGCGACAAAAAGGTAAATAATGCAAGCAGGGTGCTGAAAGGCTTTGTTGACACAAATATGATTACAGTGAAGGATTTAAACGTAGCACCACGCAAAAAAGAATCGCAAATCTATTTTCTGCTGCTTGTATGGCATAACGGAGTAAAGATTAAATAAATGAATGTCAAATGCAATCTGAAACACTTCATCTTAGAAAGCATCTGACCTGACAGATGCTCTCACATATGGGCAAACACTTTGAGTCATTGTTACTTGGGACAATGTGGCAGAACTGATTCATACGGCGTCTCCTCAGTCCCCCTTTAACCTGGACATCTCCTTTCATAGACATAAGTAGATTTCCAGTTTGTACCTGCCTTTGGAGAGATGCGCCCCTCGCTGACTGCAGTTAGTTTTGGTCAGGGATCAGAGGCGCACCCATAGGAATGAGATTTCCAGTCTTATTCAGCCAAACTGCATCTGACCCCGGTGACAAGAACCTGCAGAATCGTTCTGCCTTTAAGGAAAAGTGTTGCGGGGTTATGCAGGGTCTGTGGAAAGACGAGGCAGCAGTACTCAGTCCAGCACAATCAATCCCTGTATTTCGGTTCCTTTGAACCCAAATGGACAGTGTGAGTGACAAGTCTGGATTTAAATGTTCCTGGTAGATTAAAGGTGAGGGCAACAAAGGTTTATTGTTTTATGGGGAGACAGAGACTCTCAGCTCATCAAATCTTTCTCATTGCAATTTGTGACCTCAGTCTTCAGATCCAGAGAGCGTTAAGAAGCTGCATGATGCTGAAGTACTTGAGACTAATGGGCGCTGCAGACTGTGATCAGAGTAGCCCACGGTACAGAATGCTGTCTCTGGCTGACAGTCATTCAGCGGGTTCACTCTGATGGGATGATATTCTCTCCTGGACTCTCAAGTCATCCCAAAGGTATGGTGGAAACATTAACACCACTCACACCTTTAACTCAAGTGTGGTTTCATAATCTGCGTCATTGTACAATTGCACAATGCATATTTCACACATGCGCGTCTAAAGATATTTGTCACCTGTTTTTTTTTAGTGGAGGAAAATGTATGACTTATTTATTTAGGACTATTAGATGTGGAGCTGCAGCAAGCATCTGGTTTGCTAATCTTGGCGTGAAGACTTGAAACTGGCAAAGAGTTGGCCTGGGTCCGTCTAAAAGTAACAGAGCTGGGGATTTTATAGGAGTTCATGTCTAGGACTGTTAAAAATGACAGTAATCCCATTTTGGGAAATCCTGACAACTGAAAAATGTATTTTCACATCAAGAAATCAACAGGGATACTCTTGTGGATATCCTTGCCAGCACGCATTGCAACCATTCATTTCTCAACCACTGTATCCGGGTCATGGGTCATGCTGGAGCCTATCCCCGGCAACTCATTAGGCCCGAGCGCCTATACTAGGCGTAAGGGGCTATTGCTTTTGCAATGCAGAAGACGACAAGTTGACGAGCGCAGCTCGTCAACTCTCGACAAAGTTGACGAGCGCAGCTCGTCAACCCTCGACAAAGTTGACGAGCGCAGCTCGTCAACCCTCGGCATCCAACACACTCACGCACACACACACCGACACTCAACAGCACACACACACACACACCGACACTCAACAACACACACGCACACACACAGACATCGACAAACACAGTTGACGAGCGCAGCGAGTCAACTGTGTTTGTAACTGTCTTCCGATGGTTGACGAGCGCAGCGAGTCAACCATCGGGCGACCAACACACCCACGCCCACACCCACGACACTCAACAGCACACACACACACACCCCGACACTAAACAACACAGACACACAGACACACGCACACACACACAAACACGAGTTGACGAGCGAAGCTCGTCAACTCGTGTTTGTGTGCCCCCACAGGCGCGTAGCCCTCGTCGAGACCATTCCAAAAACGTATTTTGTGTAGAAATCGCATACTCAGAAAAAAAGTTATATTGTTTTTGCAAAAATTCTTTATTAGGCCCGAGCGCCTATCCTAGGCGTAAGGGGCTATTGCTTTTGCAACGCAGAAGACAAGTTGACGAGCGTAGCGAGTCAACCCTCGACAAAGTTGACGAGCGCAGCTCGTCAACCCTCGGCATCCAACTTTGCCATGCTGTTGAGGACGACCAACACACCCACACACACACACACCGACACTCAACAGCACACACACACACACCGACACTAAACAACACAAATGCACACACACAGAGATCCACAAACACGAGTTGACGAGCGCAGCGAGTCAACTCGTGTTTGTAACTGTCTTCCGATGGTTGACGAGCGCAGCGAGTCAACCATCGGGCGACCAACACACCCACGCCCACACCCACGACACTCAACAGCACACACACACACACCCCGACACTAAACAACACAGACACACAGACACACACACACACACACAAACACGAGTTGACGAGCGAAGCTCGTCAACTCGTGTTTGTGTGCCCCCACAGACGCGTAGCCCTCGTCGAGACCATTCCGAAAATGTATTTTGTGTAGAAATCGCACACTCAGAAAAAAAGTTATATTGTTTTTGCAAAAATTCTTTATTAGGCCCGAGCGCCTATTCTAGGCGTAAGGGGCTATTGCTTTTGCAACGCAGAAGACGACAAGTTGACGAGCGCAGCTCGTCAACTCTCGACAAAGTTGACGAGCGCAGCTCGTCAACCCTCGACAAAGTTGACGAGCGCAGCTCGTCAACCCTCGGCATCCAACACACTCACGCACACACACACCGACACTCAACAGCACACACACACACACACCGACACTCAACAACACACACGCACACACACAGACATCGACAAACACAGTTGACGAGCGCAGCGAGTCAACTGTGTTTGTAACTGTCTTCCGATGGTTGACGAGCGCAGCGAGTCAACCATCGGGCGACCAACACACCCACGCCCACACCCACGACACTCAACAGCACACACACACACACCCCGACACTAAACAACACAGACACACAGACACACACACACACACACAAACACGAGTTGACGAGCGAAGCTCGTCAACTCGTGTTTGTGTGCCCCCACAGACGCGTAGCCCTCGTCGAGACCATTCCGAAAATGTATTTTGTGTAAAAATCGCATACTCACAAAAAAAGTTATATTGTTTTTGCAAAAATTCTTTATTAGGCCCGAGCGCCTATTCTAGGCGTAAGGGGCTATTGCTTTTGCAACGCAGAAGACGACAAGTTGACGAGCGCAGCTCGTCAACTCTCGACAAAGTTGACGAGCGCAGCTCGTCAACCCTCGACAAAGTTGACGAGCGCAGCTCGTCAACCCTCGGCATCCAACACACTCACGCACACACACACCGACACTCAACAGCACACACACACACACCGACACTAAACAACACAAATGCACACACACAGAGATCCACAAACACGAGTTGACGAGCGCAGCGAGTCAACTCGTGTTTGTAACTGTCTTCCGATGGTTGACGAGCGCAGCGAGTCAACCATCGGGCAACCAACACACCCACGCCCACACCCACGACACTCAACAGCACACACACACACACCCCGACACTAAACAACACAGACACACAGACACACACACACACACACAAACACGAGTTGACGAGCGAAGCTCGTCAACTCGTGTTTGTGTGCCCCCACAGACGCGTGGCCCTCGTCGAGACCATTCCGAAAATGTATTTTGTGTAGAAATCGCACACTCAGAAAAAAAGTTATATTGTTTTTGCAAAAATTCTTTATTCTTCTTTATTCTTTATTCTTCTGCTTCTTTATTCTTTATTCTTTATTCTGCTGTTTAAACGGCAATTTGACCCCCTGAACATGCTCGAAAACTCACCAAACTTTGAACCAAGCTCAGAACCGGCGAAAAATTAATTATTTTATGTGTTTCAAAATTGGGCATGAAAAAGTGGCGCGCTAGCGCCACCTACAAAAATCACAATGCATTGTGCCTATGGGGGGTCCGACGCCAACTTTGTCGGACAGCCACGAAATTCGGTACACACATGCGTCAAGTCAGGGCAAAAAAAAAAAAGTATTATGGCCACGCCCCCAGACACACAGGAAGGCGGCCATATTGGATATAATTTTAAAAACTGCTGAGTCAGCGTTTGCACACACACACACTCCAATCCAAACCAAATTTTAAACACTTATTGACCCTTCCTACCTGGACACTTTAAAAGGGAAACTTTGACAATCAGCCTTACAGCGCCCCCTAGAGAACGATAACAAAAATTGAATGGGAATTAAAAAAACACTTTGCCAGAAATGATTGAAACTTACCAGAAAAGTCCCTCATGTGGTCCCGATCAAAAAACACAATCGTAACCATGTTGTTGGTTTTACGGTGTTGCCGTGGCGATGGCAACCCCTCCTACGGGGAAGGGTCCGACGTCAACTTTGTCGGACAGCCACGAAATTCGGTACAGACATGCGTCATGTCAGGGCAAAAAAAAAATGTATTGTGGCCACGCCCCCAGACACACAGGAAGGCGGCCATATTGGATTGAAACTCCTGACGGCAGATGGCCATATAATCCAAATAACGATTTGACTAAACTGTGAGCTACTCATGCAGCTCAAATCTAAACACTTGCGAAGCACTCAGGAGAAAAGCGGCGCGCGTCGGCGGGTCAGCTCAACGGCCTGATGGCCGGCGAGGGCCTACAACGCCGCTTGCGGCTTTAATTCTTCTTTATTCTTTATTTTTCTTCTTTGTTCTGCTGTTTAAACGGCAATTTGACCCCCTGAACATGCTCGAAAACTCACCAAACTTTGAACCAAGCTCAGAACCGGCGAAAAATTAATTATTTTATGTGTTTTAAAATTGGGCATGAAAAAGTGGCGCGCTAGCGCCACCTACAAAAATCACAATGCATTGTGCCTATGGGGGGTCCGACGCCAACTTTGTCGGACAGCCACGAAATTCGGTACACACATGCGTCAAGTCAGGGCAAAAAAAAAAAAGTATTATGGCCACGCCCCCAGACACACAGGAAGGCGGCCATATTGGATATAATTTTAAAAACTGCTGAGTCAGCGTTTGCACACACACACACTCCAATCCAAACCAAATTTTAAACACTTATTGACCCTTCCTACCTGGACACTTTAAAAGGGACACTTTGACAATCAGCCTTACAGCGCCCCCTAGAGAACGATAACAAAAATTGAATGGGAATTAAAAAAATACTTTGCCAGAAATGATTGAAACTTACCAGAAAAGTCCCTCACGTGGTCCCGATCAAAAAACACAATCGTAACCACGTTGTTGTTTTTACGGTGTTGCCGTGGCGATGGCAACCCCTCCTATGGGGAGGGGTCCGACGCCAACTTTGTCGGACAGCCACGAAATTCGGTACAGACGTGCGTCATGTCAGGGCAAAAAAAAAAAGTATTGTGGCCACGCCCCCAGACACACAGGAAGGCGGCCATATTGGATTGAAACTCCTGATGGCAGTTGCCATAAAGTCCAAATAACGATTTGACTAAACTGTGAGCTACTCATGCAGCTCAAATCTAAACACTTGCGAAGCACTCAGGACAAAAGCGGCGTGCGTCGGCGGGTCAGCTCAACGGCCTGTCGGCCGGCGAGGGCCTACAACGCCGCTTGCGGCTTTAATTAGGCCCGAGCGCCTATTCTAGGCGTAAGGGGCTATTGCTTTTGCAACGCAGAAGACAAGTTGACGAGCGTAGCGAGTCAACCCTCGACAAAGTTGACGAGCGCAGCTCGTCAACCCTCGGCATCCAACTTTGCCATGCTGTTGAGGACGACCAACACACTCACGCACACACACACCGACACTCAACAGCACACACACACACCCCGACACTAGACAACACACACGCACACACACAGGCATCGACAAACACAGTTGACGAGCGCAGCGAGTCAACTGTGTTTGTAACTGTCTTCCGATGGTTGACGAGCGCAGCGAGTCAACCATCGGGCGACCAACACACCCACGCCCACACCCACGACACTCAACAGCACACACACACACACCCCGACACTAAACAACACAGACACACAGACACACACACACACACACAAACACGAGTTGACGAGCGAAGCTCGTCAACTCGTGTTTGTGTGCCCCCACAGACGCGTAGCCCTCGTCGAGACCATTCCGAAAATGTATTTTGTGTAGAAATCGCACACTCAGAAAAAAAGTTATATTGTTTTTGCAAAAATTCTTTATTCTTCTTTATTCTTTATTTTTCTTCTTTGTTCTGCTGTTTAAACGGCAATTTGACCCCCTGAACATGCTCGAAAACTCACCAAACTTTGAACCAAGCTCAGAACCGGCGAAAAATTAATTATTTTATGTGTTTCAAAATTGGGAATGAAAAAGTGGCGCGCTAGCGCCACCTACAAAAATCACAATGCATTGTGCCTATGGGGGGTCCGACGCCAACTTTGTCGGACAGCCACGAAATTCGGTACACACATGCGTCAAGTCAGGGCAAAAAAAAAAAAAAATTATGGCCACGCCCCCAAACACACAGGAAGGCGGCCATATTGGATATAATTTTAAAAACTGCTGAGTCAGCGTTTGCACACACACACACTCCAATCCAAACCAAATTTTAAACACTTATTGACCCTTCCTACCTGGACACTTTAAAAGGGAAACTTTGACAATCAGCCTTACAGCGCCCCCTAGAGAACGATAACAAAAATTGAATGGGAATTTAAAAAATACTTTACCAGAAATGATTGAAACTTACCAGAAAAGTCCCTCACGTGGTCCCGATCAAAAAACACAATCGTAACCACGTTGTTGTTTTTACGCTGTTGCCATGGCAATGGCAACCCCTCCTATGGGGAGGGGTCCGACGCCAACTTTGTCGGACAGCCACGAAATTCGGTACAGACATGCGTCAAGTCAGGGCAAAAAAAATAATAATTATGGCCACGCCCCCAGACACACAGGAAGGCGGCCATATTGGATTGAAACTCCTGACGGCAGATGGCCATATAATCCAAATAACGATTTGACTAAACTGTGAGCTACTAATGCAGCTAAAATCTAAACACTTGCGAAGCACTCAGGACAAAAGCGGCGCGCGTCGGCGGGTCAGCTCAACGACCTGTCGGCCGGCGAGGGCCTACAACGCCGCTTGCGGCTTTAATTCTTCTTCTTCTTTATTCTTTATTCTTTATTCTGCTGTTTAAACGGCAATTTGACCCCCTGAACATACTCGAAAACTCACCAAACTATGAACCAAGCTCAGAACCGGCGAAAAATTAATTATTTTATGTGTTTCAAAATTGGGCATGAAAAAGTGGCGCGCTAGCGCCACCTACAAAAATCACAATGCATTGTGCCTATGGGGGGTCCGACGCCAACTTTGTCGGACAGCCACGAAATTCGGTACACACATGCGTCAAGTCAGGGCAAAAAAAAAAAAGTATTATGGCCACGCCCCCAGACACACAGGAAGGCGGCCATATTGGATATAATTTTAAAAACTGCTGAGTCAGCGTTTGCACACACACACACTCCAATCCAAACCAAATTTTAAACACTTATTGACCCTTCCTACCTGGACACTTTAAAAGGGAAACTTTGACAATCAGCCTTACAGCGCCCCCTAGAGAACGATAACAAAAATTGAATGGGAATTAAAAAAATACTTTGCCAGAAATGATTGAAACTTACCAGAAAAGTCCCTCATGTGGTCCCGATCAAAAAACACAATCGTAACCATGTTGTTTTTACGCTGTTGCCATGGCGATGGCAACCCCTCCTATGGGGAGGGGTCCGACGCCAACTTTGTCGGACAGCCACGAAATTCGGTACAGACATGCGTCATGTCAGGGCAAAAAAAAAATGTATTGTGGCCACGCCCCCAGACACACAGGAAGGCGGCCATATTGGATTGAAACTCCTGACGGCAGATGGCCATATAATCCAAATAACGATTTGACTAAACTGTGAGCTACTCATGCAGCTCAAATCTAAACACTTGCGAAGCACTCAGGACAAAAGCGGCGCGCGTCGGCGGGTCAGCTCAATGGCCTGTCGGCCGGCGAGGGCCTACAACGCCGCTTGCGGCTTTAATTAGGCCCGAGCGCCTATTCTAGGCGTAAGGGGCTATTGCTTTTGCAACGCAGAAGACGACAAGTTGACGAGCGCAGCTCGTCAACTCTCAACAAAGTTGACGAGCGAAGCTCGTCAACCCTCGACAAAGTTGACGAGCACAGCTCGTCAACCCTCGGCATCCAACACACTCACGCACACACACACCGACACTCAACAGCACACACACACCGACACTCAACAACACACACGCACACACACAGAGATCCACAAACACGAGTTGACGAGCGCAGCGAGTCAACTCGTGTTTGTAACTGTCTTCCGATGGTTGACGAGCGCAGCGAGTCAACCATCGGGCGACCAACACACCCACGCCCACACCCACGACACTCAACAGCACACACACACACACCCCGACACTAAACAACACAGACACACAGACACACAGACACACACACACACACACAAACACGAGTTGACGAGCGAAGCTCGTCAACTCGTGTTTGTGTGCCCCCACAGACGCGTGGCCCTCGTCGAGACCATTCCGAAAATGTATTTTGTGTAGAAATCGCACACTCAGAAAAAAAGTTATATTGTTTTTGCAAAAATTCTTTATTAGGCCCGAGCGCCTATTCTAGGCGTAAGGGGCTATTGCTTTTGCAACGCAGAAGACAAGTTGACGAGCGCAGCTCGTCAACTCTCGACAAAGTTGACGAGCGCAGCTCGTCAACCCTCGACAAAGTTGACGAGCGCAGCTCGTCAACCCTCGGCATCCAACACTCACGCACACACACACCGACACTCAACAGCACACACACACACACACCGACACTCAACAACACACTCGCACACACACAGACATCGACAAACACAGTTGACGAGCGCAGCGAGTCAACTGTGTTTGTAACTGTCTTCCGATGGTTGACGAGCGCAGCGAGTCAACCATCGGGCGACCAACACACCCACGCCCACACCCACGACACTTAACAGCACACACACACACCCCGACACTAAACAACACACACATACAGACACACACAGAAAAAAAGTTATATTGTTTTTGCAAAAATTCTTTATTCTTCTTTATTCTTCTTCTTTGTTCTGCTGTTTAAACGGCAATTTGACCCCCTGAACATGCTCGAAAACTCACCAAACTTTGAACCAAGCTCAGAACCGGCGAAAAATTAATTATTTTATGTGTTTTAAAATTGGGCATGAAAAAGTGGCGCGTCAGCGCCACCTACAAAAATCACAATGCATTGTGCCTATGGGGGGTCCGACGCCAACTTTGTCGGACAGCCACGAAATTCGGTACACACATGCGTCAAGTCAAGGCAAAAAAAAAAAAGTATTATGGCCACGCCCCCAGACACACAGGAAGGCGGCCATATTGGATATAATTTTAAAAACTGCTGAGTCAGCGTTTGCACACACACACAATCCAATCCAAACCAAATTTTAAACACTGATTGACCCTTCCTACCTGGACACTTTAAAAGGGAAACTTTGACAATCAGCCTTACAGCGCCCCCTAGAGAACGATAACAAAAACTTAATGGGAATTAAAAAAACACTTTGCCAGAAATGATTGAAACTTACCAGAAAAGTCCCTCATGTGGTCCCGAACAAAAAACACAATCGTAACCATGTTGTTGTTTTTACGCTGTTGCCATGGCGATGGCAACCCCTCCTATGGGGAGGGGTCCGACGCCAACTTTGTCGGACAGCCACGAAATTCGGTACAGACATGCGTCATGTCAGGGCAAAAAAAAAATGTATTGTGGCCACGCCCCCAGACACACAGGAAGGCGGCCATATTGGATTGAAACTCCTGATGGCAGATGGCCATATAATCCAAATAACGATTTGACTAAACTGTGAGCTACTCATGCAGCTCAAATCTAAACACTTGCGAAGCACTCAGGACAAAAGCGGCGCGCGTCGGCGGGTCAGCTCAACGGCCTGTCGGCCGGCGAGGGCCTACAACGCCGCTTGCGGCTTTAATTCTTTATTAGGCCCGAGCGCCTATTCTAGGCGTAAGGGGCTATTGCTTTTGCAACGCAGAAGACGACAAGTTGACGAGCGCAGCTCGTCAACTCTCGACAAAGTTGACGAGCGCAGCTCGTCAACCCTCGGCATCCAACACACTCACGCACACACACACCGACACTAAACAACACAAATGCACACACACAGAGATCCACAAACACGAGTTGACGAGCGCAGCAAGTCAACTCGTGTTTGTAACTGTCTTCCGATGGTTGACGAGCGCAGCGAGTCAACCATCGGGCGACCAACACACCCACGCCCACACCCACGACACTCAACAGCACACACACACACACCCCGACACTAAACAACACAGACACACAGACGCACGGACACACACACAAACACGAGTTGACGAGCGAAGCTCGTCAACTCGTGTTTGTGTGCCCCCACAGGCGCGTAGCCCTCGTCGAGACCATTCCGAAAATGTATTTTGTGTAGAAATCACACACTCAGAAAAAAAGTTATATTGTTTTTGCAAAAATTCTTTATTCTTCTTTATTTTTAGGCCCGAGCGCCTATACTAGGCGTAAGGGGCTATTGCTTTTGCAACGCAGAAGACGACAAGTTGACGAGCGCAGCTCGTCAACTCTCGACAAAGTTGACGAGCGCAGCTCGTCAACCCTCGACAAAGTTGACGAGCGCAGCTCGTCAACCCTCGGCATCCAACACACTCACGCATACACACACCGACACTCAACAGCACACACACACACACACCGACACTCAACAACACACACGCACACACACAGACATCGACAAACACAGTTGACGAGCGCAGCGAGTCAACTGTGTTTGTAACTGTCTTCCGATGGTTGACGAGCGCAGCGAGTCAACCATCGGGCGACCAACACACCCACGCCCACACCCACGACACTCAACAGCACACACACACACACATCGACACTAAACAACACAGACACACGGACAGACACACACACACACAAACACGAGTTGACGAGCGAAGCTCGTCAACTCGTGTTTGTGTGCCCCCACAGACGCGTAGCCCTCGTCGAGACCATTCCGAAAATGTATTTTGTGTAGAAATCGCACACTCAGAAAAAAAGTTATATTGTTTTTGCAAAAATTCTTTATTCTTCTTTATTCTTTATTCTTTATTCTTTATTAGGCCCGAGCGCCTATTCTAGGCGTAAGGGGCTATTGCTTTTGCAACGCAGAAGACAAGTTGACGAGCGTAGCGAGTCAACCCTCGACAAAGTTGACGAGCGCAGCTCGTCAACCCTCGGCAAAGTTGACGAGCGCAGCTCGTCAACCCTCAGCATCCAACACACTCACGCCCACACACACGACACTCAACAGCACACACACACACCCCGACACTAAACAACACAAATGCACACACACAGAGATCCACAAACACGAGTTGACGAGCGTAGCGAGTCAACTCGTGTTTGTAACTGTCTTCCGATGGTTGACGAGCGCAGCGAGTCAACCATCGGGCGACCAACACACCCACGCCCACACCCACGACACTCAACAGCACACACACACACACCCCGACACTAAACAACACAGACACACAGACACACACACAAACACGAGTTGACGAGCGAAGCTCGTCAACTCGTGTTTGTATGCCCCCACAGACGCGTAGCCCTCGTCGAGACCATTCCGAAAATGTATTTTGTGTAGAAATCGCATACTCAGAAAAAAAGTTATATTGTTTTTGCAAAAATTCTTTATTCTTCTTTATTTTTCTTTTTCTTTTTCTTTTTCTTCTTTGTTCTGCTGTTTAAACGGCAATTTGACCCCCTGAACATGCTCGAAAACTCACCAAACTTTGAACCAAGCTCAGAACCGGCGAAAAATTAATTATTTTATGTGTTTTAAATTTGTGCATGAAAAAGTGGCGCGCTAGCGCCACCTACAAAAATCACAATGCATTGTGCCTATGGGGGGTCCGACGCCAACTTTGTCGGACAGCCACGAAATTCGGTACACACATGCGTCAAGTCAGGGCAAAAAAAAAAAAAAATTATGGCCACGCCCCCAAACACACAGGAAGGCGGCCATATTGGATATAATTTTAAAAACTGCAGAGTCAGCGTTTGCACACACACACACTCCAATCCAAACCAAATTTTAAACACTTATTGGCCCTTCCTACCTGGACACTTTAAAAGGGAAACTTTGACAATCAGCCTTACAGCGCCCCCTAGAGAACGATAACAAAAATTGAATGGGAATTAAAAAAATACTTTGCCAGAAATGATTGAAACTTACCAGAAAAGTCCCTCATGTGGTCCCGATCAAAAAACACAATCGTAACCATGTTGTTGTTTTTACGCTGTTGCCATGGCGATGGCAACCCCTCCTATGGGGAGGGGTCCGACGCCAACTTTGTCGGACAGCCACGAAATTCGGTACAGACATGCGTCATGTCAGGGCAAAAAAAAAAGTATTATGGCCACGCCCCCAGACACACAGGAAGGCGGCCATATTGGATTGAAACTCCTGACGGCAGATGGCCATATAATCCAAATAACGATTTGACTAAACTGTGAGCTACTCATGCAGCTCAAATCTAAACACTTGCGAAGCACTCAGGACAAAAGCGGCGTGCGTCGGCGGGTCAGCTCAACGGCCTGTCGGCCGGCGAGGGCCTACAACGCCGCTTGCGGCTTTAATTCTTTATTCTTTATTCTTTATTCTGCTGTTTAAACGGCAATTTGACCCCCTGAACGTGCTCGAAAACTCACCAAACTTTGAACCAAGCTCAGAACCGGCGAAAAATTAATTATTTTATGTGTTTTAAAATTGGGCATGAAAAAGTGGCGCGCTAGCGCCACCTACAAAAATCACAATGCATTGTGCCTATGGGGGGTCCGACGCCAACTTTGTCGGACAGCCACGAAATTCGGTACACACATGCGTCAAGTCAGGGCAAAAAAAAAAAAGTATTATGGCCACGCCCCGAAACACACAGGAAGGCGGCCATATTGGATATAATTTTAAAAACTGCAGAGTCAGCGTTTGCACACACACACACTCCAATCCAAACCAAATTTTAAACACTTATTGACCCTTCCTACCTGGACACTTTAAAAGGGAAACTTTGACAATCAACCTTACAGCGCCCCCTAGAGAACGATAACAAAAATTGAATGGGAATTAAAAAAATACTTTGCCAGAAATGATTGAAACTTACCAGAAAAGTCCCTCATGTGGTCCCGATCAAAAAACACAATCGTAACCATGTTGTTTTTACGCTGTTGCCATGGCGATGGCAACCCCTCCTATGGGGAGGGGTCCGACGCCAACTTTGTCGGACAGCCACGAAATTCGGTACACACATGCGTCATGTCAGGGCAAAAAAAAAATGTATTGTGGCCACGCCCCCAGACACACAGGAAGGCGGCCATATTGGATTGAAACTCCTGATGGCAGATGGCCATATAATCCAAATAACGATTTGACTAAACTGTGAGCTACCAATGCAGCTCAAATCTAAACACTTGCGAAGCACTCAGGACAAAAGCGGCGTGCGTCGGCGGGTCAGCTCAACGGCCTGTCGGCCGGCGAGGGCCTACAACGCCGCTTGCGGCTTTAATTCTTTTTCTTTTTCTTTTTCTTCTTTGTTCTGCTGTTTAAACTGCAATTTGACCACCTGAACATGCTCGAAAACTCACCAAACTTTGAACCAAGCTCAGAACCGGCGAAAAATTAATTATTTTATGTGTTTTAAAATTGGGCATGAAAAAGTGGCGCGCTAGCGCCACCTACAAAAATCACAATGCATTGTGCCTATGGGGGGTCCGACGCCAACTTTGTCGGACAGCCACGAAATTCGGTACACACATGCGTCAAGTCAGGGCAAAAAAAAAAAAAAATTATGGCCACGCCCCCAAACACACAGGAAGGCGGCCATATTGGATATCATTTTAAAAACTGCAGAGTCAGCGTTTGCACACACACACACTCCAATCCAAACCAGATTTTAAACACTTATTGACCCTTCCTACCTGGACACTTTAAAAGTGAAACTTTGACAATCAGCCTTACAGCGCCCCCTAGAGAACGATAACAAAAATTGAATGGGAATTAAAAAAATACTTTGCCAGAAATGATTGAAACTTACCAGAAAAGTCCCTCATGTGGTCCCGATCAAAAAACACAATCGTAACCATGTTGTTTTTACGCTGTTGCCATGGCGATGGCAACCCCTCCTATGGGGAGGGGTCCGACGCCAACTTTGTCGGACAGCCACAAAATTCGGTACAGACATGCGTCATGTCAGGGCAAAAAAAAAATGTATTGTGGCCACGCCCCCAGACACACAGGAAGGCGGCCATATTGGATTGAAACTCCTGACGGCAGATGGCCATATAATCCAAATAACGATTTGACTAAACTGTGAGCTACTCATGCAGCTCAAATCTAAACACTTGCGAAGCACTCAGGACAAAAGCGCCGTGCGTCGGCGGGTCAGCTCAACGGCATGTCGGCCGGCGAGGGCCTACAACGCCGCTTGCGGCTTTAATTCTTCTTTATTCTTTATTTTTCTTCTTTGTTCTGCTGTTTAAACGGCAATTTGACCCCCTGAACATGCTCGAAAACTCACCAAACTTTGAACCAAGCTCAGAACCGGCGAAAAATTAATTATTTCATGTGTTTCAAAATTGGGAATGAAAAAGTGGCGCGCTAGCGCCACCTACAAAAATCACAATGCATTGTGCCTATGGGGGGTCCGACGCCAACTTTGTCGGACAGCCACGAAATTCGGTACACACATGCGTCAAGTCAGGGCAAAAAAAAAAAAAAATTATGGCCACGCCCCCAAACACACAGGAAGGCGGCCATATTGGATATAATTTTAAAAACTGCTGAGTCAGCGTTTGCACACACACACACTCCAATCCAAACCAAATTTTAAACACTTATTGACCCTTCCTACCTGGACACTTTAAAAGGGAAACTTTGACAATCAGCCTTACAGCGCCCCCTAGAGAACGATAACAAAAATTGAATGGGAATTTAAAAAATACTTTACCAGAAATGATTGAAACTTACCAGAAAAGTCCCTCACGTGGTCCCGATCAAAAAACACAATCGTAACCACGTTGTTGTTTTTACGCTGTTGCCATGGCGATGGCAACCCCTCCTATGGGGAGGGGTCCGACGCCAACTTTGTCGGACAGCCACGAAATTCGGTACAGACATGCGTCAAGTCAGGGCAAAAAAAAAAAAAATTATGGCCACGCCCCCAGACACACAGGAAGGCGGCCATATTGGATTGAAACTCCTGACGGCAGATGGCCATATAATCCAAATAACGATTTGACTAAACTGTGAGCTACTAATGCAGCTCAAATCTAAACACTTGCGAAGCACTCAGGACAAAAGCGGCGTGCGTCGGCGGGTCAGCTCAACGGCCTGTCGGCCGGCGAGGGCCTACAACGCCGCTTGCGGCTTTAATTCTTTTTCTTTTTCTTTGTTCTGCTGTTTAAACGGCAATTTGACCCCCTGAACATGCTCGAAAACTCACCAAACTTTGAACCAAGCTCAGAACCGGCGAAAAATTAATTATTTTATGTGTTTTAAAATTGGGCATGAAAAAGTGGCGCGCTAGCGCCACCTACAAAAATCACAATGCATTGTGCCTATGGGGGGTCCGACGCCAACTTTGTCGGACAGCCACGAAATTCGGTACACACATGCGTCAAGTCAAGGCAAAAAAAAAAAAGTATTATGGCCACGCCCCCAGACACACAGGAAGGCGGCCATATTGGATATAATTTTAAAAACTGCAGAGTCAGCGTTTGCACACACACACAATCCAATCCAAACCAGATTTTAAACACTTATTGACCCTTCCTACCTGGACATTTTAAAAGTGAAACTTTGACAATCAGCCTTACAGCGCCCCCTAGAGAACAATAACAAAAATTGAATGGGAATTAAAAAAATACTTTGCCAGAAATGATTGAAACTTACCAGAAAAGTCCCTCATGTGGTCCCGATCAAAAAACACAATCGTAACCACGTTGTTGTTTTTACGGTGTTGCCGTGGCGATGGCAACCCCTCCTATGGGGAGGGATCCGACGCCAACTTTGTCGGACAGCCACGAAATTCGGTACAGACATGCGTCATGTCAGGGCAAAATAAAATGTCTTGTGGCCACACCCCCAGACACACAGGAAGGCGGCCATATTGGATTGAATCTCCTGATGGCAGATGGCCATATAATCCAAATAACGATTTGACTAAACTGTGAGCTACTCATGCAGCTCAAATCTAAACACTTGCGAAGCACTCAGGACAAAAGCGGCGTGCGTCGGCGGGTCAGCTCAACGGCCTGTCGGCCGGCGAGGGCCTACAACGCCGCTTGCGGCTTTAATATTTTCCTTATTTCTGGTGAGACGCCATATTTTTTGAACAGACAAAATGTTTAAATAATCTCCCTGATGTTGCAAGAAAACAATCCCTATTGAACCCTTGAAACAAACATAGCAAAGATAAACAAAAAAAGTAATAATTAGTGTTAATTGACAAACACGGGGTCTTGTATTGTGATCAATTTAATTATTTCATTGTAATTTATATTTAAAAAATGATGATTATTATTATTGAACAGATTCAGGCTCGTGTCATCCAGTGTCATGTCTCTAGTGCTTTATTAGTTGTGAAGACATGAATATGTTTTCATAGTTTCCTTTTAATTAGAAGCCAAATAAACAAAAGGCTAAAAAATAAAATAAAAATAAAATAAAGACGTTATTTATGGCGATAGGGAAATGCTGAAGAACCAATGACTGTCTTAAAAGTCAAATTGACATGTGGCCAGATGAGCACACATGAAATATTACGCATGTCCTGGCTCTGCTTGAAATATCAGTGGAAATCCCTCTCTGGATTTGCGCATGCTGTGAGACACAGCTTTGAAGAAACAAGACCCACAAGTCTTTGCCAGGAGACACATGTCCCTGAAGCTGTCAAGCCGATAGCAAGAAGAAGCCAAGAGGATGTGAGCTGAGTGGCAGCAAAGACGGCAGGAGTACAGCATGGTGCGAGTAAAACACTTCCTGATTGTCTTTGTAAGGCTGCCAGCAGAGTGACGGCCGCTTGGTCGGGTAAACCAAGGCTAACTGGCTCCATGGTCACTAAATAGGATTGAAAGGGCTTGTTGAAGTCTCACTGACTGAGATCACAGCTCAGCGTTCAAGCCCGAGTAGGGTATGAATAACCTTCTATAGGCACGGCCACGCACCGGCCAGGCTCCCAGGTGGCCTGACGTTCACACGCTGCACTGCCACACTTAAAGTGTCAGCATCTTAGATAGATCAGTATTTTACAACAGTATTCTTTTGTATTGTTCATGAAGATAGAGGTGGCTGATGGAAGTTTTTATAACCTCGCAATATAACATCTATGAACACATTTATCGCTGTCATATGGTTACGTATGAATTTACAACTGGCCTACTCAGTTTTGTATGAACGTTTAGTCTGTCAGAAAGTCTTTGGTGCTTAGTCTCTTGTGGGAGATTGTTATCAAAGGGCCTTTGTCCTGAGCAGCAGACACTGGTGGTGGTGGTTGATGACGCTGCTGAGATGAGCTAAGCCAGACATGGGCAAACCCAGGCCCGGGGGCCATATGCGGCCCGTTGGTCTTTTTGATCCGGCCCGCCGAACTTGTCCAAATTATATCATGAAGTATAATTGTATTATAGTTAAACCTCATTCATTTGACCTTTTTCCTGTAATGCTACCTGTAAAAGGCCAAATCCTTTAATGCAATAGCTTTCATGTGTCATTTATATTAGCTCACACAAATACTCCAGCCATCTGTTCTTGGTCCGGCCCCTCTGTCAAATTTTAGAACCTATTGTGGCCCGCGAGTCAAAAGGTTTGCCCACCCCTGAGCTAAGCGATGAAAGGAAGTTGATGAATTTGGGAAGATTGGGCTGTAATCTACTCAGGAAAGGATTAACAACCAGATTAAAAGCAGCATTAAATAAAAAGCCAATTAAAAATGTGTTTGGTGTGATATTTATTTAAAGAAATTCTAATGGACTGGACTGGTATACATAAAATAAATGAATCATTCAACATTAAATCCAAACATATGACACTGACAAGCAGCCTGAGGAGTTATTAAATCCAGTACTCATTTCAATGTATCCAGTGAATCCAACCAGACCAGGTTGGGAATGCAGAAGGTATTCCATGGTGAGTCTAGAATATGCCTCTTTCTCCGTAAACAAATGAATCTTGAAACTTCCTCACTGCCCAGATGATCCCTCTATGACTTTCCCATCTGCTTGGCAGGAAGGCTTGATGGATCGGGGCCTATCCTCCACCATCTCTGCAGGAAGAGCGCACCTTTCTCAAATATGTTCCACTGCTCTGTCACACCCTTCCCTGCAAAACTATGTGCGCTACAGTGAATAGCGGGGTTGACCTCAGGCAGTCGCCTCTGGAGAAGGATTCTGGGGCAGTTTAGTACATTTGGAAAATGGGATTTTAAAAAATCCATACACGGAATCAAATAAGACACCTGGAGCGCCTGAAAACGACTGAGTGGAAACAGTGAATATGAAGTTCCGATGGTAGTTGATAATTGTTTGAACAGCAATGGATGGCGAAACGTAAAGCACCTGCTCCATGTGGTTGTGCAACTGTAAAGTTCTCAAGAGCAACACAGACCTCACATGGAATTGTAAGTAAATATGCAACAGCATGCACTTTATATGATTTATAGTAAAGAAATCAGTATTCTCTCAGTAGTTGCCAGGCAGAGCTGATGAAGTAGATTTGATCTGACGGCTGCAGCAGAGCTGCAGCTTTACGGCGAACGCACAGATAATTATCAGCATAATGACTTCATGCACGTAACGCGTCATCACCTTTTGGAGCATTGCTCTTATGTTTCGCTTGCGCTAGTTTTAGAAGCCTGATAAGATTTAACTTCCATGTTGAGAAGCCTGTCTAGCAAAGCTGAAGTAATGACAGAAACCGTTGCATTCATGGCATTAAGCTCCTTTTTGAACTTATTCAGAGCATAAGGCAGAGAAATCAACTGAGCAAAGCAACAGAAAAATGCAACTGCGCACAAGTAATTAGAAATCTGGATGCTGAATCATGTGAGCAGGGATATGTAGGAAGTGTTTTCTTGTTTGCGTGTAAACATTACATCTCAGATAAGTTGAAATCTCAGAAAAGGCTCCACATTTGAGACGCAGAACAGAGCGGGAGCGCACACCCTTAAGTACAGGGTCGGCAAAAATAATGTATACACACATCAGGAAAAGAAAACCCTGTATAAATATGTTTATATTTTACCTACGGGGGGGGCCCCAAAGGATGTTGTGTATTGCAGGAAACTGTCTATGTTGGTGGCCCCGAGACGAGACATTTTGCAGCAACTCAATTGGACCCTTTAGCCTACTTTCCCCAAGCAGTGGTTGGCTGTACACAAACATCTGGAAGCCAAAGGCCACCACTTTGTGTACCGTTGGAATTGTAGAGACCAAAGATAACATATTAATCTTGTCTGGATAATTTGAGTATTGAAATATCTATGCAAGTCCTTCTTTTCCTGATGCGTGTATACATTATTTTAGCTGACTCTTACATTATACAGTTTGTTATTAATACATCCGAGTTCAATTTTAAACCTTGTAACGCTCTCCACTTCATGCAAAATCACTTTATCACATGGGGTAGATGCTCAGGATGAGTAGCCCTTTTGAAAAACTCCACATTTATTTCCTAGCCTGTGTGACAGCACGGTTCAACGTGCAGTCAGGCAGTGGCAGGGCGCTCCACGAGTCTCTGAGTCATGCGTCGGCTCTGCAACGACTAATAGATCCTAATCGGAAATTAATATTTCCCCCTCAAGCCGTCTCCTCCAGACAATTACAGCCAATAAAATCTCTAACTTGCCACACTCTCTGTTCAGATCAGGGTCATCGCAGTTAATCACAGGCTGAGACTCCATAATGGTGCTTTGGCATGCAAGGCAGCTGAAGCGTCAGGAGAGCAGCAGGTTAAATGCTCTCTTTAGTAGATGGAAGTGAGAGCCTCGATTCTCTGTCAAGAACCACGTTTCCGCTGTTAAAAGCAGGGACATACGAGACAGAAGTTAATGGTGTCATTCCCCTTTCATTAAGCCAAATGCAATTTAGACTGAAATGAATAGAATCAGGATGATTTCACAGCTGAGATGATTTATTCCATTCCATTTTCTCATTACATCTTTATATCTCACACGTGAACCAAATGGCATCTGAAGATGAGATTACACAGCACAGATCTGAGGTACCTACCAAACATATATTGGCTCCCGTGGAATATAAACCCAAAACTGAAGGTATTTATTTTTTGTACCAGCTCTTGCTTGGTGTACACCAGATGATAATGGTATTCCACCTCCCGTAATCTGGTAACGTCAAACTGAAGAGTCAGTTCCAAACAATCAAGCCTTCCGAGCATTTACCATTTACAATAACGGCATTAAATAATGTATTTTAAATAAAATAATTATTCACTTTCAACATAAGCCAATGAACAGTTAGGTTATCACTTCACGACAAATCACATTAGGCCTAAAGGAACCAAAGTAGGCGCAGCGGATAGCGCTGTGGCCTGGCAAGAAGGTCTTGTTTTCGATCACTGTGTTTTTATGTTCTCCATCTACATGGGATTTCTCCCACATCCAAATAAAACAAGCAGCTTGAATTGGTCACGCCAAATAGTCTGTAGGTGTGAGTGAGTGTGTGAGCGGTCGTTTGGCTTTCATGTGGCACCGGGTTGACCTGGCGTCTCATCCGGAGTGTACCCCGCTCTCTCTCTCACCTGTAGTCCGCGGGGATATACCCCAACAGACCCGTGACCCACAACGCGGATAAGCGGCCGTAGCGATTGTCACGAAAATGGATGGATGAATGGAAACCAAAGTCAAAGTAAAACGTAGATTAGCCAGTTGGTAATTGGCACTTCTATTTTCTGACTCGCATTGAGAAATTTAACTGGTTTCAAAATTAAAAGACCTCAAGGCGATTCATTTTGGACCCATTTGTGGCTTTGAAATTTCAATTTCTTTGGCAACCACTTAACATGCCTAACAACATTTGTTTGGGTACTCCTCCTGTTACCAGTTTAACATGGAGAGACATACCGGTAATCCCAGCAAAATAAAAGGGAGGCTAAACAAAAACTGCACAAGTAATTCCAAGTCCAAGACTACTCTTTGGGATCACATTCATTTATGAGAGACTCTTTCACAAGGACAAGCGTAACGTTGAGCAGCAATAACATAAAGTAACACTGCGGGTGCAAACATGAATTTGCTTGTATGGGTAGGAGCAGTCAGTCACAACTTCATGCACTGCTAAATGCGATGTTGCCAAAAAACACAGAGCAGACAACAGTTTAACATTAGTGTTTGTTCCAGGTTGGAGCTGCTATAGGACCTCTGGAACACCTCTCCACCACAACCATCTCGTCTGGGTTGTCTCGTGCTGAATAATGCAAAAGAAGGTCTTGGATGGCGCGTTCTTCAATCTACGATCGACACAGAAAGAAAAGGAACTCAAACGGAGGCCGTTGGGGCAACAAACCCACATTTCATTTAGTGGGTTGAGGGGAAAAAAACAGGGAGAGCATAAATCATGACAGAGTCAGGTGTAAAATTACAACCAGAAACCACAGGAGGGAAATCAAAGGTTTCGTAAAGGTGGCGACAGAAGCCGGGTGCCAGATGGAGACAGCTCGTTTCCACCCAGCGCAGTACAGAATGTGAACAGTATTCATCAATTTAAGCTAGTATATAGACATCTGGTTTACTCACAATATTCAAACAGCGGGTCATGAAGGTAAATCTGTTACTTGTATCAGTGCTTATTGTTTCCATTACCATTGTTGGTATATGTTTATTACCATTGCTAATATTTGTTTAAACAGTCATGCCAGCATTAATAATAAACAGTCATCTGTTACCTATGGTAACACCATAATGAAAAAAAATATATATATAATAATAATAAAATATATATATATATGTATATTATTTTGTAATTTTACTAATTTCATCCGATGTTTTGTTGTATTTTTCAAAATCAAACAGTGCTTATAGTTGTTGTTTATATTATTTGAAGTTTGAATTATAGGAACTTGTTATGTTTATATATTATGATAAATAGGGGTGGGATTAAATAAGTTTTCTTCTTCCCACTCCCTTTCAGGCTGAATTGACATATTACTTATTGTTTAAATGTGGCTCGTGCGATGTGGCACGGTTTGTTTTGTTTTGTTTGCTTTTGTCATCGCCTGAAATAAATAAATACCTAAACCTAAACCTAACAGTACCAGATAGGGACAGAAAGCCATACAAGCCACACACACAGAAATGTGTGTGTGTTTGGCTGAGCGTGTGAGCGCTGACACTGACAAGGTGCGTTACCTGGATGAGCGCCAGCGGCTTCTCTCGGCTGCGGATCAGAGCAGCTTCCTGCTGCTTCTCCTCCTCCACGATGGAGGCAAAGGTCACCAGGGAGGAGAGCGAAGGGCTGCCCGCTGCTCCCAGCACCCAGGGCCTGAGGAGGAGAGTGGGGCGACACCGAGAATGAATGGATCTTCGTCGTGTGTGTTGCATGCATGATAGAGAATAAAGATGTAAGCGGTGACGTAAGGTTGGATGAGCTGCTGCTGATCCTGCGTGTGTGGCCAGCGGCTCATTTTCAAAGACCTCCAACGGGATTATTAAAAGTGGCCGACGCTGAAATACACACCCATTACAAATGACTGAGAATGAACTACAAGCAAACGCTTCTTATACCTGGAGTCAACACACCGCACCTTGACCGCAGGTCACTTTGACTGCTGGACATGGTGTATGACAAATTACCATCACGTGTTGAGGCCCTGCACTGGCTGTAAAAATGTTATCGAAAGTCTTTATCTCACAAAGTTTAACAAAATACAAACTAATCTGGAAATCAGAAACCAGATCTGCCTTAAAAAATTATCAAGTCTTTGGTCAAACTCCTTCACAAAAAGTCATTAAAATCTATTGACAAGGTGTAAATTATATTTTACGTACGAACAAAACACAGATTAAGGCAAGAGATTAGAAAACATCATGATGCTCGTTTAAAATGAATTTGCTTTGCTTTTCATGAAGTGGTGGAAGGATGGGGCTTGAACCCATCCTGATTTCTCTCTCTGCATAATGACTTCTACTTTCAAACACAGATTTGATTAAATCAGGGCAAACAGGAACAACTTGTGATCATGAGCAACAAGCTGATATGACAAATATCTAAATATATTTAATAATCAAGCCGATACAGAAGAACATGACCCCCCCTCCCCTCCCCCTCTTTCTGGCTACTAAAGGAAAGGCAGCTCGTCCTATCTTATCTCCAGCCCGATTGCCGTTTGGTGCTGGTTGCATTCGAGACGCAGCTGTGGTTTGCAGCTGTTAATGTCATGGTCTTATATTGCATGTGCATTGCATGATTAGGTTGTTGACCTAAGCAAAGCATTTACATGAGTAATAATAATAAAGCTGAAGAGGATTCCTTCAGCAAACCTGTGACCCAACACCTGTGGGAGAAATCCACAGAAGATCAAACCTTTCCTGCAGTTATCTAAGTTTGTTTCTGGGGGGTTTTGTTTGGAAAAAATATTATCTATGAATTTCATGCAGGTCCTAACAAAAACATTTATTCAGCACTTCAAAGCTGCCTTGTGCTACACAACCAAATCTGTTTATCACCCCTCCTTGTCTCCCAAAAAATGTTTCCCTTGAACAGAGATTGGAGAAACATTTCCTCTCTCAATATTTATATGCATTCACGGTGAAAGTAAACAACCCGTCTGGCTTTATCCTGTTCAATGCGGACCCCAAACTTCTATTTAACAGCAGACGTATGTCTGATTTGTTTCCTGTATCGCGGTCGAACTGTGGGTTGGAGACACACTGCATTAATGTAATCGCTTACTGCGATTCATGCTTAAGTCGTATGGAAAGGGGAGTCAGGGCTTGTGTGAGCGTATGTTAAAACTCAGTGGAAGGGAGAAGTGCAAAAACCAAACACAGTGACACTGAGTCAAAGCGTTTGCATTAATTTTGGGATGCGGAAACAAAGTCCCAAAAGGAAGTTGTGGGAATATACGGAGCTGCTGCTGCTTCCTGAACTCATCCAAACATAAAGACAAACACAAACCCTGCTTCCTTTTCCGTATCTGATCTGCTGTGACATAAGAGATGCCCTTATCAATACTGATTAGCATCAGCCGCTACACTAGAGTGTGACTCACACTGCTGTTGTAACATCTAGACGTTGTGGAAGAAGAAACAAACACAGAGCAGAGGAAGAAGGAAACAAAAACATGCACTTCCATTACGGGTGGAAAGATGAAGTCGACTGTGATGAAATAAAAGACCAAATTACAGAAAAAAAGAAGGTTATTTGCCTTCATAAACGACTGTTAGAAGTCAGTTAATCAACAAATGCGCATTTATGAACCAGAGCTCACGCAGCGGTCCAAGTGTGGCCTGTTTGTCCAGCTGTCTGGAAACGTTGTAAAGGTCAGGCTGACTCAGTAGTGACTGCGGGCAGGGCAATCCAGCTGTATCGGGTCATTTCGAGCTGTTGACCTCATTCAGACAAGAGTGTCACCCCTCCCTGCTGAACTGAAAGACTTCCACTCTGAAAGACTTCCACTTACATTTGACAGAAAATTTATTTTGTTTCAAATAGGGAGTCAGGTTTATTTTCCCCTTATTCCTCATCTGAAAATCAAAGCATGCGTTAGATCAAGTGGGGCCACAATTTGCAAAAGTGCTTTAATGAGGACTTAATTAAATTTGTTGTGTGATCCTCATATTATAATACATTGTGTGTGTGTGTCTGTGTGTGTGTGTATGTGCATGGTCCGTGTGAACGTGAGAGTAGATTTAGGGGGACAACTCAACAGTGCCACCTGGTGGAAAATAGTTCAGAAGCAGTACACACACACACTCACCCAGCGGGTTTCTCTGGGTCACTGAATGTGACCCTCCTGGTTGCAGGAGGAGCGGTGACAGGAGCTACCTGGGCACTTTGGGCCCTCTGGACTCCTGGTTGTCGGGCTCCAATCAGGAGGTTTTCCTCCTCCTCCTCCAGCAGTGCCCGAAATGAGCATGAGGAAGTTGGAGACCGGACAGCTGTAGCCCTGCAGATGCAAACAAATGACCAACAAAAATTGAGCCTGCATGGAACATGAAGTCTCAATGGACGTTAATAATGGCAAATGTGTTGCCACCCTTCTTTTAAAGACTTTATTCCGTTACCCCAAACCTGACAGTGAACTTGTGGTTTGACAATTCGTCTGACTGCAGGTTTCATAATACCGCTCATAATAAAAGAAAAGAGCACCATGTCATATAAACGCTATATAAAATCTATAAATGAGTTGTCGGGACGGTCATTTAGCAATGCTAAATTACAGTTTACATTGCTCAGCTGGGCAGTGCATCTGAAGCCTCGGGGAAGACCTAGGACACACTGGAGAGACTACGTCTCTCGGTTGGCCTGGGAACGCCTCAGGATCCCCCTAGAAGAGCTGGAGGAGGTATCTGGTGAGAGCGAAGTCTGGAAATCGCTGTTCAGACTGTTCCCTCCATGACCCGGCCCCAGATAAGCAGTGGAAGATGAATGGATAGCTCTATATCCATATATCCCATCCATCCATCATTCCCGCATTTCCAAAGGAAGAATAACAGGACTAACCACAGCAACTGGACATACAGCCGATGTGGAGGTTATGGCCATACTGCACATGCTTGTGCTAATCCTGAAATAACTTACCAAGAGAAAGGAGAACCGCGGCCACACGGACCGCCTGAGGGACTCGGCTCATTCTACACGAATGCAGTCGATACAACAAAAGGAGCCTCTGGTGTTCTTAATTATGATCCAATATAGAACCACTGGCTGCATGTTTTGTGGAGTACAGAGAGGATCCATTTCTCCTTTCTGATATGTGCCCCGTTAATTTACTGGGTTGTGACCTCATGCATTCCCTGATCACTGAGCCCACAGGTGTGAATCCCGTGTTATCATCCGAGAGTGATTCTTATTATTATTTATGGGACATCCTATTGATAGCTTATAATGCATGATACCACAAGTGTCAGACGCTCCTGAACATCTGCAATGTGCGTCAGAGACACAATTGAAGCCCTTCATGGGGAACCAGAAACAGTTGTGAGTCGTGGTCACTCACCAGGCCTTCACACTGCTTCTGGACGGGACGGCTGTGGCAACCATTTTGGATGCTGTTGGCTCAACACTGGCCTCCTTGCTGGCCATGGCCAACATCTTCCTCTGCTTCTGGGACAGTTTGGCAGGAAGAGGGGAGTGCTTGCCCATGGTGCCAGCGCTGCAGAAAGTGGGGGACACTATGAGCCATTAGTTGAAGGGACTTCAAACCTGCAAAGTTGTCCCTTCAGTTATTTTAGGCCTGAGCACCTAACTGGCGTAAGGGCCTATTGTTTTTGTTTAATTTTGTAATTCTACAAAAATCAAAACACTGCTTAATTACGAAACAGCAACCGCCATTTTTCTGTTTGCAAGTAATCTCCTCAGATGCAATAAAGAAATTTCATACCTTCCGGGGCTTTTCGGAGTCGCTCCTAGGGTCTGCAGAGAGTTGGCCTCCAAGTCCATGATGGTTCTCAGATCCAGCACTGGCGGAGGGCGAGCAGGACTGCAGATTAGAACAACAGTCGGCTTAATTTTCAATCCAAACCAATGTTTACACCGTTTTACGGTGAACTTAAGAACTTGCGTGTTAAGTGGGAACACGCAAGTTCTACTTTTTGAATCAACCTAACTTCACTCATTTCAGACCTGCTTTTTTTTTTAAATGACCTAAAACTGATCACTTCCTGTTGAATATTCCATCCAGAGCATTTTATTGACGGGGAGAAGAAAATATAGTAAGACTAAGGATGTCGTAAAACACAGGATCAGGATCTGTCTCACCATGGAAGGACCTTTAGGATGGTTTGTGGAGCAGATTTGGGGGGAGAAGGAAGGCAGTCCCTCATGGAGGGAGGGGTGCTGGGTGGGGTCTTCTGGCTGACAGCCTTCTCATTCTGTAGGTGATAACAACAAATTGACACTCCTGACCAGAGTATTATATTCACTAGTCCAATGTTTTTACAGTCTAACAAAATAACAACGGATTCTTAATAAAGACAAGATAACTGTCAGTTTCTGACACTAACCAGTCCTCTTTACCCCCATGTAACATACAAAAAAGCAACAACACATCATCAGTTACCGGTATGTTATGTCTGATCTGAAATGTATACATGATCAGGTCAGATTGATCAGACATTAACCTCAGCTCTGTCCTGGAAGACGGGGGACTGCACGTCTCTCGGACTGCCAACGCCCAAACTGCTCCCGTCTGAGTCAGATGTGAGCAGCTCCTGGAGGGACTCTGCAGAGTTCACCTTTCCTGACTTCACAAGGGTCGGAGGAGTCACTGTAGGCATGGACAGCGCATTAATAAGATTATCATATTATTCTATCGATCAGTTTCTTAGAAAATCACATTTTTCTTTGATTAAAACTAGATGAGCTAAAAACATTCAACATTTTCCCAATTTGTGTTGAGTCGTTGGCTGATGTGGGCACACTAACATGACATATACAGTAGCTGAATCCAATGTGATGCTGCCCCAGCATGAAAGCAAGTTTACAAAGGAAAAACATACGTAATAGCTTCATCACTAAAAGCAATTTGTTGAAGAAAACAACAAAAAGTCTATTTTTTAGAATCCAGAAGAAAGGGAAACACCATGCAATGTAGCACAGGGAGATAAAGGGACACCGTGTCACTATAATCTGAGAATTTATACAATAATATAATCTGAAATGGCACCCTACAAATACTAATTACAATTTGGTAAATTAGGTATATGTTAGTATTTACTTATCTTATGCATTTATTACGCAGCAATGCCATTTTGCAGCAGAGTGAGTTTAGCTCGGTTCTCTTGAAAAACAGTTCAATTAGTTTTCCAAGATGATGGCAGATTCAAAGTCTCGATTTTATATATTCAACCAAGCAGTAATTACTATCCAGTCTCAATGTCTTTTTAAGATTATGTCTAAGGTACAATAAAGTATAAAGAAAGCATAATAATTATTGTGTCAATAAAGGTGTGATTTGATTAGCAAAATCACCCAACCACCAGTTTATACGGTCTGCCATGTTTAAGATAAAATCTGAAAACATGAAGCTGCTAATGACACCGAGGACTTCTGGTCTCTTCGGTTGGAAAGCAGCATGCTGCCTGCAGCGCCTCGGTGCATTACTGGCTGCACTCCAGGCTGGTTTCCAATGTCGATACCGATAATCAGTATCTGCTTTAGTTTAAATGGACAACCTCAAATGGCGTTTCTGAGAGGAGTGTGTATGTTCTTCATGTGTCTGCGTGGGTTCTCTGACTTCCTCCCACCACCAAAAACATTAGGTCCAAATTAGGTGAATTGGTGACACTAAATTGCCCACAGGTTTGAGTGTGTGTGTGAATGAATGAATGTTGCCGCCAGTGTGTATGTTTACACCTACCTGAAACTGGGGGGCTCTGAATTATATCAGACAGAGTGTAACCTCCAGAGCTGTCCAAGCGTCGCCGGGGCTTCTTTTTAGCTTTAACCTTGGCCCTTTTTAACAGGATTTCTCTGCAGGGGTAATGTGGAACCATCTTTAGCATGTACTTAAGGAAATTACATGACTGAAAGACTTAAAGATAGAATGGTTAGCAGGTGAACTTTAGGTTAAAACATTTAGTGGCTAGAGCAAAATAATTTTGTTTCACTTCCAACAGGAATTTTTGAACAGGAAAAAAGATATGACAGGAGTTAAGGTATTGACCATTTCTGTGTTTGAATACCTGCTGGAATGATCCGGTTGCGCTTCTGGTTTGGGGCTGAATGCCGAGTCCAAATCCTCTTCCTCGTACAAACTGAGATCTGGGGCACCAGAATATGGAGTGATGAGTCTCCTTTCCATGGCTGGGATCTGAAGAAGAAGAACAAAAGGGCAACTCAAAAACCCTAAAGGATAATGGAAGAACCCAACTGATTGATCCACGTGGCTTTAGAACCGGAACATTTATGACGACTACATCTTTAAGGAAAATATTTTTGACTTCCATTTTCTACTGTTAAAACTGTCTACGTTTCACTGACACAGCAGAGGAGGAAGTAAGAGATGTGACCTGTAGATCTGAATAAAGGTGTGTGACATTATGATAACTATGTGTGCCAACCACAAATGGAACACATAAAGCAGCTAACTAAAAACAGTAATAAAAAAAACATTCTGTGACTATTGAAGGAAAGGTGAGCAAATCAACATTAAAATAATCTGAATTTATATATACAAAAATAAGCAAATGATGGAACCAATTATGAGATGCTCATATTTAGAGCCTCTACAAAATGTGACATTTCACTGAATTCTATCCAGTGACTTTTGATTAGACGTGAATAGACCAATCGTAGACCGCTCTGCTTGGATGTGGGGGTTTAAAAAACTGAAAAAAGAAGCAAACATTAAAGTCATGGACAGGATGATGCCAACTGGGATGTTTCTAGTGCCAAGTGACTCACCATCTTTCTGTAGGATGCAGAAAGCTCCACAAGCACTTCATCCGTCACATTATCCAGTGCTCTGATTGCAGACAAACAGAGGATAAAACATCATTATAGCTACTTCCTGATTAGTCCAGCTGAATGGCAGAGGACACGCTCCTGAACCACCTCCTGAGAAGACTGATCACAGCCCTGTTTCAAGTAGTCTCCAAATGAACAAATATAAAAGTTATTCCGATTCTCACTTTGACTCCAGCAGGGCAGCCGTGTTGAGCACAATAAACTGGAAGCAGGAGAGTTTGAGCTGGTCTGCGTTGTAAATGGCAGCAAACTCCAGCAGCTCTGCAGCATTCTTCAGAGTCACTGCGGAGAGAAAAGCAAGCATCTTCAATGATGACTGACAGAATTCCTTCTTTTTACCCTTGCCGAAGAGGAGGCGAGGGTATTGCAATTGGGTGCGTTTGTCTGTTTGTTTGTCTGTCCGAGCGCATACCTCAAAAACTAGTAACCCAATCGACTTGAAATTTTTACACAAGCAAGGTTCTGTCTGTGGCTCGGTCCTCCCCGAGAATGGTGTTGATCCGGATCTGGATCCAGATTCTAGACTTATTTTTACCCTCGCCGAAGGGGAGGCGAGGGTATTGCAATTGGGTCCGTTTGTTTGTATGTTTGTCTGTCCGAGCGCATAACTCAAAAACTAGGAACCCAATCGACTTGAAATTTTTACACAAGCAAGGTTCTGTCCGTGGCTCGGTCCTCCCCGAGAATGGCGTTGATCCGGATCTGGATCCAGATTCTAGAATTATTTTTACATCTGGAATCGTGCCTGTGCTGTAAACTGCCACTTTAAGAGGGAGGGACACGAATGGCATGATGGGAAAAAGAGTCCAGAAGGAGTCTTGTAGTACGTTCCGGAGCAGCAAGCTAGAGCAGGTTTGGCCCCTCTGATCCGGAAGCCCTGTTTACTGTCTCACAAGATCGAATAGTCTTTTGGAGGCGGGGTCTGCAATCTCTGATTGTCTTTCTAGTTTTTTTATATAATTGAATCTGAAACCATTTTCCATAAATTCAATTTGTTACATGCTACAGTCCAATGATTATCAATTTGGACGTAAATCAACAGAAGCCAATGAGTCCATGAGGGGACGGGACAGAAGGGATTCTTACATACATTTCTCCGTGATGACGACCTCACACATTTCCTTCAGCCGTGTGATTAGCAGCTGGTCGGCCACAACCAATACGTTGCAGACAAACTCGACATTTAGCGACTCTGTTGACAAGAACACCACAAACCATGACTGCCTACCTTCAAAATTCAGCAACCAATGAAAACTAACAACCCAGAATCAGCAGAGAGTCCATTAGACTGGAGAGGCTACCTTTGATGGTGGGACACTCATCTGTGTAAATGTACTCCAGGAGGGCCTGCAGGACTTCAGAGCTGGTGGGCATCTCCAGCGCAGTGCAGGCCGTGGCCTTAAGGACCAGCAAGATAACTTTATCAGCACCAGTATGGCTACGCCAGTATATTTGTTGGAAGAATTCTGACCAGTAAATACTAGTTATTGGACAAAGTATTATGAAATAATGGCATCCTTTATTCACAAGATTCACCAGATAATAATCTAGCATTATAAAGTTAATACAATTAGTTGAAATTAGTCTAAATGAATACTTAAAATTATCAGAGGGAATTAATGTGTTTGGGGAACCTCAAATTTATAGTTGCAAAAACATTTAATGAACACAAAATGATCTGTAGATAAACATATACAGGCAAAACTAGAGAGTTATCATTAAAGAATTGATACCGGTATATAACAGTCCGGTGAAGATGTACCAATAAAGATTAATTTGCTAAGAGTTCAAAATGACAAAAGGAAGAACTACTTAATATACACTAGACACTAGTGTGATTTGCAAGTAGTGTTCCAGACAGACAATAGACTAAATCCTTCCATCATTTTTTTATATCTGAAGGATCAAATGTGGTTACCTCAATCCAAGGGTTTCCAAGCATCCTGCTGAAATATTCTGGAAAAAGGATGGACGCCAGAGTTTAAAACATTTTGTGACTTTCTCTGATAACAAAACATGTTAGCGGCAGATTTGGAGGAACATTTCGGTCAAATGTTGTTACAACTGTGTGAAAGCAGAATAAACCAGTGGGTGCATCTTTATATTGGCTTCATCCGTCTTACCAAGTCTTGCACAGAGGACACTTTTGTGACATGGAAACTCTTTCCCATCTTCAGATTTTAAAGTAACATCACATAGATAGGAGCTGTACAAACAGAGAAACAAAAAAACAAACATATCAATAGGACTACACTGCAATTTCTAGAAATTTTACAACTGATACACATTATTCATTTACACACCATTTTTTCTGGTAGAATTTAGGTTTGTTGGCACTTTTCTTGTTTACAACATTGATCTTTCCTTTTTCATATTTGACTCCATCCAGCCTGTCAAGGAAAAGGGAAGGTATCATTAACAAGAAGTAGAATGTGTTATCTGGCCTGGGGTCTGTGGTCTACTCCGTCTCACCGTGCAGACAGGCTTCTCAGGCCCAGCTTTTTTGCAACAGCCTGTAAGGATTTCACAGGGTTGGACCCAGAGTTATTGGACCCAGCCTTGTCACCTTTCCCTCCCTTCTCCTTCTTGCCAGTCTTGACACGCTTGCTCTTGGCCTTGTCAGTATCTCCACTGGCTGCAAGAGAAAGGGAGCGATACACCTGCAGGGCCGAATGACCTGTCAGACTCAAATCCTGCAGGCTGCTGATGAGACCCTCGTGCTCAGTGTCCTGGTCAAAAGAGGACGAGCAGTGGAATAAGGAGTTCATGAGACAGGAACAGCTTATCCAAAGTTAATGCAATAATTTCTTCGGACAGAAACAGTAAACAAGTAGGTTTTCTCTTCTCTTCCTCACCTGGTCTTGTCCCGCTGAGACTCTTGGCCGAGCCCCGTGCACCAGGAGTTCACAGGAGTCTGTATAGATGAAGTGCAGGGCGTATTCCAGCATGTCCGCTGAGATCTTCTCCAACATGATTAAATCACAACCCACGACATCTTCACTCGTCCTCACTTCTTCATCAAGCTCCTTAGCAACACCACTATGCTCAGACATGAACAGCCTGTGGAAAAACTCGGACCTCATGGACAGGATGTACTTGTGGGCAGGAAAGGTGCGATCGCCAGCCTGAAGGCTCACGTCATGGATGCTGTCCATTTCTTCAGCTTCATCCAAAAGGTTCCGGAAGTGTTGATAAAAGGCCGACGGAGAAATGATGGGGATCTCATACAAGCTGAATCAAAGAGTGCGTTGGTTATTTAGAACATCGTATATGAGGGGGAAAGAAGTTAAAGTGAAATTGTCATAACATGAAAAGAACAGGAACGTGATAAATGTATAGTATATTATTTATTTAGGCCACCGTGCTAAAATAAACTCTAAAGCAATGAATGTTAAAAATAAAGACAAGAGTCTGTAACACTCGCTCTGATAAGATAAATGGTCCATTATGCTGCATGATGCCCAACTGGCTAAATATAGCAATATAATATTGAGCAGTAAGTCATTATAGAGTACCTGGGGTACTCTAGCCTCTAGCTTCTGTCTCCTGAGAAACACATTTCCACCTCTAGATGGCAGCGTTTCACGTATAAATAGTAAGATCTGGGTCCAGTAATGTCGTTCCAACTCTTTGATGTTCTCTATTATCCAAGGTTTTGACAATTAAATAATTCTTTATGACTAATACAAAAAAATACTTAAAAATGGCAATTCAATAGTTTTGTGACATTGTATTCAACTACCACACATGTATAACCTAAACAGATTATTTTTAATAATGAATTATAGAATGATTCTGAAGAAAAGAAGCAGAATTGTCATCCAGCCTTGATTTGGGCTTATGAAACCCCTTCTATTCCCAGACTGGGTTTATCTCATTGATGAGGTTTGGACTTCATCCATACCGTCTGTTCCGTAATGTCATTCATCTCCAGCTCCACTATTACACTAGAGTTTTAACAATCCAATCGGACTTTCATGTCTCCTGCTTGAAGCTTTATCACTGCAGCCGTTAACAGTCTGATCCGAAATAAAAAGTATTTAAAGACTTCAATTCTACTTTCTATCTTCTCTGTGCTCAAAGAAAGCGATCTTACCTTGTTTTAGGGTCGGACTGAAGCACACCAAAATTTCGACCTTTAGAGTCCATGGCGATGCTGACGGCTCTGTGCACATACGGGAGTCTCTCTAGTCTTATTCGCTCATATAGTGTTCCAGCGTCTGAATGTCCACAAAACGCCACGCTGACCTCTGGAAGATTAGAGGAAGACTGAAGATGAAGATCGGCTTTATTACAATTCACATTAAACATACTTTAAAAAATAAATGTTTTAACATAATTCATACTTTATTCATCTTATGATTCAAATTTCAGTTTTGGTTTTTCATCTTACAAATAATTATCTTAATTTATTTAATTCACCCCATAACACCAAAAAACTAAATATTTGGGGAGAACTTGAGGTAGCATTTAGTAATTAATAGAGTAAGTTTGTTTATCTGATCACATTAAGTAAGAGCAGATTATAAAAGTTTTGAAATATGAACAATCATGCTTCTACGTTCCTTACCCTTCTTTTCCCAGTACATCCTATATTCTCCAGCCCACATGCCACTGTACCCCTCCCCCTCCGGAGTCACAAACATCATGCTGTTCCTGCTGAGAGCGATGTCCGACATGAAAACCTGACGGCCGTACGCCCACCGGCACTGTCTCACCGAGCTGCCGCAGGAACGCCAGCAAAACACCTGGCAGGCGGAGAGAGAACATTTAAGGTAAAATATTTACTTGGGCATTACTCACCATTTTCATCCAGATCATCTGATATGGGATCCTAAACTTGTACCATAGATTGCATTATGTGGGTAATTAAATAATGTTTAAATAAAAATGTATTGCATTTAGATGCTGATGTAATAAGACTAAACCAGTTTGACAAAGATTAGAAATATATTTCTTCCCATACTTTCTAAATAAACTCACCCTCCCAGCTTCATCTAATGCCAAGATGGTCATCTTCTCCCCTCCTCCCTCTTTCAGGACCTGTGAAATCACACGATGGTCCAAACGACCACCAGAGACCACAACTTTCTTGATGTTTAGTTGCCTGAAAAAGACCAATCAAAGGCAAAAAATAGTCACATTCAGAACATTCATATTACATGCTGTATTCACTAATCAATCATCAGCAGATCAATAAGACTTGGTGTTCACTCATTTCATGATCAATGTTCCTGCATTCAGGTAAAAAACTATATTTTATCATCAAGTTTTCTGACCAGAAGAACATAGAAAGCAAAAATAATATTTCCTGGAAACCAGATCTATAGATCTGCCATCATGACACAGCCTTTTGTAAATTAAGAATGACTATTGGATGTTAACAAGACAAGTGCTAGCTACTCCAGCAATAGGACACTTTGCCTCTCTAACTGTAGACTTCATATTAAATGGCAGCTTCGCCCATCGATAAGAGGAGAAGATTAAACATTAGGATTTCCGAGTCTTTATTTTTGTTGTGATAAATTGTTCTGTCCGTTTCACCTTGAAGCCATTTTCTTGCATTGGTAATCAGCCAGCAGGTAGACGTCCCCCTTTTCAGTCACGACAACTGTAGCGCCATCGCTAGCTGCCGCCATTGCTACGATAACATCCTTGTGGTGCAGGGCTGATACCTGCCGGGGAGCCGTCACACACTTCTCTCCATTGGGATCCAGCAAGTATCCTGGACATAAATACATAATGGAGGACAAAACATACTGTGCAGTCTCGTCTTTTGGGTAAAAATGTCAATATTTAATAAATAAATAAAATATTTAGTATCATACAACTCTGATCTTATTTATCTTAAACTTGCATTCCAGCATCAAGATTTGTTGCCATATTTGCTGAAAATATGTTTGCTTTAAGTGCAGCGGCATTGATGTACACAGTACTTACGTACAGTATAAACATCCTCTAAGTATGCAACTATAAACTATTTTTGACCACACAAGAGGTCGGCCAACGGGGCTCTCGTTTAACAACAAAAATCTTTAGTGACGGGGTCTTCAGAACGGAACGCCGTTGTTAAGTGAGGACCATCTGCATGACAAAACCGGCCAGTCATATCTCTTCTCTAAGACTGGATTTACTGAACTTTCATTCCTGAGACGTACCCAGCTGGCCTCCATTGAGTCCCATTGTGTAGACAGCCTCTCTGGTCCAGAGCACTGTGTGGAACCTTCCAGCTGCAACTCCGATCACTGTCCTGCCTTTCAGTGTCTTGGAGAACACCTACATACAGAACACATCGCACAGACATTCGAACAACATGTGCACATTTTAAGAGATGACAAATATCGCAAAGATCATTCACAAAGTATAAAGTACTGAACTCAAAATATCACCGGCTCAATTCCTCTCGCCTCCCTGCTCCCTCCCTACCTGTTTGGGGACGTGCGCTGAGGCAGGAGGAGGCGACAGACCTAGTTGGTGAAATGTGTTGAGGCCAAAAGTGTAAACATAGCCTTCTTCGGTCAGCACCACCGTGTGGTCTTTAGCTGCTGCCACCTGGGAGCAGTGGTGGGACATCAGACCTTCCACCATCCGAGGAACCTGTGGATGAGAGGAAAGCTTAGAAAAAAAAAGAAAACTGAGCCGAGTTCCTTCCCTCTGGTGTTTATCTGTATGGCATTTTACTAAAATATGTTTCCAATTACCGTATTTTCACACCCATAGGACGCGCCTAAAAGTCTTCGATTTTTTTCAAAATGTGCAGCGCGTCCATTGGTCCGCGCGGCCTATTTGTTGTTGTAAGGCGGACTCAGTCAGGCGCCTGGCGGAGTGATACGCTCCGACGCGCTTCACCACAGTAACTATTATGGCGTGTTGACGGAAGTGGCTGCCGAGGCTGCCGGTCCCGCAGCAGAACACGGGAATAGAGCAGCGGAGAGAGAATCCAGCATTAATGAATCCATGGAGGAAGCGGAGGAAGCAAGAAGAAGACCTGCAGAAACTCGGTTCCTGCGATCTGCGACTCCGTGCGGGCCGATCTCACCGATACGGTCTAAACCGGAGTGAAGCTAGCTAACGCGCTAACGCGCTAACGGGCTAACTAGCAAGCTAGCTTATCATCGTCATCCCCGGTGGATTAACCAAAGAACTCCAACCGTTCAACGTTAAACTGCGGGCTGCGTGGGAGCGCTGGACGACAGAAGGAGAACACAGTTCCACTCAGAGTGGAAGGCAGCGCAGCGCCACAGTTTGACTGGATTGTAGCTGCTTCGGCTAACTGTCTGCTAGCATTGTTGTTCGCATCATTTCCGAGGCGCCGACGCTGCTGCACGTAAAGTGACTGGCAATGAAGAAAGAGGCCGGCATGTTTGACGGAGATCTAGCGCAGCTGTTCACTACAGAAACAGAGGATGAGGACTTTGATGGGTTTGATTAATGACTCTGTTTTGCTCCGGCTCTATTTTTTAAAACGCGCACTAGTATGCTTGTTTGATTGATGACGATTAAAGATGTGAGTACCAAACTCAGTTTTGCTCCTGCTTTATTTTGCGCACCTATCATGCCGGCGCCTTTTGATCCGCGCGCCCTTTGTATGTTTGAAATACCGAAAAATCAGCTGTTAATGAGACTGCGGCGAATCAGCAGGTGCGTCATAAGGTCGTGAAAATACGGTAACTCCCTTGTATATAGTGTTGTAAATCATTAAAATAATATACACATCTCAGTCTAATGCAGCTTCAGGTATTTCACCTTTGACATAAACCATTTGGGGTTTTAATTTATGACTGGTCAAGGACGACTATCCAAATTTAACACAAATAGATAAAACACATTCATATTTACTAACAAGCCGTTAAATCAAGCTGAGTAAGCAAACACAGCCTTTACTGAACATCTGAGTCGCTTAGTACTAACTTAAATATACCATCCAAACAATACGTTTCCATACTTTAAAAGAGTTATCACATTTCTCAATTCTACAAGTAATGTTTAAAAACAAAAAAGTAGTTTATATCAATTAAGTTTATTTATTCCAAGTTAATAATGTATCCACTTTAAAAATATATAACTTTTGATCATTTAATTTACAACATCAAAATATTTAACACACATTGTCAGATAAACAAATGCTCCAACATGTCTCACCAGATATGTTTGTTCATCTCCATGGCCAAGGCGTCCTCCTTGTCCATGTCCACAGGTGAAGACCTGGCCTTTCTGAGACAGGAACACGGAGTGGAACTTGCACAGAACCACCTAAATGAGAGCAAAGGCATATAAACAAGAGCATAACAGTGATTTTTCTGTTTTTGCTCATGGTTTTAAAGTGTTACACACATCATACTAAAGGCTGAATGATGATTTTGTCATACAATTTTGACCTGCTCGCTAGTAGAGAATATAATGGATGTCTTTCCATGTCCCTGAGCCAAGCCCTCTTGTAGTGATAGTAAAACACTAAGGCAATAAAGGCCAGGGAACAAGTGGAAAAGCAAACATCATTACTAATACATTGCCCCTCTCAGGCTTTCAATAGGTAGCATGGATGTATCCCAAAGTATCACATTGATTTGAACATTCACACACACCAGCGTAGTTCACTTAATTACAAACATGTCATTGAAGAATTAATATTTAACCCCTGGCACCTGCTGGATTGGTATAGGAAGACAAAGAGTATACGCAGTGGCATTGGGTCATTGTGTGGTCGTGAAATCAGATCCATCTGTCCCCCCCCCCCCCCCCCCCCATGCAGCCACAAGGCTTTATGAAATTACTCTGCATGACAAGCCCTGCTGGCAGAACGAAAAGGCAAACAGAGGGTTTCTTCTGTAAACAGCAATAATATCGTGACACAAAGCCCAGATTCACTTCACAAACACACACGACAGCAAACCCACCTTGGTGGTTCTGCTTCAATAACTAGCACCTGGTGTGTAAACATCACTTGGGGGCGGGGGGGTTGCACACTAATCAAATTAAGAGCACCCACATGGCAAATGCATGAAATAGTAGCCAGGCTGGCACACATTGCATGCATGGTATAACAATACACAGAGACGCTCAGCAGAGTCACAAATAAAGACTATGGAGGGGAGGTGACGCTCATTCCTTGCCTGGTGCATCAATGCTGGCCTCTTTTTTTCCCTACCCCCCCCTCCTAAGTCAAGAGTTCAACACTAATATCGTCCATGCTCCATCGTTACACAGTCACTAACCTCATTCATTCATGAAATTGACATTTTGAAATGCTCTGATATGAACACTACTTTATTTAGAGAAACCAGGCGCCAGTATGAGCAATGCTCCAGGGGGGGGACTCTTGTCACAGCTGATTTGACCTGAAGACAAGACAAGGCGTCCTACCCAGAGTTTGGTGAGAGAAAGTCTTTCTGGTTCAGCCAGATGGTGTGCCTTATCTAGAAGGACCACGTGATGTTTTTGTTTTTTTCCTTCGTGTAACACATGGAGGCACATACTTGAAATGAGAAGCAATTCTGTTGTGACTCATGCAAAAGGGGCTTTCAGGTCAGGAAAGACATCTATTGTGGAAAATCACTTTCTACTTCCTTGGAGGGCTGGCACCTTTGCTGTAGGTTGTTAGCCTACCTGTTTGATGTACACTCCAATCCTGGCAAACACATCCACAAGTTCAGGATGCTGTCGGCTCTCCTGGTTGCCATGCCCGAGACTGAAATTAGTATTGTTTCCCCATGTGTAAACTTCAGTTGGGTCTGCGCCAAGGAAGAAAACACAGCTAAAAGCAGAGCCACAACACTGCTATTGCCTGAAATGCTGCTAAATGAATGTCTTCTGATCTAAAACAAAGTAAAGCAGATTCATACAGATAACCTCCGTTAGAAACTCAAACTGACAGAATTAAAAGGAGCTGTGAAATGTGAATTTAAATTGGAATTAGTTAAGCAAATTAAATGAGGGGAAAAATGTTCATCCAGTTAGTCCATAAAAAATCCTCCAACTTTTTCAGAAATTAGTTTGTATATAATGTGAGACTGGCATCATAATGACTGGTAAGATATACACTGCTAATCCAAAATAAAAAAAATCACCACCTGAATTTAACTAAGCAAATAGTTAATACAGGTAAACTGTTAATGATGTCAAATCGTAAAAACCAACAATACAACTTCAAGTTATGCTAAAGTAACACTATTTCCAACCAAACAATGCAACGAGAACAAGGATTTAGGACTAAACTACCGTGTAGCCATCAGTGAGTCGAGTTCAAATAAATGCAATTCTTCCTTGTATTTTGATCGAAATACAGCTCACATATACGGTAGATACATAAAATCTCTATTCAAAGTAAGCGGAGACATAATCTTCTCTTACCAGTGTTTTTGAACACAACATGTGACGGTCGATCCTTCATTGTAATGTCCAGCACAGAGAGACCTTCCTTGTCCTGAGTGGAGAGCAGTCCTGCATGCTGGAGAAAGTTAAAAACAAACAGATAAAAGGAACATTAGTGCCTGCTCCCTGTGATGGGATCACTGGTGACTTTATATATCACTACATAACAAAGATCATTTGTTAAACCGCATTAGAAGAAGACGACCTTGCACAATTCACAAAGGCGTCAGATTTTGGTTACGCGTTAACTTGTCTGACATACCTTGACCAGAGATATTAGACAGTGGATCTGTCCATAGAAGGCACAGCGATGCAGAGCAGTCCAACCGGATTCTTTGTCCTTCGCCGTCAGGTCGGCATTCTTATTGTCCAGCAGCCACTCCAGCAAGGTTCTCTTTCCCAGAGAGGCTGCCAGGTGCAGAGCGGTGCGACCAAACGGGTCACGCAAAGCTGCTGCATTGTGGCAATATGACGTCAAGAACACCCGCAGTTGACTCTCAGTGCCACCCGTTAATGCTGCTACAACCTCCTCTGCATGCTGCTGGGAGCGGCATTTAGGTGTGCAATCTGGCAGTGCCAAATTCATTCTGACCTTCCCCAGAACTTCACAGTGAACCCTCCTCCCCTTTTCCCTTTCGTGCTACACAGTATTTCTGACACCCCACCACTCACAGTGGTTAAATAAAATAAAAAAGAACAATATAAGCCTCGGTAACAAACCAACAATACTGAGAACTGTGAAAGAGCTGCTCTTATGAAGAAAAATATGTCAACACAAAAGGTTGAAGCGGTTTGGAGTGCTAGAATCGTGCTTGTGTTGAGGTTCCACTGCACCCTAGCGCCTCCAGAGCCTTTCTGGGTCTGGGTTCAGTCCACCATTTCCATCAAGATGAGCAGACAAGGTAAGGTGCTTGCAGCAAGCAATGACATCAAGACTCGACTAAATGCAAACCCCGCTGTGCGCTTCATATAAAAATTCACAAATACTTTTTTGCAAAAATAGTTTCTCCAATATAGAATATTACAAAAGGAAAGGATTTCAGCGACCTTCTTTCCCAACAGTCCAACCACCAATCTTGAGGGGAAAGGCGCCCTTCCCCCCCAGAAATCACACTCTTCTTTTCAAAACTCCATAATTATAGAGTGCACCTATGGAAGAGAAATCAAAGTTATCATTAAGAAAAAGAACAGTCAGCATTGATACATTCTTGCAAACCGCAAGTAGAAAGTCTAGCTTCGTATGCTGGATGCACGTCAAAGGCATCGGCCTCATTCCACAATGTTTGACAATTTCATTTTTAATCAATATATGTGAGTATTGATTTGTAACGATAGCAACAAAGGTTCATAATGTTTATTATTCATTAATATAATGTAACTTGGTTTTTGCTTTTGTCTGAGTTAGACTGAAGGGAAGCCCTCGTTGTGTTCTGCTTGATAAACTATTACGAGTTCTTCAGTTCATCACAAGATTGTCGAGACACTGCAGTGAAAAGAAGAACCCACAACAGTACAATACACAGTTTAGCATGAACAGCCATTTCATATCAGCGCAATACATCTGAACAGGACAGCCGCGTCACACGTCAAATGTGGCCGCTAACGCAGGAAGTGGAAAAATTTAATATAAAAATATAGAACGTTTTAAAAGTTGTCATGCATTTTAGGAAGCTTTAGCAAATTCTACTTTATAGCAACTAGCTTAAATTACAGCTAATCAATAGCTAACGGTGGCGTTTAGAACCAAATAATTTAACGTCGCTTAATTTCCTACCTTCCGTTAGATAATGAATGACATTATCAATGTTGGATCAATAACGCACATCGATCGTGTCATTGCTACAGATTCGAGAAGTCGCAGCTATATCTCTAGAGCAAATCTTGACAGGACTAAATTCCGGAAGCCGTGCACGCTAAGTAAAGCCCTCGGTAGTATCGAGACTTCTGATTGGTGGGTCAATGTGACGCTCGAATATATGGAGACTTCTGAATGGCCAGTGAATGTATACAACATTGTATTGGTTAATTTCTGAGCTCGTTCACATTGATTGGTCACATTAACACAAGCTAAGTATACTGAAGGAAGGGCTAAAGGGAAGCTAAAGCTTGGGTTTCACTGGGATACACACCTCTGCTTCCAAATACTGTGTTATTGGTGAGGGAGTGTGTACTGTGCTCCCTCACTGTTCATGCATGGCTGCATCCACAATCCTTTTTCACAGTTTTCTGTAGTTCTCATAGTATAATTGTGCATATTCCATCAGAAAATCGTGTCACAATAAGATCAACCCTCCATAAATATCTTAAAATCGGGAAAAGGGGAAATGCAATCCGTGCAGAGGTGAGAACTGAAGTGCCACATTCTATTGCTTTCTGAAATAATATCTTGTGACTAATGTGGCTTGTTACATGTCTCATTTCCTAATTGGAATTGGACTACACTGCATATTTAACAAGTATTACTGTACACTGCCTATTTAACAAGCATTACTGGACTACACTGCATATTTAACAAGTATTACTGTACACTGCCTATTTAACAAGCATTACTGGACTACACTGCATATTTAACAAGTATTAATGTACACTGCCTATTTAACAAGCATTACTGGACTACACTGCATATTTAACAAGTATTAATGTACACTGCCTATTTAACAAGCATTATTGGACTACACTGCATATTTAACAAGTATTATTGGACTGCACTGCATATTTAACAAGTATTACTGTACACTGCCTATTTAACAAGCATTACTGGACTACACTGCCTATTTAACAAGCATTACTGGACTACACTGCATATTTAACAAGCATTACAAGCGTATTTCTCTGCGGCTGAGCTGCTCGACGCTTTGTCTGAGTCGTCACTGAGGCGCCTTCGAGGACCTCTGGAGAACGCTGGAACCCAAGTCCCGGGGGTCAGTCCATCATTCTAGGAAACCCCTTCGAGCCTCCACAGTCATATGCTTCACTTTAAAACTGACATCAGTATCACACCGTCACAACAATCCAGCCAGGCGTAGTCAGGGGTGGAACATTTACATTGGAATCTTAAAATAAACTCCTAACATTTCCTGGCTCCCCCCCGTTATCTGAACAATGGTACGTCCCCTCCTTCCAGCTGCGTTTGGCTCTCCCTGCTGAATCCCAGCGTTAGGGAGAGACGCGAACTGGATCGGAGAGCGCACCGAGCGGCACCGGTGGGAAACATGCGCCTTTGTCTGGTTCCGAGGAAGCAGCGCGACTAAGTTATCTCCCGGTTCTGTAGCGGAGCGGGGCCGTTTTCACGTGCCTGTAAAGACCTGGTAGAGTTTCAGCCGGAGAAGATAGAAGTTTACGCGCTTCGTCCACACAACCCCCCCCCTTCTTGGAAATGTAGACTTATCCCAAACGGGGATGGTTTGGGGGGTCGTATTCTGAAACTGAAGTGGGCGCAGTTTTCGGAAGGATAAAAGGGATATACGTAGTAAAAAAAAAAAAGTTTGCCTTGCGCCCAGCTGGAGGAGGGTTTGGGTTTGGACCGCCGTCGTTACGCACGGTCTGCACCGGCAAGATGCGCCTGTTGAGCGAGCCGTGCGAGGGCAACCACGGGGAAATCCGGGGGACAGCGTTCAACCACGCGATGCTTCGTCTCCTCTTCTTCCTCTTCTTCGTGCTGTCCTGCCACGGCTGTCCGGACAGATGCTTGTGCTCCTCACAAACGGTGAAGTGCCAGAACCAGGACCTGGACGCCGTTCCGCGCTCGTTGCCGACAAACACCAAATTCCTCTTCGTCACAGGGAACAACATTTCCCGCATTGGCGTGGACTCGTTCCCGGATCTCCTGGAGCAGTTAACCGACCTCTATTTAACTGGGAATGAAATGGAGTCTGTGGATGCGGAGGTGTTTGACAACTTACCAAACCTTGTGCGGCTGGACCTGAGCGACAACAACATCCAGACTTTCAGCGAACACGCTTTCCCTCACGACAACAGGCTGCAGATCTTGAACCTCAGTCGCTCGTACCACGACAACATCTCCATTGATACGGCCCTGGGGGTCCTGCAGAAGGGGAACCTCCTCCAGCTGGCCGTCTTGGACTTGGCCCACAATTTCGTTTTGATTCCTCCAGACAACGTATTGGAGAACCTCCCCAACCTGGTCAACCTCAGCCTGCTGAACAGCTCCATCATCTCCATTCCGAACGGGACGCTGACGGTGCCGCCGCTGCGTGACCTTGACCTGAGGGACAACAGCCTGAGGAACCTGCCCGGCGCCACCCTGGCAGAATTCAGCCTCAAACCCGGCCTCCAAATCCGACTGTCTGGAAACCCCTGGCGCTGCGACTGCTTCATGGAGGACATGCTGCTCTGGCTGAAGAACTCCACTCGGGTCACGGATGCACAGACGCTGACCTGCGCTGACCCCGAGGGCCTGAGACACCGGCCGCTCCTGCAGGTGGAGCGGTCCCAGCTGAGGTGTTCAGGCGACATGGAGGGCGTGCTGGAGACTTCCTACGTTTTCCTGGGGCTGGTGCTGGCGCTGATTGGTGTCATATTCCTGCTCGTGCTCTACCTGAATAGAAAAGGCATCAAGCGGTGGATGTACAACATCCGGGACGCTTGTCGGGACCACATGGAAGGGTATCATTACAGGTACGAGATAAACTGTGACCCGCGCTTGACCAACCTCAGCATCAATTCTGATGTGTGAGGGCGGCCGGGACACTGCCTGGGGCCCGCAGTGAGACATTAGATGGCGTGTACTGTTAAGAGTTGCATGAAAGTCTTCCTCCACGTTTCCCCTTTCCCCTCAGCGAGGCTATTCAGATTTGACATCAGTCATTGCTCCGAATTAACCCCCCCCCCTCGCAGCCTCCTTTCAGCCAGTGCCGCATGTAACACTAGTACCTGGCAGCTGTGATGGCAATTACATTTTTTCCGTGTAGCAGCGCACGGACAATGAATCATGGTGACAAGTTTTTTTGTTTGTTTGTTGTTTTTGTCGAGAGCCACAACGAGCGATATGTTCTATTTTTACTCTTAAAGGATAAACGGATGGGATAAGTGGACTTTTTATGAGTGGAAAGCGTAACAGACTTTACACGGACTGCTGTAGGTCATTGCATCGTTCTCATTATAACTCTGCTTCAGAGAAATGCTGTATTGCTTGTTCTTTTTAGTATGTGAACTTATGATATATGGTATATGAGTATATACGGTAGTGCACATTGCATAGATTTTGATTTTAGTAGCTGGATGTAATTGCTCCTTTCTTTCTGTGAAGACATTCAGCTAAATAAAATAAAACACCAGATGGCTGGAAGATTCAAGATTCAAGATACTTTATTATCATTATGCAAACATAATAAAATCGTGTCTCAATTTGGGATGTTTTTTTTTTTTTTTTATCTCAAAAATGGGGATTGGGATCCAAAGGCTTTGACTGAGGAGGCATTCATTTCTAAGGTGGCGCCGCAGCTGCTGTGAACACATGAAAAACACTTGACTGCTTCTCCAGGTGGCAGCGAAACAGCGCTCTGTTCATTAAGAGAATGAGTTAGGAGGAAAATAAAGCCAAATTAAGAAGCTGAAGAAGCGGCATGCTATCTGAATAAAACTCTTCTATCTGATGAAATAGCCAACTGTTGTTTCCTGTCCAATTTGCCTCCTGCTGTGAATCTGATAAATATCCTTGGCTCAGCGGAGAATTCCCTAAAATAATGTCTGTGAGCTGCAGCCAGTGGGCATGTTTCACATCCAACACCCCCCCCCCCAGAGTCCAGCATACACTGAAACCCTTTCTGTACTCCAGCTGCCAAAATAAGAGTTATATGTTGTTTTGTTAGCTTATGCTAATGAAGGTAAAGTGAACTCCAGATTGTCACGGCGGTACACGATGAAATGAGCTCAAGCAGCTTTGCCTCTCTTATAGAAGGAAAACTGTTTTCCATTAGTGTTTCTGCCCGAATTTAAATTTCCAGCCTGTTTTTTTTTTTTTTAAAAGCTGTCCACTATAGCACAGATTAATAATTAATATTTCGTATTCTTTTGAAGAGTGTGTCGTGCATGTTTAAATGAGTGAGGATGTTTGCTTTGTCTGGGTACAGGAATGATTGCGATCTTGGCCTTTTTGAGGAGCATTCTGGATTGATCGTCGTCTCCCTCGCCCTCCGGCTCCTCACTCTCTCACGAACGCAAAACGATCACTAGCAGCGCGGCCTTGCAGCGACGTGCCATTTGTAGTAGAACAGAGTGTCTTGAGCAAAGGCTTCCCCTCACTGAATCTCGCAGCAACCCGGCGTGTCGTCATCTATTTCAAAATGAGAAAGCCCGGGGCATGGGGGGGGGGGGGGGGCATACGCGGGCCACAAAGAAATTAGAATGAATGGTGGTGGATTAAGGGAGGGGCTCATGGAGAAGACAGATGAACGGGCCAGAATGTTGGGCTCCTAACAAGGCACATTTTAGCCGCTACCGTTGTTCTTATTGTAAATCTTTGGTTTGTCTTTGATAAGAGGAAGCAAAGCGCTGTGTGACACCATCTGGCCCGGTGCTGCGACTGCTGGCCCGGTGCTGCGACTGCAGGCCCGGTGCTGCGACTGCCGGCCCGGTGCTGCGACTGCCGGCCCGGTGCTGCGACTGCCGGCCCGGTGCTGCGACTGCCGGCCCGGTGCTGCGACTGCCGGCCCGGTGCTGCGACTGCAGGCCCGGTGCTGCGACTGCCGGCCCGGTGCTGCGACTGCAGGCCCGGTGCTGCGACTGCCGGCCCGGTGCTGCGACTGCCGGCCCGGTGCTGCGACTGCCGGCCCGGTGCTGCGACTGCAGGCCCGGTGCTGCGACTGCCGGCCCGGTGCTGCGACTGCCGCCCCGGTGCTGCGACTGCCGCCCCGGTGCTGCGACTGCCGCCCCGGTGCTGCGACTGCCGGCCCGGTGCTGCGACTGCCGGCCCGGTGCTGCGACTGCCGCCCCGGTGCTGCGACTGCCGGCCCGGTGCTGCGACTGCCGGCCCGGTGCTGCGACTGCCGGCCCGGTGCTGCGACTGCCGCCCCGGTGCTGCGACTGCAGGCCCGGTGCTGCGACTGCTGCCCCGGTGCTCCGTTTGACTCTTTACAAACACAGCGTCCGCCCCACCATCTCAGAAGGCTCCAAATGTGTCCTCGCACCTTTAGCTCCGCGCTCGGATGTCTGCAGCGCAGACAGCACTGGCGATAAGAAGGTTCTGCATATTTTTATTGTAGCTTTATTATTCTCTCTGGCCTCAAAGCGAGTTTCTCCGCCTCCTATTCTAAACCACACTCTCATTTCTGGCTGCGTGACGTCCTCCCATAGGTGGAATTTAGCAGGTTTAAACGCTCTCCAGCCCAAAGGGCTGTTAGTTATGAGCACTTGTTTGTGGATCTGTAATTGTCGCAGGTTCATTTTGAAAACGGCCGGTCTCACTTCACACACAATTCCCCAGCGTGAGGCCTCCTGACTTCTTCCTCCCAGGAGGGGGACATACAGGTACATGCTGCTTACAAACTAATGTTTCCACAGATACTGCCAGGGAGGAGCGCTCCTCCTCGCACTCTCTGCAGGTTCATATTAACAAGTGATTTTTGCCCAGCCATGCCTCGAGCTACACTCGGCAGAGGAGAACGAGAGAGTACTGTTATAACACCCTCTCTGGCTCGCTCAGGGGTCCCCTTTTGATTGTTAGCACAATTTCCCAAGCGGTTTGGACTCCTAAAATGCAGGTGGTTGGCTTGCGGTGTAAAAGGAGCCTCCACCCGGACCCTGGACTCCCTCAGTTGTCTGTTCGTGCCGTCGTCTGAAGCTCCTTTTCAGACTGGAGCAGGATTTGCTACTGATTATATGCTGACAGACCAAATGGTATTTACTCCACAGCTTCCACTTTGTCCCTCACCTATGGATCACTAGCTTCTGTGTACAGGTGTGTGTCCCTGGCCTCATAGCAGATATACTAGAACAGTCAATAAATCCCTGAATGTGCTTTGTTACTTGTGTCCTGGGTACTTTTACTCACATGCCCATATTTACATTGAATGGCTTCAAATCTGAGCATTAGTTCCAATCTCTGATGAAATAGGTGGAGGAACAACATCCAGTCATCTGCCAGCATCTCGGTACCAGACCCCCCCCCCCCCCCCGTGTTACTGCTCCACAGGGAGGGAACTGTCAATGGGGACACTAAAGAGTAGCAAAAACACAAGCCTTGTGACTGTTGGGGATTCCGTTCTGATCTGGTAACTTTCTGGAGCCGTACAAATCGCTCCCTGTCCTGCAGAGAGCGTGGCTGTAGCAATCTTTCATGTAATCTGTGGCTTTGACTGGACAGAGGAGACTTGTTCCCTTTCCTCAGACGATGGTATCCGGGGGGGGGGGGGGGGGGGGGACTGGCCTCCAAGACAAAAACATCGCAGCCTTTGCTGCCATTATTACTGTATATAACCACATCCTGAATCATGAGTGGCTTTAAGACACTGGCAAGATGAGAGAAGCTAACATACAAAAGCATTTTTTTGATAGTGGCAATTTAATATTACATTTAGGTAGACCTGGAAACAACGAGAATGAAAGAACCTTTTCGACAAAATGTCCTATCGGCCCTCGACAGTGAGATCAAGTCCCAACTTCTACCCCGTAGACACACACCCACACACCCACACACACACACGGCTACGCGGCCATGAGCCACATTTAATATGCCAGTGCACTTTCCTAGTGGTGAGAGACAGACTGGCAGGTTATCAGATTGCCAGAGTGGCGTAATTACATTCACTCCCTCGCGCCGCTCTGCTGCTCCACAAACACCTGGTAAGTTGCCCCAGCCACTGACCTTCCATTGGGGGGGGGGGGCGGGAATATGTAAATAGCAGTCACCCAGAACAGGCTGTCTCGAGTGAATTAATGATTTCATTCTTTTAAACAAAGAAACACAAAGTCCCTCAGTCCCTCTGGAGTGGCAGCAGTGCCACCAGGGTCGAGTAGTCCGTTAGTCGGACGGCTTGTATTCAGCCGACCCCTGCAACCTCCCCCCACAGGAGATTCCTCAGCGTCTCCGATGTAGAGTTCTGAATCGGCACACGAGCATGCTCGTACGGAGCCTGCCTCCTGTTGCGCCACGTCGGCCTTAATGAACAAGCGTCAACCTAAACGAAGACAGATCTGACCTGACAGCTCTGTGGCCCCTCCGGGAGGGCCGCGGCCCACGGCGCATGCCGCATGCTCGAGGGGAAGAGCAGAGATGGGTGGGTGTCGCTCGGGCTACGATAGCTGGACGGCTTGGAGCGCTAAACTTGGCCGTGAACGTAACTCGGCGTGGTGCGTGTGCCGTGTCAAAATATGCACGGAGAATGACCTTTCATGTGTAGCAGTGTCATCATTGATGGTGAGGTAAACGACGATGGTTGAGGGTGTATAATGTTAACAATAGACCGACCTTTGCTGCGTGACCTTTAGTCTCTGAAGGCCTCAGAGGATAAGCATTAATTAATAAGCATTAGTTATTTACTTTTCTCAGCATTACACGATTCTAACGAGAATTCGTCTGGAGGAAAACATGCATCCTGATGATCAGCGTGACTTCCGCGTAGACGTTATTGTGTTTGTGTGTGTTACTGGTGCATCACAGGATGCGTGTTCTGAGAAGGCGTCTTTACAGAGAGAAGATAAGACCGCATTGGGGCTAAGCCACAGTCAGAGCTGAAGAATCCTCAGAATAAAAAAGAAAAAGTGCGGACATTGTAGCAGCACATTTTCTGTGAGCATAAACACGGCCCGCTTCTTGTCATCCTGTCCTTTACAGCGGCGGACAAGAGAAGTTGAATTAAAATAAATCTCCGGAGAGAGATTAATGTGTGGACATGCTGGGCTCACAAATCAAGAGCTCTCTTGCATTTGCTCTTAAACATAAAGTGTGGGATGCTCAAGAGATACACACTAATTTGTTTCCTAAACGAGTTGATATTCTGATAGCCCTGGCCGAGGAAATTACAGACCCAAAGATTCTACAGCCAGACGCGTTTGGTTCTAAATCTTTGTCTTTGGTCCCAGGGGTTGGCAAGATATTCGTGTAGTGTGTGTGTTTCTGTTGTTGAACAGTAACAGACACTCCGGACGGGTGTCTGGTTTTTGTCATCCTTACAGTCTGAGGCCAAAAGAGGAGACTTGAGTCAAACTAAGCCACTGTTTATGGGATTTGACCAAGTAATGACGAGAGTGCAGTGACGGCATTGAGATCAAAAAGAAAAGGTCAATTTAAAATATTAAATAAAGTGGGATAATCTTTATGGGGTTTCCAGACCAGATAAAAACCAGCGCATGGCCAGAATTTCATGTCCAATCTGGGCCATAATCAAATCTATGCAGCTCTGAGGGAACAGCCATTGACTGTCTCTACACTGATTACTTAGATTTATTTAACAGTGTATAAAGCCAGGATGCCAACTGCCCCTAAAGCAGCTGTGGAGCCATTGAGTTTATTTGCCAGTATTTGAGCTTGTCTGTGTAAATCTGAGAAATGAGTTAAATATAGTGGCAAATGTTTTCATCAATATTTTTTCAGATGTCTTAACAGAGAAATGTAAAATAATTCTTATGTAATGTGCATTTGTTTTATCATTAAAACAGGTTTGACCTTACATTTCCAGGTTTGATATTATTACTTTTTACATTTTTTACTTTCATTTATTTTTTGTATTAATTTATTTTATTAGCGGCGTAGTGGATAGTGCTGTCATCTCACAGCAACAGTGTTCCAGGTTCGAATCCTAGCTGTGCAGAGTTGGCATTCTGGATGAAATTCGGTGTTGAGATAGATCGGTCAATAATCAATCGAGATAGTGAGGAACACATTTTGAAGCTATTGACTGCTTTGTTACAGAAGATTGTGTCGTGTCTGCCAAACTCTTACAAGGACACAACAAATGGAGACTGCTGCTCTAAATATTCGGTATATGTCCGTCTCCCAGATCCACATCATGGCCTGCTGGTGGAATATCATGAGTTGTCAATTTTACATGATATTGGCCAAATGTTTGGTGATTGTTACTGTCATTACTGTTACATTCTTCACTGAGAAGAATTCCTAGTCTGTGAACCCTCATTGACAATGGCAATAAACTACTTCTGATTCTGATTCTGAAATGTGTATCTTGTTGATTACTTCCTGAGATCTAGTTCAGACAAATAAACAACTGTTGTGCTGGTAAGGTAACACATACAAATGCCTCCATATAGGTCATCCCAGTTTAATCAAAGTCTCCGGAATAATCCAGATCTAAAACCTTCATTAAAGATAAATATAAAAGTGCATCTGAAGTGGTACATACTTTAATACACATGATTAACGCTTTCTGCTGTGTGTAAATGTAGCAGGTCGACACAGGTTTAGGGTTAATCGCTTATTTTTTCCATATATTTCTTTTTTTTTTTTCATCTTCATCTTTTAGAGTTGTTAGAGAATCTTGCAGAGATGTTCTGCTGCGGTTCTTCAGAAATGCTTTGCAGACCGACAAATGTCACTCGACTCCATCACTACGGGGTGAGGGGATAACGACTGAATGTTAATCTTTGGATGAACTGCATCTTTAAATAGCGATAACGTGTCAGTGAGTCATCTTTATATGCAGATAGAATTACTGTTCAAGTCAAATAAAAAACCCTAAGTGACGCTAAACACATCTGTATTTAACTTTGTATTTATGAACCAATAGTTGATGTAACTTGAACGAAAGCAGAGAAGCATATCATCAAACTGCTGCTGATGTCTTCATCACACCTCCCTTTAAGGAAGACTCCGAGGGGCTAACATGCTAAATATAAGTTTCCACAAGCACAGAAGCAAGACGTGATGTGGATGGGACACCATGATGGCTTTTCTTTTGGTAAATCTCAACAGGCTCTTCCACTCTCGCATGATGAGCTTTCCAAGTGGATATGCCCCAACCTAAACACCGCTTGAGGTACGGTATGTGCCTGTAGCCGACATTTCTCCTTCACATTCTAAGAAGCCATCAAGGGCAAGTGTTAAAATAAACCATGACAGCTCATCGAGCAGAAATGTTTGCCATCTGGTAAAGCTAAAGTGGTTCTAATATAATTTGAGGCTTGTAGTACTTTATCTAGTGGAAAACTAAACTGATTTAGAAATAATAAATGTCAGTTGCATCGGGCATCAGTTGCTTGCAGATCTTGTGCACTTTCTATACAATTCTCTTTTGCAAAGTGTAATAAAGCTGTAAAATTAATGATATGATGTAATGCATTTCTTCTGAGGCAAAATATAAAAATATTTTTATATATTTTTAATTTACTTTTAGCATGGTGCATGCTTTTCCTGATGTACTTAAGGAGGGATGATCAATAATTAATCAACTAGACCGTCAAGCAAAGTTGCATATTTAAAATTGCAAAAGTTTTCATGAAGAGTGAAGGACTTGCTTTGCTTTGCACTTTTAAACAACTGTGATGATGCACTTTGTGTGGCCTGGTCGACTTCATGGTGGCTGTTGCGTAAGTCAGTGTGGCCATTAGGGACAGCATTGAATGTGTGGTAATGTGATGTAGATCAGAGGAGTGTGTCATAGTGAGTAATGACCTCAGCAGCACAGAGTCAAGGCTCAGGGAGTACAGGCAGAAAGGAGGCGCTCAATCACGCCATCTTGGAATGCTTCTACAAGGTCATGAGGCGCAAAACCTCTGTTTAAAAACACGCCGTTTTTATCTTCCGAATTAGACTGCTCAGTAGGCCTTGAAAAAAAATGGTGGAGTAAGGGTCCCATGGCGTATGAAGGCTGTGCTCCTGCCATTAATCTGCACCCAAGGTGTTGAAGTGGACACTCCTCCGGCTACAGCATGGGGAGCGAGGAAGTAATTGTGTTGCCAGATAATGACCCACTCTTTTCACAGCTTTAAACAATTTGTGTCACCTCAGCACCAAGACAGAACTGTGCTAATTTAATGAAGACAATAGCCGCAGTTCCCCTACATGGCCAGCAGGGAAACAATTTGCACCATGCGTAGTCTTTGTGGTCTCCACTAAGGAAGTGATGTCTTTCTCTGGTGTTTTTCCATTAGTATGATCACTTTCTAGCCATGTACACACATAGCCGGGTTTTTAAAAAACACAAAATATCCTTCCCCCTCCGCTCAAAAAAAAAAATAGAATCTACACGACCTCGTTTAAAATAAATAAATAAATAAAATCCATCCACACCTAACTGCATTAGTGTGTTGTTAAACACATTCATAAGCCTGCCAAACCAATCGGAGGCAGTAGTTCCCCAAATCCTATCCAATAAGAACGCTCCGTCTCTCATCATGAATCACGGCGCCAGTCTCATTTGTGTGGACTGACAAGGAGGCAGCAATAAGTGGCTGGACAGTTGTTCACGCCAACACAGTTTTGAAGGCATCCATGCTGTTTCTGGATGTAAACGCAGGTTGCAAATGTGACATCAGAGCAGTTTAGGTCGCAGGCAGACGTTTCAAAACCTAAAATTCTAGGAGGAGGTTTTCTTGGTCAAAGAATGATGTTGTTTGGGTCAAATTATCATGACATGAAATGACATAACGGGGCAAATGAGCCGACTTGGTGGCGGATTGCTCTCTCTGAATCCTTTCTAGTTAGAGGTGAGACCATTTCCACATCCACAAACATCTAAACTGCACTATTGAAAAGTGAGATTTGCAATAGCAGGCTGCAAAACAAACAAGGAATGAATGATAAATAATGTGTAATCCTTTGAACCAATCATTCAAAGAACCCAATTTCTTAATGGTGTATTCATCTTTGGACAGGATGACGACATCTTGATTACTTTCAGAGCTCGATACACGTCATTCCTTATGTCTAAGCCTATGGCGTCCATCACCTCAGACAGAGCCCTTTCTCCCGGGAGCCTCATTGAAAATACTTGCATTCACATTTCTCCAGTTACAATCTCTGCTTCCAAGTGCATCATTCCACCCATTTGCTCTCCATCTTGTCATTTTCTATGTGTCTATGAGTGTCTATGCCGGCAAGGCGGTTTGGCAGCAGCAGTGCTGGCGGATAATGAAATAGACTTTAGGCAGGGGAACAGGCTCAGACAGGCTCCCAGCAGATGAAATACAATATTCTTAAAGTGCTGTGTAACATGAGCTTCATATGAAGCTACCAGATAGTGCTTGACGATGCCTCTATTATCGTCCACAAGCCGACACTTTGGCCAGTCGGGATCTCTCCGATTACCCCACTGTGCACAAGCCAATCTGAGATGAAACGGATAAAAAAAGAAAAAACTCACTTAGCTGCTAGCTGTAAAGTCACTCACTCCAAAGAGCGGTTCAATAAGCTTCTCCATATTTGCTTTGTAAGATCAAGCACCAGGTTAAGACTTGATTTCATTGTCAGGACTTGCCTTTTTGGGTCAAAGACCGACTTTCTCCTGACAGGAATCAAATTCTTGCGGTTCACTGGAGTGTACGAATGCGTGGCTCAGCAGGGATTAATCTAGCATGCTTATTGCACCAATCCCCCTTAACAATGTGTTGTTAAACATCAACACAAAATTCAGGCTGACAACTGGCCCTGCGGTTAAGTCCAAGAGTCAGCAGCTAAAATGATCCCAGTTGGTGAAGCAGCTGTGGGTTTTTTACTTTCCAGGATAAAGGAGGCTTTTCTCAATTTTTATTTGTTATCTGCCCTCAAATACCCGGTCGATCAAAGCTTCATTTGTTTCAGATTATTTTTGTGAAGCAAAACTATTTGGGCGACAGCTAAAGAACTGGAGGTCCTACAATGATGTCACTGTTATGCTGTTACGCTTTATAATGGAGAATATGTAGATAAAAATGACATTTTATAAAGTCTGCTCTACCGCGTGACTGTCGCATCACTTTGATGAAGATCTCTTGGCTGTCTTTAAGCCATTATGATTCTATGAACTCTGCATTTGGCATTACAGTCGTCCCTCGTTTATCGCGGGTGTTACGTTCCAGGACTCCTGCGATGGGTGAAAATCCACAAAGTGGCAACATCATATTGATTTTCTTATTTTACGTGTATTTTCTCCTTTATGAACCCTCCCTGCACTGTCATCAACCCACCCTCTATTGTATTACCCCTTCCTAACAAACATCTTTGTATTCTAATACAGTAACAGTAGTGCAGGAGCCAAAATGTATATTAATGAGGGAGCATAGGTGTTGCACATCATCAGGCTGTGTGGTGGGTTTGTTATGAGTTTAGAAAGGTGCAAGTTAGCTCACCTGCAGGCTGCAGGAACGTTATGGATGAGGAGGTGGGGTGAGCTCAGTGGTGGTCATATTTTCTTTTGGCCGTGTAGGGTGTAACTGATTGTACCGGTAGTGTTTTTTTAACCAGGAAAAAGCTCAGATAAAGAAACCTGTTTGTAAACAGAGAGCCCCGAGTTTAACCCACAAGCGGCCCTCAATTTGAGTCTTTGTTTTGCCGCAACAAGTAATGTATATTTCAAAACTTTCATGAAACATTCACCAAAAAAAACAAGTGCAAAGTAAACACAATGCAAATGACTCATGTGCTGATCCTAACTGGATGAGCAAAGTGTGCCAGATGCTGGAACGCACTTGGATATGGATGGCTCTTTGTGTTTTCCAATACTATATATGCGTTTTAATACGTGTTTTAATGAATCTTTTTACTGTTTTACTTTTCCTAGGCTAGAAAATACTTTTTTTGTCAATAACATTCTGGAAATGTAAACGTTTTATATATCATATATACCGCAGAATATATCTGAATACGTATGTCCAGCAAGAAAATCCACAGAAAGTGATCCGCAATAAAGCGGAGGACAACTGTAAAGGACGCTGGAAGAACACGCCTGGTAACTAAGAGTTGTTTCACGCTAATTATTAAGCTTAGTCAGGAAACATTGCATTTCAACTGTTCTGCCTGTGTACGTAGTATTTAAGTAGAATTTACGATCTGTGTATTTCCCTTTAGCCTCGCTGACTGTGAAAAACGTCAGCATGTTAAAAATTATCAAACTAAACTAATTATATCTCAGCCAAAGAGGAACCCATTAGCGTTCACGTCTCTCGTCTCTGAGTGGACTCGGGCTTCCGTCTGTGCGGAAAGTCAATGCAGTTCGACAGAAAGGAACTGGATCCTACATGATGCTGCTCAACAACGAGACGTAGCTGTTGCACTCTGCAAATGTACATTTTGACATGTTCTTGAGAGGACACAAAATAAAAAAACACACAACAAAAGACAGGAAAGATTTACATTTTGGGTTGTGCTTCCTTTTAATTATGTTTTGAAACCAGGGCTATTTGGAATTGAAGAATATGAAGATTTAATTAACTGTCAAGCGCTGACACCCTCACAATAATCTGTGAACTGCATAAATCTTTTAGCTGCTCTTGAGACATCCAAAGCTTCATGATGCTATTACTAATAATGTTAAATTTAGATCAAGAAAAAAAAAGTTCCCTGACTTGATATAAAGTCTTAAAATAACTTTGTTGAAAATCTTTAAAAATCACAGCAGAATAACCTCCATCTGCCTGAATAGCATAATGCTAGTGACTACGACACACGGTCTGTATTATTGTGTGTATGTGTGATGTTAGATGACGGTGATTAAGCTCAACCATGTGGTCTTTTTTTGAAATCTGCTGGTCCAGATACGTTTTTCATCAGTTACTACTGAGCGAGTTCTAGTTTACCTTCAGAGACATCAAGGAAATGCAAACATCAATTAGCGTTGCAGACTGTCAACGTGTTTGTGCATATTCACCTCGCACACAGCTACCGTGGAGAAGTGAGAAACGTCCTCCCCCTGCCCATCAATAGAGTTTTCAAGCATCCTCCCCTCATCAGCAGTGATCCTGAATGGGACTGGCAGGATTGCAGGCAGGCCTAAGCCACAGGGCGTGCAGTGGTACACTGATGATACAAAGAAAAGAAAAACGACAACACAACGGATGTGCGTGCACATCACGATCCCTGCTGGCTAGTTAGTCACCCTTCCCTTAGTTAGGAGCTGTGTTTCCACCGCGTCGATCAAGTGCACAGACTGCATCTCGTAAGCACTGCAGCCTTGTGACACAATGAAATAAGCAGTCGACATGGCCTGCTGCTCTATTCTGCAGAAACTATGCGCTGTGATGATGGAGCTGCTCAGGAGATAAAAGGGGCTTTTTGGATAACAAGCCGAGGCAGAGGAAGTTCAGAGGGGAAGAGTCTGTTAGAGCATCCCTCTGCTAGGGATGAGAATTGATCAGATTTATACAATTCTATTTCCGATTCTGTGAACTGCTTCGGTTCTTCAGCAATTCTCTTACCGATTCTTTTCTCTTACTGAAAATACTTATCGAATTCATACGGTGGCTTCTTGTTAATTCAATGCGTCTCACAGACTAGACTGTAGGGAATTTACGTATTTAGATGGGATTCCACAAAGTAATTACATGCCGGCACCACTAGGAACGCACCACAGTTAGTTTGTTATTTTAATGACTGATTTCAATTGAACGCATCACAACAGTGATGTCACACAACACAGATAAACATGGGCTTAGATTGGCTGGGGCGGGACCCCCACCTGGAGGGGGCCGGACTCATGGCCATTGAAAGACGCGGACGCAGAGGGCGGCCCTTTGTTCGGACCTGAGACTCACACACGGAGCAGGATCGAACCTCAGCGCTGATATCTGAACCAACTTGTATTGATCTGCATGTTATATAAATATCTTAATCATGACCCAAATCCTCTTTATTGACCACGCACCCACATGGAGAAGAAGAACCGGGGAGGGTTAAGGAAAACCCTAACAAGACTAACATATCCTGCTCCCTCGAGTTAATAAGGGGGGACGGATTCCCCCTCACATGACTCACTGTAACATTTTGCATTATCTATTAGACTATTCAAATATGTGCAGCCATACACATCTTTATTCTCAGCACTTTACTTTGCCTAAAGTATCGCCTCTCCAGATACTCAAGGAGGAAAATAATCCGACAACAGCATGAACAGAACATTTCAGCGGGGCCATAGCAACCCTGACTATTGCTATTAGGCTAACGATATTACACAGCGGTCTGGATAACACTTACCACAACTAGAAAAGCACTCAGAGAGCGTAGACCTCCGCCGAGCAGCTCATTCTCCTCATGATTAGATTTATACATCCACTTGGTGATCTGCATCATCATCAAAAGGTTCTAAATTGTTCCTGGTATCTTTATACACCAAAACATTTCGAACTGATCCATAATTCAGGATCTCTTCTGGATCATGACCGAAATCCTGTAATCTGTTCCTGGTAAAATTCCCAACATTTCCTGAAAATTTCATCAAGATCCACCCAGGACCTTTTTAAGTTACCCTGCAAACAGATGGACAGGCAGACAAACAAACGCTGGCGGTTAGAGAACCTCCGCCTCGCCTCACGGAGGTAACGGAGGCTTACATATACTAGATATACATTTTACAGGCCAAATTAGGTTTTGGTCGAGGTTGGCTGATTCTGATTCAAATTGAAACATAATTTCCACTTTCTGAGGGTTCCTCTATTAGTCAATATTTAAAAATCATTGTGGCATATAAATGTGCAGAAGCCACAACATGGTGCTGCTGAGAATGACAGTAAACATTAGTGTAATTACAAAGACTAGATCACGAGTGAAACTGTGCCCACTCACTCCTGCAGATATGCAGGACTCTCTCAGTACGTTCTCTGTTCCAGGCTCGCGGAGAGAGACGAGAGATGTTCAGTGGTCCGAAGCAAATGTTGGGCCCTCTCCTGATTTCTTCTGCTTCTATGATTTATGAAGAGGATGACTTGTTTTTATGTCTCATTAAATTAAATTGTTATAATTTCCATTCCATGTTATTACTCAGGTCATTTTTGTTCTCTAAAAAAAAGTTCGTCTAATAGCTTCAAATGAGATGAACACACACACACACACACACGAACACAAGAATATCATAAAACTCAGGAATGAAATGATTCATGTACTTTTTCACACCTCTGTAGGTCGCTGAGCGACTGATTATTCTTTATGACAAACTTACTTTGCCAAACATCACATGTATGTAATTTACAACAAAAACTCAAACAACAAATTATTTTAACGACCAAATATATGATTTATGAAATAAGACCTATAAATAGTAATGGAAGGGGATGGACTTCAGCTCTCTTTCCAACATTAACAAAGACTTTCCCAGAGGATAGTCTCATCCATATCACAAAAACAATGAAATTAAAAAAGCCTGCTCTCCCCATGGAGTCTCGCCGTTTCATTACTAAACTTATTTAATTGCTAAACTTTTGAAATATCCATCACAGAGACCTAAACCACCTCTCCAGAACAATTAAGGTGAGTAATACAGGGAGAAGACAAGAGAATGCCTGTGAGGGAAAATAAATGCTAGAGTTCCTTTTCTCTCTGAATGGGATTTAAAAAGGGGAGGGAAGGCGTGAAACTAGACAAGTCGCTCTCAACTTGTCAAAACGTCCTCTCCCTCTATCTGTCGCCTCTGTGGGATAGCGAAGGTCTTTGTTCTGACACGGCAACAAACTCTCCCCTGAATAAAGGCTTCTGTCGAGCAGAACAAGCTACCTGGCATCCTTTTGGAAGGAACTATAATTTGGAATTCACTCCAGGAAATGGGATTCTCATACCTCAAATTTCTAAAGCCTCAGTCTTTGTACAGTCCTGGAACCATTCACAAAACTGGACTAGCTCTCATCATGATGAATCCAGTCTAAAGATAGATTCATGGAAATATATTGGAACAGACAAAAGCCCCCTCTGTGGCAGCGGGCAATGGGCAACACAGAACACGGCACACTTGCAAACAGAAACTAAACTATCCTGGAGCGCTACTGGGAATATACCGCTACCTGTTATTCCCTTGTGTTTTATTCTGGTTTCCTCAGTTTCATAATTGAGGCACAAAGTCAGGTCGGCTACACAAACAAAAGCCATTTTACCCTGGGGCAATAATCAGGTGTAGCTCCTGGAGCAAGAGGATGGAGGAGAAATGTGCTCAGCATTTTTGTGCTGTCACTTTTGTTGCCGGTCTCTTTGTGCTCTATAAATGCTGGAAAGGCGGATGCTCCGGGTTAACCTCCTGGTTGTTTGTTTTTACATCTGAGGAAAGAAATGGTTCAATGTATTGTATTGAGAGTGTTTTTAGCAACAGCATGCAGCATGGATCTGTGGCAGTGAGCAGATTACACTTGGAACAAAGTATAAAGTTTGTTTTTCCACCTGACACCATTATGAGGAGAACATTTTAATTTGTTAATACTTTGGTTCTGACTAAAATTTCCGTTTAAATTATTTTATTATTATTTTTAAACGGAGGCAAACATCCCAGTGATGCCGACAGCCATGCAGATTTAGTTACGTCTGCCTCGCTGTGGTGCTTTTGAATCAGTGCTTCAAGACTGGATTCGGTTCAATTTCCTGTTTGCACACTGAGCTGTTCACTTGAACCTTCACAATGCCACATAAGTCCACAGGGTGCATTAGGAAGTCATTGGGGGGGTCATTAGTCCATTAGATCCAACCCGCCTGGCCACACTGCATCTACGGTGGACAGCCTGATCCCATCAGTCATGCAGGAGACGAGTCTGTCGACCGGAGAATTTACCTCGGTCAGCAGCGCTGACTCTGCTGTTAGCATCCCCCTATTCATCCTCTCTGTAGCTGCCCATGCAGGAATCATCATAGAACTGACATCAATATTTAGAAGATCTCAGCGGTAGAACAGGCATCTGTTCCAACCCCCCCCCCCCCCCCCCCGCTGCCCCACCCCCAACAAAAAAAACAAAAGAAGTATTTTATTTTTTATGTCACTATTCATTTTTATTTCATGAATATCAGTTGTTTCATTGTGACCAGGGATCTTTTTTAGAATTTAACAGCTCAGTTCAGTAACGTGAATCTTCACTGCTTATTTCACATAACATTTGGCACACAAACACCTTTAACACCTTTACACACCGGGTCCGAACGGACGGACCCGGTGTGTAACTCAGTACCAACCATCCCAAAAAATAAGGATTATCATCCAGTTTTGTTCTGTACTTCATTACTAACTTATTAGCTCATCATAACCACAGTCCCCATATCCAACTATATTATTTGGCCCCCATATGGCCCTAAGACACAATATACCTATTTTTTTCACTCGAAAATAGGATTATATTCACTCATGCTGAAAATTGATAAATAATTATGCAATCTGACTGACAGGGTAATATATGAAGACACTTTATTGAGAAAACTGATTTGTGGGTTTTAGAACTATTATGGAAATAAATCAATAGATCAAGCAATAAAATAACTTTATTTAGAACATGGAACAGTGGTTTTAGCCCGGATCTCTCTCACCAGATTGGCAGAAACAGGCCAGACAGAGAGAGAGTGTGTACATGTGTGTGTAAGAGTGTGTGCATGTGTGTGTGTAAGAGTGTGCGCATGTGTGTACTGTGCAGAATAAACGTCATATCTCCACGCTTCCAGCAGGGCTTCCATCTCCTCTGTCGGCCGTCGGCTCAATCCGCCCCCGTCATCTCAGACTTTATCTGCAAAGTTGGGAAAGAGGTTTTGTTTCAGGTATTTATTCTGCAGTCCAAACAAGAGATAGATTCAACACGTTTTCATTCAGGACTAGCTGCACTCGACATCAGGCGGTTTACTGGATGTTATTGTCAGAAGTACTTCAAGTTTGAGCTTCTTCAGCTTCACTCAGTAAACTGTCTCTCCTGCTGGAGGAGCTGGCTGTCTCCGCCTGCTGGCTCAAAGGCTTAGCAGGACTTTGGTCCAAGATGGCCACTGAGGCTTGTTGAAATCAATGGGGAAATTAATGAGCAGAGGAAGGCCTTCCTGATCTGACCCAGAGCTTTGCCACAAAGTTAGCAGATACATGGGGAAATGGGGGGGGGGGGGCATGGTTATTAGATGAGGCTAAATGGGGCAATATGAATGAATATAATGAAACAATAATGAGCGTCTACAGTCAATCGAGTAGCTCTCTGAGGCTGTTTGTCCTTCAGGACAGCAACCCATTTGATTTTGAACCGATACCGAGTCTGATACTTCTATAATACATAAAAGAAAATAAAGACGAGTGAGGAAACGGATGCAGGACATCCCTTATTGTATTATTTTATCATTTAACTCTTAAACAGAGCACTTCTGTGGCGCAGCTTGAACATTCAAGTAATAAATAAAATATTTTATTCACTTTGGACTTGGATGGGTGGCTCGGTGGCGCAGTGGTAAGCACTGTTGCCTCACAGCAAGATGGTCGCAGGTTCGTCTCCGACTTGTGGCCGTTCCTATAGGAGTTTGCATGTTCTCCCCGTGTCTGCGTGGGTTCTCTCCGGGTTCTCCGGCTTCCTCCCACCACCAAAAACACGCGGCAGGTGGATTGGCTATGCTAAATTCTCCGTAGGTGTGAGTGTGTGTGTGGCTGGTTGTCTGTCTCTGTGTTGCCCTGCGATGGACTGGCGGCTTGTCCAGGGTGCCCCCTGCCTCTCGCCCATTGACTGCTGGGATTGGCTCCAGCTTGGCCCGCGACCCGATAGCGGAATAAGCGGTTGGGACAATGACTTTGGACTTGGACTAGTGCAACAGGAAATATTAAATATAATATATTAATTAATAAAATGAGCAGCATCTCAATCGCAAGTGTAACCGGGTGATTGGTTAGGTTGCCCAGACATTCCTTGCTTGTGTGGGGTAATTAGGCAGGCAGGTTTGGTGGTGAGGGGGCGTATATGCGCTTCCCCTCTTCCGTTCCCCATCTCACTCTCTCTGTCCGGAAGCGAGCGTCAGTTTGAGTGAGTGTTGGCTGGGTGCGGTCATTGCGTTGTCCCCGTCTGGAAGGTTGGTAGTTGTAGACCCCTTCCAGGTAGCCGCTGCTACAGCGAGCACGGTGGACCGGCAAACGCTGACCTGCGGGTAAGCTGAGTCCGTTGAAGCTATGCTAGGCCATCCCTGGTGCGGATGTAACAATCCTAGCTCAGCGGATCTTATTTCATTTAGGTTGGCCTGCCTGCGTATCATTGCCTCTTTTCTTTAGTTGCCTCAGTGTTTATTTTGCCTTTCTTATTTGAGACCCTTGGTTAACTAGTTTTAAAGTGAATTATAAAGTGTTTTAAATTGAAGCTTATTTTAGAGTGTTAAATAAAGGTTGTTCACTAAGAATGCCGTGCTCGCATTCATTGTGAGCGGACCTGTGCATGGGTGTATTTGGGACACCCTCTTGAAGAGCGTAGTGATAAATGAACAAAATAAATATATCTATAGGTGAAAGTCCTAAGGTGGCGTTGTCGGCGACAAATCGATCCTTCTAGATCTGCCACTCGTTTAACCGCATATCCCCACCGCCACACAAGGTTTTCGGCATCCAAGTAGCGTCAAGCCGCACGCGTCTCTGGAAGAGAGGGGGCTCACTCTGTGCCACAACGTAACTCCAGATTTGATATAAAGTAATTAAAATAACTGTCCATATATATAATTCTTATGGACCCCGAGTCTGGAATAATTTATAATCTAGGTCATGCAAAATAGAAGAAGAGAGCAGCACAAACGACACTAAACTGTTCCGGAATGAACCTGTTCTGGAATGAACAGTAGAAATTATAAATCAGAAACTGAACAGATTCAGATTCAACCAAAGTAACAGCAATACCTAACAATTGGTCCACAAAGCAATAGATAAAAATAATAAAAATAACATTTTATTGATTAGAGGAGAAAAGACAACATAAAGCTCACCTGCGAGCGGAATCCAACTTTGAAGTTTCGCACCCCTGACTTGAGCACCTCATCAAATGAATCTTCATCAATCTCAGCGTCCGATGCACCAGTCAAGCCGTATAGCTGAAATACCGACATCATTTCAAATTTGGCTGTTACTGGGAGAAATAAATAACATTAGGATACATTATCAGCCATCTCAACAGTAAATTGACCCCCCCCCCCCTCCAACTGGCAAATCTGGTGCAGCATATAGACATACTGTACAAATAAACAATTGTCAAAGGCCAAGAGGGCATTTTAGTTTAAAACATGTGGAGACAAACCTTCCTGTTTAAACTTCCGGAAATTAAATTTGCCAGAAGCTTCTTCAACTGTCAAGTATTTTTTGACTCCTCCAAATTCCACAGTTACCAGCATTTTCTGTGAAGTAAAGAAAGGATGGCTTTATGTACAATGTACTTATTAAAATCAAAGTTCAATGTGAGCCAATATCACACAACGGCTATAATAAAAGAATGTTACCACAAGAAACACCGGAAGACATTAATGCATCTGCAGAAAGATAGTCACTATTTAAGGCATCAAAAAAACAAAAACACGCTTCATTCATAACGCGCTTCAGTCATAACGCGCTCCAGTCACAACGCGCTCCAGTCACAACGCGCTCCAGTCACAACGCGCTCCAGTCACAACGCGCTCCAGTCACAACGCGCTTCATTCATAACGCGCTTCATTCATAACGCGCTCCAGTCACAACGCGCTTCAGTCACAACGCGCTTCATTCATAACGCGCTCCAGTCATAACGCGCTCCAGTCACAACGCGCTTCATTCGTAACGCGCTTCATTCGTAACGCGCTTCATTCGCAACGCGCTTCAGTCGCAACGCGCTTCAGTCGCAACGCGCTCCAGTCGCAACGCGCTCCAGTCGCAACGCGCTCCAGTCGCAACGCGCTCCAGTCGCAACGCGCTCCAGTCGCAACGCGCTTCATTCGTAACGCGCTTCATTCGTAACGCGCTTCATTCGTAACGCGCTCCAGTCGCAACGCGCTCCAGTCGCAACGCGCTTCAGTCGCAACGCGCTTCATTCGTAACGCGCTTCATTCGTAACGCGCTTCATTCGTAACGCGCTTCATTCGTAACGCGCTTCATTCATAACGCGCTCCAGTCATAAGCACTGTTGCCTCACAGCAAGATGGTCGCAGGTTCGTCTCCGACTTGTGGCCGTTCCTTTAGGAGTTTGCATGTTCTCCCCGTGTCTGCGTGGGTTCTCTCCGGGTTCTCCGGCTTCCTCCCACCACCAAAAACATGTGGCAGGTGGATTGGCTATGCTAAATTCTCCGTAGGTGTGAGTGTGTGTGTGGCTGGTTGTCTGTCTCTGTGTTGCCCTGCGATGGACTGGCGGCTTGTCCAGGGTGCCCCCTGCCTCTCGCCCATTGACTGCTGGGATTGGCTCCAGCTTGGCCCGCGACCCGATAGCGGAATAAGCGGTTGGGACAATGACTTTGGACTTGGACTAGTGCAACAGGAAATATTAAATATAATATATTAATTAATAAAATGAGCAGCATCTCAATCGCAAGTGTAGCCGGGTGATTGGTTAGGTTGCCCAGACATTCCTTGCTTGTGTGGGGTAATTAGGCAGGCAGGTTTGGTGGTGAGGGGGCGTATATGCGCTTCCCCTCTTCCGTTCCCCATCTCACTCTCTCTGTCCGGAAGCGAGCGTCAGTTTGAGTGAGTGTTGGCTGGGTGCGGTCATTGCGTTGTCCCCGTCTGGAAGGTTGGTAGTTGTAGACCCCTTCCAGGTAGCCGCTGCTACAGCGAGCACGATGGACCGGCAAATGCTGACCTGCGGGTAAGCTGAGTCCGTTGAAGCTATGCTAGGCCATCCCTGGTGCGGATGTAACAATCCTAGCTCAGCGGATCTTATTTCATTTAGGTTGGCCTGCCTGCGTATCGTTGCCTCTTTTCTTTAGTTGCCTCAGTGTTTATTTTGCCTTTCTTATTTGAGACCCTTGGTTAACTAGTTTTAAAGTGAATTATAAAGTGTTTTAAATTGAAGCTTATTTTAGAGTGTTAAATAAAGGTTGTTCACTAAGAATGCCGTGCTTGCATTCATTGTGAGCGGACCTGTGCATGGGTGTATTTGGGACACCCTCTTGAAGAGCGTAGTAATAAATGAACAAAATAAATATATCTATAGGTGAAAGTCCTAAGGTGGCGTCGTCAGCGACAAATCGATCCTTCTAGATCTGCCACTCCGTTTAACCGCATATCCCCACCGCCACACAAGGTTTTCGGCATCCAAGTAGCGTCAAGCCGCACGCGTCTCTGGAAGAGAGGGGGCTCACTCTGTGCCACAACGTAACTCCAGATTTGATATAAAGTAATTAAAATAACTGTCCATATATATAATTCTTATGGACCCCGAGTCTGGAATAATTTATAATCTAGGTCATGCAAAATAGAAGAAGAGAGCAGCACAAACGACACTAAACTGTTCCGGAATGAACCTGTTCTGGAATGAACAGTAGAAATTATAAATCAGAAACTGAACAGATTCAGATTCAACCAAAGTAACAGCAATACCTAACAATTGGTCCACAAAGCAATAGATAAAAATAATAAAAATAACATTTTATTGATTAGAGGAGAAAAGACAACATAAAGCTCACCTGCGAGCGGAATCCAACTTTGAAGTTTCGCACCCCTGACTTGAGCAACTCATCAAATGAATCTTCATCAATCTCAGCGTCCGATGCACCAGTCAAGCCGTATAGCTGAAATCCCGACTTAATGTCAAATTTGGCTGTTACTGGGAGAAATAAATAACATTAGGATACATTATCAGCCATCTCAACAGTAAATTGACCCCCCCCCCCCCCCCTCCAACTGGCAAATCTGGTGCAGCATATAGACATACTGTACAAATAAACAATTGTCAAAGGCCAAGAGGGCATTTTAGTTTAAAACATGTGGAGACAAACCTTCCTGTTTAAACTTCCGGAAATTAAATTTGCCAGAAGCTTCTTCAACTGTCAAGTATTTTTTGACTCCTCCAAATTCCACAGTTACCAGCATTTTCTGTGAAGTAAAGAAAGGATGGCTTTATGTACAATGTACTTATTAAAATCAAAGTTCAATGTGAGCCAATATCACACAACGGCTATAATAAAAGAATGTTACCACAAGAAACACCGGAAGACATTAATGCATCTGCAGAAAGATAGTCACTATTTAAGGCATCAAAAAAACAAAAACACGCTTCATTCATAACGCGCTTCAGTCATAACGCGCTTCAGTCACAACGCGCTCCAGTCACAACGCGCTCCAGTCACAACGCGCTCCAGTCACAACGCGCTCCAGTCACAACGCGCTCCAGTCACAACGCGCTTCATTCATAACGCGCTTCAGTCATAACGCGCTTCATTCATTACGCGCTCCATTCATAACGCGCTCCAGTCATAACGCGCTCCAGTCACAACGCGCTCCAGTCATAACGCGCTTCAGTCACAACGCGCTTCAGTCACAACGCGCTTCAGTCACAACGCGCTTCAGTCACAACGCGCTTCAGTCACAACGCGCTCCAGTCATAACGCGCTTCAGTCACAACGCGCTTCAGTCACAACGCGCTTCAGTCACAACGCGCTTCAGTCACAACGCGCTCCAGTCACAACGCGCTTCATTCATAACGCGCTTCATTCATAACGCGCTTCAGTCATAACGCGCTTCATTCATAACGCGCTCCAGTCACAACGCGCTCCAGTCACAACGCGCTCCAGTCACAACGCGCTTCAGTCACAACGCGCTTCAGTCACAACGTGCTCCAGTCACAACGCGCTTCATTCATAACGCGCTTCAGTCATAACGCGCTTCATTCATAACGCGCTTCATTCATAACGCGCTTCATTCGTAACGCGCTCCAGTCATAACTCGCTTCATTTATAACGCGCTTCATTTATAACGCGCTTCATCCATAACGCGCTTCATCCATAACGCGCTTCATCCATAACGCGCTTCATTCATAACACGCTCCAGTCATAACGCGCTCCAGTCACAACGCGCTCCAGTCGTAACGCGCTTCATTCATAACGCGCTTCATTCATAACGCGCTTCATTCATAACGCGCTCCAGTCATAACGCGCTCCAGTCATAACGCGCTTCATTCATAACGCGCTTCATTCATAACGCGCTCCAGTCACAACGCGCTCCATTCGTAACGCGCTTCATTCATAACGCGCTTCATTCATAACGCGCTTCATTCGTAACGCGCTCCAGTCGTAACGCGCTCCAGTCGTAACGCGCTCCAGTCGCAACGCGCTCCAGTCGCAACGCGCTCCAGTCACAACGCGCTCCAGTCACAACGCGCTCCAGTCACAACGCGCTCCAGTCACAACGCGCTCCAGTCATAACGCGCTCCAGTCATAACGCGCTTCATTCATAACGCGCTCCAGTCACAATGCGCTCCATTCGTAACGCGCTTCATTCATAACGCGCTTCATTCATAACGCGCTTCATTCATAACGCGCTCCAGTCGTAACGCGCTCCAGTCGTAACGCGCTCCAGTCGTAACGCGCTCCAGTCACAACGCGCTCCAGTCGTAACGCGCTCCAGTCACAGTTAATGCATCTGCAGAAAGATAGTCACTATTTAAGGCATCAAAAAAACAAAAACACGCTTCATTCATAACGCGCTTCAGTCATAACGCGCTCCAGTCACAACGCGCTCCAGTCACAACGCGCTCCACGTGACTGGAGCGCGTTATGACTGAAGCGCGTTATGAATGAAGCGTGTTTTTGTTTTTTTGATGCCTTAAATAGTGACTATCTTTCTGCAGATGCATTAATGTCTTCCGGTGTTTCTCCAGTCACAACGCGCTCCAGTCACAACGCGCTCCAGTCATAACGCGCTCCAGTCACAACGCGCTCCAGTCACAACGCGCTCCAGTCACAACGCGCTCCAGTCACAACGCGCTCCAGTCACAACGCGCTCCAGTCACAACGCGCTCCAGTCACAACGCGCTCCAGTCACAACGCGCTCCAGTCACAACGCGCTTCATTTATAACGCGCTCCAGTCACAACGCGCTCCAGTCGCAACGCGCTCCAGTCGCAACGCGCTCCAGTCGCAACGCGCTCCAGTCGCAACGCGCTCCAGTCGCAACGCGCTCCAGTCGCAACGCGCTCCAGTCGCAACGCGCTCCAGTCGCAACGCGCTCCAGTCGCAACGCGCTCCAGTCGCAACGCGCTCCAGTCGCAACGCGCTCCAGTCGCAACGCGCTCCATTCGTAACGCGCTCCAGTCGTAACGCGCTCCAGTCGTAACGCGCTCCATTCGTAACGCGCTCCATTCGTAACGCGCTCCAGTCATAACGCGCTCCAGTCACAACGCGCTCCAGTCACAACGCGCTCCAGTCACAACGCGCTCCAGTCACAACGCGCTCCAGTCATAACTCGCTTCATTTATAACGCACTCCAGTCGCAACGCGCTCCAGTCGCAACGCGCTCCAGTCGCAACGCGCTCCAGTCGCAACGCGCTTCAGTCGCAACGCGCTCCAGTCGCAACGCGCTCCATTCGTAACGCGCTTCATTCGTAACGCGCTTCATTCGTAACGCGCTTCATTCGTAACGCGCTCCAGTCATAACTCGCTTCATCCATAACGCGCTTCATCCATAACGCGCTTCATTCATAACACGCTCCAGTCATAACGCGCTCCAGTCACAACGCGCTCCAGTCACAACGCGCTCCAGTCGTAACGCGCTTCATTCATAACGCGCTTCATTCATAACGCGCTTCATTCATAACGCGCTCCAGTCATAACGCGCTCCAGTCATAACGCGCTTCATTCATAACGCGCTCCATTCATAACGCGCTCCAGTCACAACGCGCTCCATTCGTAACGCGCTTCATTCATAACGCGCTTCATTCATAACGCGCTTCATTCATAACGCGCTTCATTCGTAACGCGCTCCAGTCGTAACGCGCTTCATTCATAACGCGCTTCATTCATAACGCGCTTCATTCATAACTCGCTTCATTTATAACGCACTCCAGTCATAACGCGCTCCAGTCATAACTCGCTTCATTTATAACGCACTCCAGTCACAACGCGCTCCAGTCGCAACGCGCTCCAGTCGCAACGCGCTCCAGTCGCAACGCGCTCCAGTCGCAACGCGCTCCAGTCGCAACGCGCTCCAGTCGCAACGCGCTCCAGTCGCAACGCGCTCCAGTCGCAACGCGCTCCAGTCGCAACGCGCTCCATTCGCAACGCGCTCCAGTCGCAACGCGCTCCATTCGTAACGCGCTCCATTCGTAACGCGCTCCATTCGCAACGCGCTCCAGTCGCAACGCGCTCCAGTCGCAACGCGCTCCAGTCGCAACGCGCTCCAGTCGCAACGCGCTCCAGTCACAACGCGCTCCAGTCACAACGCGCTCCAGTCACAACTCGCTCCATTTATAACGCGCTCCAGTCGCAACGCGCTCCAGTCGCAACGCGCTCCAGTCGCAACGCGCTCCAGTCGCAACGCGCTCCAGTCGCAACGCGCTCCATTCGCAACGCGCTCCAGTCGCAACGCGCTCCAGTCGCAACGCGCTCCAGTCGCAACGCGCTCCAGTCGCAACGCGCTCCAGTCGCAACGCGCTCCAGTCGCAACGCGCTCCAGTCGCAACGCGCTCCAGTCGCAACGCGCTCCAGTCGCAAGGCGCTCCAGTCGCAAGGCGCTCCAGTCGCAAGGCGCTCCAGTCGCAAGGCGCTCCAGTCGCAACGCGCTCCAGTCGCAACGCGCTCCAGTCGCAACGCGCTCCATTCGTAACGCGCTCCAGTCGTAACGCGCTCCAGTCGTAACGCGCTCCATTCGTAACGCGCTCCATTCGTAACGCGCTCCAGTCGTAACGCGCTCCAGTCACAACGCGCTCCAGTCACAACGCGCTCCAGTCACAACGCGCTCCAGTCACAACGCGCTCCAGTCACAACGCGCTCCAGTCACAACGCGCTCCAGTCATAACGCGCTCCAGTCACAACGCGCTCCAGTTATAACGCGCTTCAGTCACAACGCGCTCCAGTTATAACGCGCTCCAGTCATAACGCGCTTCATTCATGTGACGTGGCGTATACGGGGCTAATCGACGGTCGCCAACAACGCCACTTTAGGACTCGCACCTAAAGATATAGTTTTTTCTCCCTTTGGTCCCCAGCTCGCTTTAGCGGGTTTCCCACCCACAGGTCCGCTCACAATGACGACCAGCACGGCATTTACGACTGACAAAAATCTTTATTTAACCCTAAAACAAGCTTCCACTAAAACCACACCTTAAAACGAATTAACCAAGGTATTGACAAATGTGGTGGGAGCTACTGTTAAAGCAACGAAAGAAAACCCAACAAAGAAATATAAACGCACTCAAGCTAAAGTCTAAACAAAACTCACACAAGAAAACATGCAGAATAACTAAACAGTTTCCCACCACCCGCCAGAATAACCCTAATCAATACGGACATACACAATACAGGAAGCCAACAACCTCGTAAAAAAGGATCTATACGAAATAAACACAAACAAAGAGGCAAGGCAGTGACCCTCCACGCCAACCTGAGTTAACAGAAACCCCGGTCATTAAGAGCATTACCCAGATACGTCATGGAACCGTGTTAAATGAGTCAGTTCTACCTGCCTTCGAGATGACCACACCCAGCTGGCTCACTCCCGCCGGTGCTCCCTTCAGCCGGACGGTGGAGAGTGAGACCGGGAAGGAGGCAGGGGAAGCGCCTATATACGCCCCGCCCCATCAGTGGCAATAGATTACAGGTGCTTCCACACCTGCCTGCTAATTACCACCAATCACCCGGTTACATTCATAACGCGCTTCAGTCATAACGCGCTTCAGTCACAACGCGCTCCAGTTATAACGCGCTTCAGTCACAACGCGCTCCAGTCACAACGTGCTCCAGTCATAACGCGCTCCAGTCATAACGCGCTCCAGTCATAACGCGCTCCAGTCATAACGCGCTTCAGTCATAACGCGCTTCAGTCATAACGCGCTTCAGTCATAACGCGCTCCAGTCATAACGCGCTTCAGTCATAACGCGCTTCAGTCACAACGTGCTCCAGTCATAACGCGCTTCAGTCACAACGCGCTCCAGTCATAACGCGCTCCAGTCATAACGCGCTTCAGTCATAACGCGCTTCATTCATAACGCGCTTCAGTCATAACGCGCTTCAGTCACAACGCGCTCCAGTCATAACGCGCTCCAGTCATAACGCGCTTCAGTCATAACGCGCTTCATTCATAACGCGCTTCAGTCATAACGCGCTCCAGTCATAACGCGCTCCAGTCATAACGCGCTTCAGTCACAACGTGCTCCAGTCATAACGCGCTCCAGTCATAACGCGCTTCAGTCATAACGCGCTTCAGTCATAACGCGCTCCAGTCATAACGCGCTCCAGTCATAACGCGCTCCAGTCATAACGCGCTCCAGTCATAACGCGCTTCAGTCATAACGCGCTTCAGTCATAACGCGCTTCAGTCACAACGTGCTCCAGTCACAACGCGCTTCATTCATAACGCGCTTCAGTCATAACGCGCTTCATTCATAACGCGCTTCATTCATAACGCGCTTCATTCGTAACGCGCTCCAGTCATAACTCGCTTCATTTATAACGCGCTTCATTTATAACGCGCTTCATCCATAACGCGCTTCATCCATAACGCGCTTCATTCATAACACGCTCCAGTCATAACGCGCTCCAGTCACAACGCGCTCCAGTCGTAACGCGCTTCATTCATAACGCGCTTCATTCATAACGCGCTTCATTCATAACGCGCTCCAGTCATAACGCGCTCCAGTCACAACGCGCTTCAGTCACAACGCGCTCCATTCGTAACGCGCTTCATTCATAACGCGCTTCATTCATAACGCGCTTCATTCATAACGCGCTCCAGTCGTAACGCGCTCCAGTCACAACGCGCTCCAGTCATAACTCGCTTCATTCATAACGCACTCCAGTCATAACGCGCTCCAGTCATAACGCGCTCCAGTCGCAACGCGCTCCAGTCGCAACGCGCTCCAGTCGCAACGCGCTCCAGTCGCAACGCGCTCCATTCGCAACGCGCTCCATTCGCAACGCGCTCCAGTCGCAACGCGCTCCAGTCGCAACGCGCTCCAGTCGCAACGCGCTCCAGTCGCAACGCGCTCCAGTCGCAACGCGCTCCAGTCGCAACGCGCTCCAGTCGCAACGCGCTCCAGTCGCAACGCGCTCCAGTCGCAACGCGCTCCAGTCGCAACGCGCTCCAGTCGCAACGCGCTCCAGTCGCAACGCGCTCCAGTCGCAACGCGCTCCAGTCGCAACGCGCTCCAGTCGCAACGCGCTCCAGTCGCAACGCGCTCCAGTCGCAACGCGCTCCAGTCGCAACGCGCTCCATTCGCAACGCGCTCCAGTCGCAACGCGCTCCAGTCGTAACGCGCTTCATTCGTAACGCGCTTCATTCGTAACGCGCTTCATTCGTAACGCGCTCCAGTCATAACGCGCTTCAGTCACAACGCGCTCCAGTCACAACGCGCTCCAGTCACAACGCGCTCCAGTCACAACGCGCTCCAGTCACAACGCGCTCCAGTCATAACGCGCTCCAGTCACAACGCGCTCCAGTTATAACGCGCTTCAGTCACAACGCGCTCCAGTTATAACGCGCTCCAGTCATAACGCGCTTCATTCATGTGACGTGGCGTATACGGGGCTAATCGACGGTCGCCAACAACGCCACTTTAGGACTCGCACCTAAAGATATAGTTTTTTCTCCCTTTGGTCCCCAGCTCGCTTTAGCGGGTTTCCCACCCACAGGTCCGCTCACAATGACGACCAGCACGGCATTTACTACTGACAAAAATCTTTATTTAACCCTAAAACAAGCTTCCACTAAAACCACACCTTAAAACGAATTAACCAAGGTTTTGACAAATGTGGTGGGAGCTACTGTTAAAGCAACGAAAGAAAACCCAACAAAGAAATATAAATGCACTCAAGCTAAAGTCTAAACAAAACTCACACAAGAAAACATGCAGAATAACTGAACAGTTTCCCACCACCCGCCAGAATAACCCTAATCAATACGGACATACACAATACAGGAAGCCAACAACCTCGTAAAAAAGGATCTATACGAAATAAACACAAACAAAGAGGCAAGGCAGTGACCCTCCACGCCAACCTGAGTTAACAGAAACCCCGGTCATTAAGAGCATTACCCAGATACGTCATGGAACCGTGTTAAATGAGTCAGTTCTACCTGCCTTCGAGATGACCACACCCAGCTGGCTCACTCCCGCCGGTGCTCCCTTCAGCCGGACGGTGGAGAGTGAGACCGGGAAGGAGGCAGGGGAAGCGCCTATATACGCCCCGCCCCATCAGTGGCAATAGATTACAGGTGCTTCCACACCTGCCTGCTAATTACCACCAATCACCCGGTTACATTCATAACGCGCTTCAGTCATAACGCGCTTCAGTCACAACGCGCTCCAGTTATAACGCGCTTCAGTCACAACGCGCTCCAGTCACAACGTGCTCCAGTCATAACGCGCTCCAGTCATAACGCGCTCCAGTCATAACGCGCTCCAGTCATAACGCGCTTCAGTCATAACGCGCTTCATTCATAACGCGCTTCAGTCATAACGCGCTCCAGTCATAACGCGCTCCAGTCATAACGCGCTTCAGTCACAACGTGCTCCAGTCATAACGCGCTCCAGTCACAACGCGCTCCAGTCACAACGCGCTCCAGTCATAACGCGCTCCAGTCATAACGCGCTTCATTCATAACGCGCTTCAGTCATAACGCGCTCCAGTCATAACGCGCTCCAGTCATAACGCGCTCCAGTCATAACGCGCTTCAGTCATAACGCGCTTCAGTCATAACGCGCTCCAGTCATAACGCGCTCCAGTCATAACGCGCTCCAGTCATAACGCGCTCCAGTCATAACGCGCTTCAGTCATAACGCGCTCCAGTCATAACGCGCTTCATTCATAACGCGCTTCAGTCATAACGCGCTTCAGTCACAACGTGCTCCAGTCACAACGCGCTTCATTCATAACGCGCTTCAGTCACAACGCGCTTCATTCATAACGCGCTCCAGTCATAACGCGCTTCATTCATAACGCGCTTCATTCGTAACGCGCTCCAGTCATAACTCGCTTCATTTATAACGCGCTTCATTTATAACGCGCTTCATCCATAACGCGCTTCATCCATAACGCGCTTCATCCATAACGCGCTTCATTCATAACACGCTCCAGTCATAACGCGCTCCAGTCACAACGCGCTCCAGTCGTAACGCGCTTCATTCATAACGCGCTTCATTCATAACGCGCTTCATTCATAACGCGCTCCAGTCATAACGCGCTCCAGTCACAACGCGCTTCAGTCACAACGCGCTCCATTCGTAACGCGCTTCATTCATAACGCGCTTCATTCATAACGCGCTTCATTCATAACGCGCTCCAGTCGTAACGCGCTCCAGTCGTAACGCGCTCCAGTCATAACGCGCTCCAGTCACAACGCGCTCCAGTCGTAACGCGCTCCAGTCACAACGCGCTCCAGTCACAACACGCTCCAGTCACAACGCGCTCCAGTCATAACTCGCTTCATTTATAACGCACTCCAGTCATAACGCGCTCCAGTCATAACGCGCTCCAGTCATAACGCGCTCCAGTCACAACGCGCTCCAGTCACAACGCGCTCCAGTCATAACTCGCTTCATTTATAATGCACTCCAGTCATAACGCGCTCCAGTCACAACGCGCTCCAGTCGCAACGCGCTCCAGTCGCAACGCGCTCCAGTCGCAACGCGCTCCAGTCGCAACGCGCTCCAGTCGCAACTCGCTCCAGTCGCAACGCGCTCCAGTCGCAACGCGCTCCAGTCGTAACGCGCTCCATTCGTAACGCGCTCCAGTCGTAACGCGCTCCAGTCGTAACGCGCTTCATTCATAACGCGCTTCATTCATAACGCGCTTCATTCATAACGCGCTCCAGTCATAACGCGCTCCAGTCATAACGCGCTCCAGTCACAACGCGCTCCAGTCACAACGCGCTCCAGTCATAACGCGCTCCAGTCACAACGCGCTCCAGTTATAACGCGCTTCAGTCACAACGCGCTCCAGTTATAACGCGCTCCAGTCATAACGCGCTTCATTCATGTGACGTGGCGTATACGGGGCTAATCGACGGTCGCCAACAACGCCACTTTAGGACTCGCACCTAAAGATATAGTTTTTTCTCCCTTTGGTCCCCAGCTCGCTTTAGCGGGTTTCCCACCCACAGGTCCGCTCACAATGACGACCAGCACGGCATTTACTACTGACAAAAATCTTTATTTAACCCTAAAACAAGCTTCCACTAAAACCACACCTTAAAACGAATTAACCAAGGTATTGACAAATGTGGTGGGAGCTACTGTTAAAGCAACGAAAGAAAACCCAACAAAGAAATATAAACGCACTCAAGCTAAAGTCTAAACAAAACTCACACAAGAAAACATGCAGAATAACTAAACAGTTTCCCTCCACCCGCCAGAATAACCCTAATCAATACGGACATACACAATACAGGAAGCCAACAACCTCGTAAAAAAGGATCTATACGAAATAAACACAAACAAAGAGGCAAGGCAGTGACCCTCCACGCCAACCTGAGTTAACAGAAACCCCGGTCATTAAGAGCATTACCCAGATACGTCATGGAACCGTGTTAAATGAGTCAGTTCTACCTGCCTTCGAGATGACCACACCCAGCTGGCTCACTCCCGCCGGTGCTCCCTTCAGCCGGACGGTGGAGAGTGAGACCGGGAAGGAGGCAGGGGAAGCGCCTATATACGCCCCGCCCCATCAGTGGCAATAGATTACAGGTGCTTCCACACCTGCCTGCTAATTACCACCAATCACCCGGTTACATTCATAACGCGCTTCAGTCATAACGCGCTTCAGTCACAACGCGCTCCAGTTATAACGCGCTTCAGTCACAACGCGCTCCAGTCACAACGTGCTCCAGTCATAACGCGCTCCAGTCATAACGCGCTCCAGTCATAACGCGCTCCAGTCATAACGCGCTTCAGTCATAACGCGCTTCATTCATAACGCGCTTCAGTCATAACGCGCTCCAGTCATAACGCGCTCCAGTCATAACGCGCTTCAGTCACAACGTGCTCCAGTCACAACGCGCTTCAGTCACAACGCGCTCCAGTCACAACGCGCTCCAGTCATAACGCGCTCCAGTCATAACGCGCTTCATTCATAACGCGCTTCAGTCATAACGCGCTCCAGTTATAACGCGCTCCAGTCATAACGCGCTCCAGTCATAACGCGCTTCAGTCATAACGCGCTCCAGTCATAACGCGCTCCAGTCATAACGCGCTCCAGTCATAACGCGCTCCAGTCATAACGCGCTTCAGTCATAACGCGCTCCAGTCATAACGCGCTTCATTCATAACGCGCTTCAGTCATAACGCGCTCCAGTCATAACGCGCTCCAGTCATAACGCGCTTCAGTCATAACGCGCTCCAGTCATAACGCGCTTCAGTCATAACGCGCTTCAGTCATAACGCGCTTCAGTCATAACGCGCTTCATTCATAACGCGCTCCAGTCACAACGCGCTTCACTCATAACGCGCTTCAGTCATAACGCGCTCCAGTCACAACGCGCTTCATTCATAACGCGCTTCAGTCATAACGCGCTTCAGTCATAACGCGCTTCAGTCACAACGTGCTCCATTTATAACACGCTTCAGTCATAACGCGCTTCAGTCATAACGCGCTCCATTTATAACACGCTTCAGTCATAACGCGCTTCAGTCATAACGCGCTTCAGTCATAACTCGCTTCAGTCATAACGCGCTCCAGTCATAACGTGCTTCAGTCATAACACGCTTCAGTCATAACGCGCTCCAGTCATAACGTGCTTCAGTCATAACGCGCTTCAGTCATAACGCGCTCCAGTCATAACGTGCTTCAGTCACAACGCGCTCCAGTCATAACGCGCTTCAGTCATAACGCGCTTCAGTCATAACGCGCTTCATTCATAACGCGCTTCAGTCATAACGCGCTTCATTCATAACGCGCTTCAGTCATAACGCGCTTCAGTCATAACACGCTCCAGTCATAACGCGCTCCAGTCATAACGTGCTTCAGTCATAACGCGCTTCAGTCATAACACGCTCCAGTCATAACGCGCTCCAGTCATAACGCGCTTCAGTCATAACGTGCTTCAGTCATAACGCGCTTCAGTCATAACGCGCTTCAGTCATAACGCGCTTCAGTCACAACGCGCTTCAGTCACAACGCGCTTCAGTCACAACGCGCTTCAGTCACAACGCGCTTCAGTCACAACGCGCTTCAGTCATAACGCGCTTCATTCATAACGCGCTTCAGTCATAACGCGCTTCAGTCATAACGCGCTTCAGTCATAACGCGCTCCAGTCACAACGCGCTTCAGTCATAACGCGCTCCAGTCACAACGCGCTTCAGTCATAACGCGCTCCAGTCACAACGCGCTTCAGTCATAACGCGCTTCAGTCACAACGCGCTCCAGTCATAACGCGCTTCATTCATAACGCGCTTCAGTCATAACGCGCTCCAGTCATAACGCGCTTCAGTCATAACGCGCTTCATTCATAACGCGCTCCAGTTATAACGCGCTCCAGTCATAACGCGCTCCAGTTATAACGCGCTTCAGTCATAACGCGCTCCAGTCACAACGCGCTTCAGTCATAACGCGCTTCAGTCATAACGCGCTTCAGTCATAACGCGCTTCAGTCATAACGCGCTTCAGTCACAACGCGCTTCAGTCATAACGCGCTCCAGTCACAACGCGCTTCAGTCATAACGCGCTTCAGTCATAACGCGCTTCAGTCATAACGCGCTTCAGTCATAACGCGCTTCAGTCACAACGCGCTTCAGTCATAACTCCACTATCACGGACAGAAAGTTATATTCTCACCAGAATGATTCACGTAGTGCGGCAGCACCCAAAAACACGGAGGTCGGTATCCCGTTGAAACGTGAAACGAAACTTATCCCGTTGAAACGTGAAACGAAACTTATCCCGTTAAAACGTGAAACGAAACTTATCCGGTTAAAACGTGAAACGAAACTTATCCGGTTAAAACGTGAAACGAAACTTATCCGGTTAAAACGTGAAACGAAACTTATCCCGTTAAAACGTGAAACGAAACTTATCCGGTTAAAACGTGAAACGAAACTTATCCGGTTAAAACGTGAAACGAAACTTATCCGGTTAAAACGTGAAACGAAACTTATCCGGTTGAAACGTGAAACGAAACTTATCCGGTTAAAACGTGAAACGAAACTTATCCGGTTAAAACGTGAAACGAAACTTATCCCGTTAAAACGTGAAACGAAACTTATCCCGTTAAAACGTGAAACGAAACTTATCCGGTTAAAACGTGAAACGAAACTTATCCGGTTAAAACGTGAAACGAAACTTATCCCGTTAAAAGGTGAAACGAAACTTATCCGGTTAAAACGTGAAACGAAACTTATCCGGTTAAAACGTGAAACGAAACTTATCCGGTTAAAACGTGAAACGAAACTTATCCGGTTAAAACGTGAAACGAAACTTATCCGGTTAAAACGTGAAACGAAACTTATCCGGTTAAAACGTGAAACGAAACTTATCCGGTTAAAAGGTGAAACGAAACTTATCCCGTTAAAAGGTGAAACGAAACTTATCCGGTTAAAACGTGAAACGAAACTTATCCCGTTAAAAGGTGAAACGGATCTTTTTTTTTTTTTTTTTTTTGCCGTGGCATCAAAGCGCTGCCGTTATAACGGGATAAGTTTCGTTTCACGGTAAAATAATATATTAAAACTGGTGATTGAATGAGGAAACGGTGTCTGCAGAGCACGGCTCATTTTAAACTATTTGATTATCTTCTATTTCATGCTTGGATTGAGACATGGCGAGATTGTTATTGAGCACAGATTAGGATTAGGAGTAGATTCTTGGGGGGGGGGGGGGGCTCAGCGAGACCAACGCTTTAACGTGAAAAGTTTCACGTTTAACGTGATACTCTCTCTCCCTCTCTCTCTCTTTTCTTGTGTGTGTTGCAGCAATACCAAGACAAACGACCAGCTGCCAGAAGATAAACATTGACATAAAATAAACTATTAACTTCTTTAACTTACCGAAGAGCGTTAAAGCAGAGACGCAGGTCAGAGGCGCGGCTGATGTCGTAGAGTGTACGGTCTTCCGTGTACGCAGTGGGGGGCGTGGCCACACTGACGCCTGTAGAGTAAATGCTGGGGTCAGAGTTCAGCGTTAATATTGAAACAATGACACTTTGCAGGTTTGATTCACTCACACTTTGTTTTAAACACATCTACTTATCAAGCGAGAGTTAAATATAATGACTCTGCTTTTCCTCTAATGTCACTAACATCAAATTTCATTTTAACACTAATCAATTTGCTGTGTAGCAACATTGGAAAAGAAAAGGCTCAGATTTAGCGATCCCTCTGGCCCAAGCCAACCCCGAGCGTCTCAGGATAGATGAGCCGTTCGGCTTGGGAGACTGAAATGGGACGACAATCTAACGCCTCATTTCCTCTAGAGAGGAGACAAGCTTCACGGCTTGACCTCCCCCAAATGGATCGGTTCTGTTTCTACAGTGGCTATGTTGTAATCTCACACATCACTGTGTCGCTTAATCCGAAAATAATATCAAACGCATTAGCGAAGGCAAAGACCTGGAAAATCAAATTTGAAATTCATACTGTGGAGGCTGAAGACTTGAGCAGTCCGTATGTGTGATGTCACACGTGTGCCTAATGACGCTTTACCAGTGAGGGGGAACTCAGAGGAAGCAGGAAGTTGGGCTGTTTAGTGTCGGTATTGGAGGACAGAAAGGAGCTTCCTCAGGTTTTACTCAGTGAATAATGTCTCAACGTCTTTTGGATGGATTGGCAGAAGCGTGATAGCTCCTAGTCAGGCTTTGGTCTCTAGCGCTACTATGAGGTTCATGTTTGTGGTTTTGACTGGATTGCCTCATGTCTTGGTCTTGCTGAAGTTACTAAACAAGCTGTAAAGTCATTCTTCAGACTAAATCACAGCTGTGGGAAAAGACGTTGCCAACCATGTGTTCCTGACGTTTACCCAGAACTCCTCGAGGCATCTGGGTGACAATGTCTGTTGGTGCCCTCAAAAAAAACCCAAAAACAACTGTCAGCAATGTGGAGTAGCTCCTCCTGCTCAGCGGGCTTGAAACAAACGGGTTATTTAGAACCTGCTTCATTTGCACTTGTGGAGAAAGGGCACAGATGAAATGAGAACCCCGACGGTTCAGCATCGGATGTATTTAATTAGCCAATTCACGTAATGCTTTGCCGCCTCAGTGGGTACAAGACTTCTTTGTATTCAAAATAATAATTGTCACTTGCCGCATAAGCATTCAGCACATCAGGACATGAAGCAAGGAGCAGAAGAAAAAAAGAGCCCCCGTTTCTATTAAGACCCAGTAAAATAGATGCTCAGGGATATATTATACCACATAATATCTAGTCAACCTCTAACCTGCTACTGGATGCCATGTTCACCCAGCATCAAGTAGAGGAGGGAGCATCTTTTGCTTCACTTCACTGACTGAGCTCTGCAGTCAGTTAGCTTTAACACAGTCAAAATGTTCCCATCTCAGTTAACAGTAGAAGCAAAGTCATTTAAAACATTGTTTGGGGATCAGGATATCATCTGGGAACCTGTCAGGGACACGCACAATAAAACAGGCACTTAACTTATTCCCTGCTGCAGGGGGAGACTCAATCTGTCCGGCTCCAACATACGTTCTCCCACTGCTCTCTGTACACGAGTCAGTTTTATTATTTGGGGCAGGTTAGGTGTGTCTTAGATATTTGGATACAGAAACTTCCCTACCCCCTGGATGGGGGAGTTCCTCTGGAGCGGAGGACCACATGGCTTCACCATCTTTAAAGGGCAATGACACTTGGAGCAATGAAAATAAAATGAATTTCTCTCACAGAACCTCGAATGTCTGTATTCAAAATTTCCCTGGCAGAACATCCGGCTGCAAAAACCAAGTCTGAGAATTTAAGTTATGGACACTGCTGCTGCTAAAACGTACTTTAACATCCTCTAAGAATGATGGCACGAAGCATTTGAAAGGCTCATCAGTCACTCTCTCTCTCTCACACACACACACACACACACACACACACACACACACACATTACAGTACACTCAATTGAAGGATGCAGTGCTGTACTCTGGGGCTCTCATCTGCCTTCACAAGAGCCATATCAAGAACAATGTCCCACATATCAATCACCAGAGCTTTCAAGCAGAGATAAAAACAAACAGGAACAAAGGAAAGGAGGAGGCGATACTTTGAAACAGTTTAATCACTTTAATTTAGTTGAGGATGGTTGGAAAAATACAAAAGTAGCTTTAGAATGTTTTCCCCCAAACTTCTCAGACTATTTGATTATTTTTAATCTTAAATGAAAAAGTTTAAAGCTCAAATATAAGGATGACTAAAAAGCACTTTTGACGTTGTCAATCTGGTATTGAAGCTGTTTTCAGGTGATGACTCCATCATGATGACAAAAGTAAGCAGAAGGTGTTGTGTGCTGGATATCACCTACACATATGCAGACAGAGAGAACAAGGTGATGAAAGTTCCTTTTGAAGGGTCTACAAGACTGACGAGTGGAGTCTTGACCTCCTGGCATCTGACCCTTGACCTCATAGTCTCATGTACGCCACCTAAGAAGAACAAGCAAAAGCTCAGGTAAAGGTTAAACCCACATCGATGCTTTACAATAAAACAGAAATTAACTGAATTTGGCAATTTACAAAACTCCAGTTTGTACAGCAAAATGAGTTTTTGCACATATACTGGTTCTCCAGTGCCATGTGATCAGCAAGCCATTATCTGCCATTACAGTAATTATAATAAAAAGAAAAAAGCACAGCTGGTAGACATTTATTCATCTTCACAAACACACATTCACATAAACAAAGTACATAGAACCAATCAGCTTGTTTTTATCCATCTGCTATTCCTGGGTGTTTGCCTGCTACAGACAATGAGGGCTTTATATTGGGAAGATGGATGAGAGCATTTACCACACTCAAGGCCCCGTCTTCTCCGTCCCTATGCCGATGTCTGATCACCACTCCACGCATCAATGGCAACTCATACAAATGATTGGTGAGTGGTTTGTAATACAACCTTGGGCCCCCCAAAAATAAGACAGCATGATAAAGAACCAGAACAACAAGTAAAGGTTTGGGAGGAATGTACTTGGAGGGTTGCCGGGCAGAAGATGGGAACACAAAGCTGGGGATAAGAGGTACAGTTGACAGATGCACAAAATGCAAAATGTCTTCTCTGGAGCTGAAAGTGGCAAACAGAGGAGCTGTGGCTGAGCTGGGAGGAGCAGCACGGGTAGAATGCAGCCTGATGGGCAGCACGGGTAGAATGCAGCCTCATGGGCAGCACGGGTAGAATGCAGCCTCATGGGCAGCACGGGTAGAATGCTGCCTCATGGGCAGCGTGGGTAGAATGCAGCCTCATGGGCAGCGTGGGTAGAATGCAGCCTCATGGGCAGCACGGGTAGAATGCAGCCTCATGGGCAGCACGGGTAGAATGCAGCCTGATGGGCAGCCCGGGTAGAATGCAGCCTGATGGGCAGCACGGGTAGAATGCATGGGCAGCGTGGGTAGAATGCAGCCTCATGGGCAGCACGGGTAGAATGCAGCCTGATGGGCAGCACGGGTAGAATGCAGCCTCATGGGCAGCACGGGTAGAATGCAGCCTGATGGGCAGCACGGGTAGAATGCAGCCTCATGGGCAGCCCGGGTAGAATGCAGCCTCATGGGCAGCGCGGGTAGAATGCAGCCTCATGGGCAGCCCGGGTAGAATGCAGCCTCATGGGCAGCGCGGGTAGAATGCAGCCTCATGGGCAGCGTGGGTAGAATGCAGCCTCATGGGCAGCGTGGGTAGAATGCAGCCTGATGGGCAGCACGGGTAGAATGCAGCCTCATGGGCAGCACGGGTAGAATGCAGCCTCATGGGCAGCACGGGTAGAATGCAGCCTGATGGGCAGCACGGGTAGAATGCAGCCTCATGGGCAGCACGGGTAGAATGCAGCCTCATGGGCAGCACGGGTAGAATGCAGCCTGATGGGCAGCACGGGTAGAATGCAGCCTCATGGGCAGCACGGGTAGAATGCAGCCTCATGGGCAGCGCGGGTAGAATGCAGCCTCATGGGCAGCACGGGTAGAATGCAGCCTCATGGGCAGCGCGGATAGAATGCAGCCTGATGGGCAGCGTGGGTAGAATGCAGCCTGATGGGCAGCACGGGTAGAATGCAGCCTCATGGGCAGCGCGGGTAGAATGCAGCCTCATGGGCAGCGCGGGTAGAATGCAGCCTCATGGGCAGCACGGGTAGAATGCAGCCTCATGGGCAGCGCGGATAGAATGCAGCCTGATGGGCAGCGTGGGTAGAATGCAGCCTGATGGGCAGCATGGGTAGAATGCAGCCTCATGGGCAGCGCGGGTAGAATGCAGCCTCATGGGCAGCGTGGGTAGAATGCAGCCTCATGGGCAGCGCGGGTAGAATGCAGCCTGATGGGCAGCGTGGGTAGAATGCAGCCTCATGGGCAGCGCGGGTAGAATGCAGCCTCATGGGCAGCGCGGGTAGAATGCAGCCTCATGGGCAGCGTGGGTAGAATGCAGCCTCATGGGCAGCGCGGGTAGAATGCAGCCTCATGGGCAGCGCGGGTAGAATGCAGCCTCATGGGCAGCGCGGGTAGAATGCAGCCTCATGGGCAGCGTGGGTAGAATGCAGCCTCATGGGCAGCGCGGGTAGAATGCAGCCTCATGGGCAGCACGGGTAGAATGCAGCCTCATGGGCAGCGTGGGTAGAATGCAGCCTGATGGGCAGCACGGGTAGAATGCAGCCTCATGGGCAGCGTGGGTAGAATGCAGCCTGATGGGCAGCACGGGTAGAATGCAGCCTCATGGGCAGCGCGGGTAGAATGCAGCCTGATGGGCAGCACGGGTAGAATGCAGCCTCATGGGCAGCACGGGTAGAATGCAGCCTCATGGGCAGCGTGGGTAGAATGCAGCCTCATGGGCAGCGTGGGTAGAATGCTGCAGCCTCATGGGCAGCGTGGGTAGTGCGGTTAGCAGGAGCTAACGTAGCCTTGCCAGTTTATCCCGTGTGCCGGTGTTCTTGGTATCTTCATACACCAACCATGAAAAGTAAACGCGAATCAGAGCTGATGTGTATTCTTACAGATTTCTGAATCCATAAATGGAGTTTTCAGTGTAAATACGTAATATTTTTTCATAACGTCATTCTGGATCCGATCCAGATGAAACTCAGTGGTGAGTTAGAAGACCCCACCCTACATGACTGAGACAAATACCATAAACATCGGTCAATAATCAACCTTAGATTTTGAGGAACAAATATTGAAGTGCCATTGAAGCGGGTGTTATTTAACAACGGTGATCCCAACAATACGCATAGTTACTGATGAAATGTAGTTTAAAATAATAAATGCTGACATCTTTTTTTTCTCTCCCCCAGTCGCTGTTCCTGGTCATTTGCTGTTCGCTCCTTTTCGGAGCTACACCAACATGGTGGCTCCACACGTAATGTAGAACCAAGTAAACATCACAAGTGGACAGCACCAAGCGAAGGTGTGAACGCATCCAAAACACAATCAGTACACATTAGATTAGTCAAATGTTAGACATGGCATGTTTCATCTGATTCCATGATTGAGCCGCGTCATTATAAATTCTGTAATACTAAAAGTTGATGAGTCAGAAGAATCTTAATAAGCCGTGGAAAGGGACTATTAGTCAAATTCTAAATAACCCCTACCCTTCTTGCACACTCAGCATTAAATGACATGCATGATGTTTTTTTGGAAGCTGCACAACGGCACCGTTTCCTCACAGCAAGAAGGTCCTGGGTTTGATTCCTTTCTGTGTGGCATTTGTATGTTCTCCCCGTGTCCAGGTGGGTTTACGCCAGGTTCTCCGGTCTCCTCTCATCTCCAAAAAAACATGTGATTTAGGTGAATTGATCACTCCAAATCTCATCCTGGTTGTTCCCCGCCTCTAGCCAGCTGGGTTAAGCTCCAGCAGACCCGTGAGCCGCAAGGAGCATAATCAGCTGTAGACGAGACGATTGTGATTTTACAAATCAAAGATGGCGTCATTATAGACATCCAGACTGCCATCCAAATGCATGCTGGTCTTTCTCACGACGCTGAAAGCCGGATTCCAGTGTGCCGTTTTATCACACCGTCTTTGCTGCTGGAACGCTTCCGCCACCAGACAGATACTATGTCCTTTGTCTGGGTTGCTTTATCTGTAGCCTTCACCTTTTCAGCAGCCTAATCACCCCCCCACCGCCCCCGGACATGTTGATACCTTCGAAAGAAATACAGATGATTACTGGAGCAGCAATGATCCTCACACTGTCAGCGTTGTGCAGTCCCATATCAGCATGTGGCAGCAGCATCCTGGAAGAATGGTGCCTGTTCTAATGGCCTACGTGTAAATGCTTGAAATGACAAATAAAAAAAATAAATACATAAAGATTTTTGTTGTTGTTTTGTCATCCTCAGTGCTTGTGGTGTGAGTGAATACATAGAATGTATGTGAGCAACAATACCATGTGGCTAGCAGGAGCCTGCTGGAGGATGAAATAATTGGAAGAGCAAAAGATCAGTAGAGCAATAGATCACCGCGTGAAGGTAAAATATTGTTGCTGTCTCCCTGTGCTTAGGTGGACATGAGATAAGACAGTCCAGACTCGGCTTCTCCTTTGATCTTGTTATACACCCACATGTTTACTTTCTCATTTGTACCAGTACGTGTAGATTTGGGCTCCCTGAGCTGCACAACAACAAACACCTCCTCCACCTTCACAGGCCTGGTGTAGTTTACTTTAGCATGCCACCATGCACAAGTGTTTCTGCTGCACCGGAACCGGAGAACCCGTAGAGAACTCACGCAGACGAGGGGAGAACATGCACATATAGGAATCAAACCCAGAAGCTTCTTGCTGGGAGGCAGCAGCGCTACCCACTGTGCCACCCTGTATTGGTTTCATTTCAAAGCTGAATATTAAATGAGCTACAATTATGTGAAATCTGAAAACTAATCAATCAGAGAGGCGAGTCTTACAATAAAAGAGGCTTTACATGAAGTACAATAGCAGCCTTGCTCACCATATATTATTCCTGCCGTCCTATAGTTTGGAAGTGTAGGAGTCCTTTCCTAAACTTTCTGAGCAGGAAATGGAGGATAATAAGGCTAATTACCCTTGTAACTATGTTTCAGAGAATAGACTTGTCAGCAAAGTTAACACCTCCCATTTTCTAGTCAAAGGGTTTCCCCCTTGGTGTCTCAAGCTATTTTTACACATTTTTGCACAATAGCAAGGGTATAAAACTGGAATAAGGCTGACAAAAGTAGAACCTTACATTTGACCCGCATAATCACTAAAGCGAAGCCGTTAGCCGAAAGCTCTGAATCGTGAAATTAATTAAGGAGGGATGAAAAGACTGTCAAGCGCTACTGAATAATGGATAAACAAGGTGCTGCAAGTAAGAAGAAGTAAGCAAAATAAGTGATTGCTGACAGCTCGAGGACTCCCAGCGGTACAGCTAATGCAGTTTTACATACGGGATGACGATAAATCATCATGGAGTCGGCCTTTATTGCGTCGTATCAGCATAAGCATTTTACAAACACCAGTGCTAATGAAATATCTGACATGCCTCAATCTCCATCTGTTGCCCTTTGCCGTGCACGGTAACCGTCTCACCTCATAAGACCTCATGCGGCGCAGAGATGCAGGGAGCGTGGCGTTGCTGTCGTCTAGCACTTGAAGCAGTTCCTCACACACCTTCAGGGGCAGAACCACAGGATGCCCGATGGCGTTGACCTCCCAGCTACGTACGATGCTGAAAACACACACGGAGGCGAGGAGGAGCGATTTACAGCGACCGTCACGGCATTACACAACCAGGATGGGGCCAGGAATAGCTGCTCTAAATCTCATACTGGAGCATGTTTAATTAAGCAGTTTTAAATGGCAAACTGAACTAGATAACTAGGGATGCATAGGAAGTGGATTGATGGCGAGCAGGAGCGTAAGAGAAAAAGAGTAGGGGGCTGAGCCACGAAGAGACATCACACTCTGGTGAAGGGGGGGGTATAACTATCGTTTTACACATTGGTACATTTGCTATTAGCAACAGCAGGTTTTAAATCTGATCAACTATATAGCACCTCAACCCGGTTGGCATCGCCATTATGTCAGTAATCTGACAAATCTCAGGCCCATCGAACTTCCATTACACGGAGATCTACACCCTCTGACTACTGGATTGAGTTATGCTCCACTCATAATCAAGTCACTGCCATCAGTGAACAGCATAATGGCTCATTGATCCTGCTGCTAATTATCAGGTTTAACTACACATGCCACAACCTTTCACCGCAATAAGAGGCCCATCATCCAGGGAGTTGATTTCTTTCGGCATAACTTTTAATTTAAAAATGTCAAGCATGAGTGATGAAGAGTGAACGCCAAATTATGCAATGGTGCATTTCAGTAACGCCAGTATTTCGCTTTGGAAGTCTCCTGAGAAACGGCAGAAATACATTTAACTAACCATGAAAAGTCAAAGTGAATCAGAGCTGGTGCGTATTTTAACTGATTTTTCAACCATGAATGGTTTTAAATATTAACATTTCATATTTTCTTCCTCATGACCTCATCCTGGATCAGATCCAGAAGGTTTTTAAAAACCTCCGTTATAACTAAATGGGGAAAATCAATGTTTTGTGTATCCAGACTGGTATCCGGATCGCTCTCAACATTTAATGGGATCTAATTTATTCTGCTAACAATCAGAGAGACAAACACCAGTAAAAACATCAAAATCTTGGCGGGTGGACAGCAGTCGGGTTCAGGCAACATTCCATGAAGTGCTGATGTCGATTCCTCCTCAGGCTCGGCTGAAACAGCTGCTTCCATGACTTCACTTGTCTTTGTGCGCGGCATAGTGAAACACTTACCCGTCCATCACTCCGCTCCGACTCTTACTCCTGCTTTAAAGGCATTTTTCCTGCTTTGACTGAGGAGACATTCTTCCTTTCATGCGAGCCGTTTCTCCAATTACCCTTTCCATGTCAGTCAGCCGGTGGGGGCCATGTCAAAAATGACAGAAACATCAGAACTTTTGTTCTTCCTTCACTCTCGCTGCAGGGAAGAGGAGGAGCAGGAAAAGTGCTGAGTACGGACTCTAGCTGAAACTAATGAGGGTAGAACGTTTCTCCACCGGGGAGCAGCCGCTCTGTACACGGAGAAGCACAAGCAGCACGTCCACCTACACCGAGGCAAACGGAGCCTCAAGTAAAAAAAACAAAGCATCCCTCCGAGTGTAGCTAACGCTACTTCAACACCGAGATGAGAAACACCTTTGATGACAATCTGATTGGCAAAATAACAGACAGTTACATCCGAGCAGCATCAGCCGAGCAGCGCTCTATGAAGCCATGAAATCTGTTCACCGGAGTCGTCTCTCCTCCCTCGCAGCGAGTTCAGACGTGTGGCGGTGGAGAGGGTGCGTTGGAAAGATAAAAAGGACAAGATAAAGAAAATAAAGGCCGATGGGGGGGGGGTAATTTTCTGCGCTTACTCTCTCTGCTGGAGGCCGGAGTGAGAGCAGGCGGTGTAGAGGAGCTTCACGGCCCGGGCTGCTCCGGGTGATGGACTGTGGAGAGGCAGAGCGCTGACAGGCCTGTCCCCGCTGATGGACGTCTCTGGGATGGACGCAGTGATGGAGTCGGTGTTCAGCAGCCAGACCTGTGGGCGGAGCAGACAGGCCGCCAAACGGCTCATTAAGACGCCCTTTCGTCAAAGAAAGGAGTCACGTCTTATTGGTCCTCGTGCGTTGCCTGGGGAACCTCTCCACACGCACTTAATATTGCTCTGTCACTTTTACACTTGGTGGCTTTTTCTAATTATATGAAAATTGAAGTCTGTCACGGAGAATGAAACACGAGTTCACAGACGGAAGATTTTCTCCACATTTGTGATTGGATTTCATTAAATGTACGGAGATCTCTCAAAACCAGAAGTTACAACTTCGATCTGTGGAAGTGGAGTTTTTGCAGCAGTTTCCTAAAAACCTCGTCACTGGAGAAGTCTATTCTTAGAATAGAAGAAGCAATCAGTCAACAAACAGCCAGCCAGCATGGCGCTACCTTCTGGTGCAGTTAAGGACAGTGACGATTTTATGTTCCTAAATCTGCAGCATAAACAAAATGTAAACACACACACAGGTCTGGCTATTATTTCACCCACTGTGTACGTGACACACACACACACGCGCACACACACACACACACACACACACACACACACACACACACACACAGCAGTAGGAACAGGAATTAGCAGCAGCACATTTTTGCTACATGTGTGGGTTCTCGCCAGGTTCGCCGGCTGACCGAGCGACTCTAAATTGTCTGTAGGTGTGAATGTGAGAGTGTTGATTCTTAAATAACTAGTCCTGGACTAAACTGGTGACCAGGGTGAACCCCACTTCCAAACATTAAAGTAAATCAGCTTCTTACGTCCCTAAAAAGAACCTACAACGTGACACTCTCCCATTCATCAAATAATCAGCAGTCTGTTTTCAATCAAATGTCATGGGTTTTTGTGATTATGCTTGATTCTTCTTACCAATAAAACCGCTTTGCCGTCTGGAGTCTGCACAGAGAAATGGAAGGTGCTCAGCGTGTTGGACAGATGCATCAGCCTGGCTGCTACGACCTTCTCCAGGAAGACGGATCTGTCAAAGAGAAAGAGTTGAATGAGGACAGCAAGCCAACATCTGTGGCGTCCTTCACCACGTATCAAACTGAGGGGTCCCAGCTGCCTTTAGCTTTAAGGTATAACCAAGAACTCCTCAGGCGTGACCTTCTGGACAAACTAGAAGTTACACTCAACGACCCTTAAACACGATCAAATTGTAAAAACTAGTCTTAAATGGTCAAATGTGTTCTCTCAAAAGGGTGTTAGAGAGCTTTTGCTGTGTTAGCCGAGAGAAGAGTGTATTAGAGTAATCAGAGTAGGATTAAATTAAATTAGTTATTACTACATTATTAGGAGGTAAAATGTCTTCTGAAAAGAACCCCCCCCCCCCCCAACGACTGAATAACAAAATTAATCAAGAGAAATGAGGCCGATATCAACAGTAATGTAAAGGATTCTGGAAGCGTTTAAAACACGGCTCGTGAGGGAAGTTATAAAGTTATAAATTATAAAGGTGCAAATGGAGTTCAGAGATGAGACTCGATGGAAGATACTGAGATCTGATGAGGTTGTATAGCAACTGACTGCCGTGTGACAAATACCTAAAAAAAATACAGAAATAAAACTCAACAGAAAAATATGCTATCGTTAGTGCTCATGTGAAAGTAAATCCAAGCATTAATCATGTTCTTGGTCTTTAGAAGCTGGTAAAAAAAACACACATTTAAATTCATTGATACTAGGATGCTCTTCACTGATCTTGTTACTAATTAAACGTTTTAAACAGCTTAAATTCAGGGCTGGTGTCATTATTCACTTTTAGTGACTTCCAGTCGGTGTCAGAGTGTCGCCGACATAAAAAAAACAAGTGATTTAGTGTCTGCACCGGCTTCATTGTTGTGAAGACAAAAACATATGTCAACAGTAATTAAAGCAGAAGGAACGCGAGCTCTCACAGACGCTCCTAAACCGCCTGCAGTTACCGTCACCGCATGGCTCGGACTAAAAACCTGCCTGTTCAGCGAGGACTCTGCCTCTCTGTCTCCCACGGCCGGCTCCACCTCCACCTGAGTCATGTATAGCTTCAGGGTCTCTGGAAAACACAGATGAGAGCCGGCTCAGAAACAAAGAGACAAACGTGGTCATTTATGAAAATCCATTAAGACGAGGCCTACCTGGAGAGGCAGCCTCTCCCAGCACGGAGGAGCAGCTCTTGCAGGAGACAACTGCCAAGCGGTGGCAGCTTTTCTGCACACAGCGGAAGAAAATAGAGCAAACGGTTAACCACGATGCACAGCTACCTTCAGCTTAGCAAGAGGACGGCGCAGAGAAGAGCAGGAGACGGATTTTTTTCAGTTTCAGTCATGTATGTGAGCTGCAAAAATCAACGCGTGTAAGAGTAGAGAGATGAATGCTCGTCTCCAGGGTTGAGGGTTGACTTCCCTGACGCAGCCGTCTGAAGGAGACGTGTCTGTTTCCTGCTCTACGTTCAAAACAAAAGCAGTTTGCTGGATCTGCTGGAGGATTTGTTCCCGTTTTTCCTCGCTGCTGTTGCCTACCGACTGCTCATAGGAGAAATGTTGGGTCCGAGTAAAGAGTCAGTCGAGACCTGCGCTTGTTGAAAAGTCCCTTAATAGCCCTTATGTCCTGATTTGGCACCGTTCACGTAAACCCCAGCCGACTTGATGTCCCCTTCGTGCGCCGCTCACCTTTGGGTTTTGACCGTCCCCTGAGCCGACGGGGCTCACGTCCTCGGTGAGCGTCTGTTCACAGCTGCCGTCTCTGGAGAGGAGCAGGAAGGTGTCTCCGAGCAAACAGTCCTTGTCTCGGGGTAGCAACTTGCTGGCAAACGGATCTGGGTGGCAACACCAGTCGTCCACAATGGCGTTCCAGTTGCCATTGGGGAGTGGAAGAACTCGCTGAAACACTCTGAAGTAGAGAAAAGGAGATTACTATAAATGTCGAGCGCTATTTTAGAAATCATTTCTCAACAAGCCAGAGACGATCAGACAGAAAAGAGAGTGGGACATTTTCTGATTCTCTTTTCAGCCAATTTTATATGAAGAGAAAAAGAGGGTTGGATGGAGAGTTGCTTCACTTTGCCAACAGTACACTCAAAGGTAATTATTTTTTGTGTCTTTTTATGTCCAAACGGTGCAATCAGAATACTGGCATTTTACCACACCCCTTAAAAAGTTTTGAAATCGCAATGACAAACATGTTAGCATACGGTTAATTATTATCCCGTCCCGTCTCCGGCTAGAATAAAAACACATAAAGGCCAAGTGCGTAAATAGATCATCGTTGATAATCGAAACGAAAAGCGCTGCCAGAATGAGAAATAACTGACAGAAAATTAGAAACGTCCACCAAACCAAACCAAACAATGACGTAAGCATTGATCGTCTGTGGATAAGGAGGGATCCAGCAGACGTCCTGCACGACTGGAAAAATCCCGGAAAATAAATGAGCACCACAACAACTTTACTTTTTTATTTTTCTTCCATACATTGCTGAAGTCAAAAATAAGTTTTTCCCAACTATTACTGGGTTATTGCTGAGAAACGTAGCCAGAGGCAGAAGGTCTGGGTATTGCAGCTCCCGCAATTTTCTGCCTGTCACATTGCCGGCCAGAGAAAGCTACAAACTTAAGGCAATAAGAGCAATACCACAGTCCAGCTTGAACCACCTCAAGGTGAGAAACACAATTGTTTGACCTTGACGTCACGCCAGCTCCATAAGTCTAAAACACAGAGACAACCGTTAGCTCCAGTTCCTTTATCCAATTCTTCTTTCCCAGACTGTCACTTCTACCGCCGGGTCGCACCATCAATAAAAACCTGCTCCTCTTCCTGCGGAGGAGGGTGTAAATAAAAAGCCTTTTGCACCGCTGCTCCTCCTCGTCCATCCGTCCCTCACCTGTCCTCCAGCAGTCTCGTCTTGCAGCCCTGGCAATGGAAGCAATAAGTCTCGTTTGGCCGTAGGGTCTCGATCAAGCTGTCAAAAGCCTCTGTAGGGAAAGGTAAACAAATAGATGAGTCCGATTCGCTGAAATGGTGGAAACGTTGCACAGCGGAGCTCAAGCATCAATAAAATACCGGCTGGTGAAGGTGGCTTGGCCTAATGGAGGGCAGTCCACCTAGCTTGGATTGGATTTGTCAATGAATGTCCTTTGCCATAACTTTCTCTTGCACCAAGTAAGACATGAAAAAAGTAACATCAGGCTGAGTTTGCAATTGTTATGTAATGACTATTCATGAGATCCAACCATAACGGGAGCATTTGCAAGACACCGAGGAGCTGCTTTTGGGCTTTTTAGGATCCAGAAAGCTACATTTTGGCATCTCAAATCAAATGACGGGCTCTACAAACGCTACTGAAATCCTCTGCTGCAGCGCTGGCAGAGAGAGCGAACAGCTGCCGTCGTCATCACCTTCATCCGCGCTTCTTTCCACATTAATGCGAAGTCTGAAATGCAGCTCGTCTCCACTAGATTCTCCGGCAGGTGTCGGGATGCAGGATCCCTGCTCGAAGGCGACTCCTGCTGGCAGAGCCAGGCTTAGCGCCCCACTGGGAGTCTGGATGGAGAGAGACGAGTCTCCGCCGGTCACAGTTACATCTGCAGGACTTCTGGCTACATCCTTCCTGGAGGGCAACAGATGGAAGCAAATGCTTTAAACACACTCACAGGTTTAAGGGGAAATAAATAACATGCAAGAAAACATACATATTTGTTCTATGCTCGGTTGATGGGTGCTTTATCCTGTGTGTACATTAAATAATGCTTAGCTAAGAATATCACCTTAAGATGGAAAACAGGTCGATAGCTTTTTGCAAGTAAGCAAAATAAAAAGAATATAAATTATGCAGTAAATCAAGTCTCAAGTCAGAGATGAATCAATTAGTTGTCAGAGCATAACACTGGAGTTTTCTACAATCTTATAAAAAACAAAGAGATTAAAGCACTCAGAGCACAGACCTCCACCAAGCAGCTCATCCCACTCCTAACTGGATCTACACCGTCCACATGGTGATCTGGATCAAAAGGTTCTAGATTGTTCTTGGTATCTTTATACACAAACCATGAAAAGTAATAGTGAATCAGAGTTTGTGTATTTTTAACTGATTTCTGAATCACTAAATGGAGTTTTCAATGTTAAAATTAAATCCAGAAGACATTTTTCACGATGGTGCATATCAGACCCCTTTAGGACTGATTTTTGGTGAGTGAATTATATTCATATTTTACAAGATATGATTTTTTTTCTAAGCCTATAATAATTAAATGGGATCTAAGTTGGCTCAAGACCCATCTTCAGACCCCCCCCCCCCCCCATCAAGATCCATCCAGCAGGTTTTCCATAATCCTGCTTAAAAACAGATAAGCAGTCAAAAACATAACCCCCTTGACGGAGGTAAAAAAAACAAACAAAAAAACAAAACAAAAAGAGTAAAATGTTTCCAAGGTAACGGGCCACTAAACGATGCCACCATTAGAAGCAGTACTAGGACATACTTTACTACAACCACATATAACATATAAAACTACTGCTGAGTGACGTATAAAGACTTGAGTTCATGAGGATCACATTTACAGCAGCTCCTCCAGGAGAAACTTCACAAGAATATATTCTGCCTTTGTGAAACTCTTTTTCTTACATTTCTCTTCCTGGTCTGACTCATTTGTGACTTTTATGTCTTCCTGTGCTGTCGTGTGTCTGTGTAGAGCTACAGAGTGTATATTCAGTGTTTCAGGGCGAGGAAAGGACCAGGACCATCTCCGTGGAGCCCCCTTTGGTAATCCTTTTCCTGCCCTCTGATAACCACTGGCCGTAGCATCTCTGATGGATTCCATCAAGAATCAGGAAATCCATGAAGACAGAATCTAACAATGTGAGAGGAAGACGACATTTGGCCATCGCTGGACGCTCCTGAAGGACAATGATCCAGAGCAACCTCGGGATCCAGCGGCTCTGTTTCAGGAGTAGCCCCGGATCATTCTGGAGGCCATCGCAGTCGCCTGATCGCTGATGGGATATGAAGCTGGTTGCAGAACATAAACCAGGACTATGAGCAGATGCTGGTGTGTGGCTGTGCATCATGAGTGCAGAATCACAGCAGCTACAGAGTCTCTGCAAAGAATGCAGTAATAAATAAAAGCAGCCCATTGCATCATCTGTGAAGAAACAACAACAACAGTCGGTAGTATCTGTCGGGGTGAACGATTCAAGAGGTTTTCTGTGATTAATGCTGAACGACTTTAATCTTAATAACCTGGAGACTCGCACATATAGTCCAACGAATAGATTTAATTAAGACATAAAGCATTTCGTAACACAATAGCAACCCTTTCAGCGCACACACACACACACACACACACACACACACACACACACACACAGGCGTCATGTAGCATCACAGCTATCGTTCTCAGCAAGCCTGCTAAAGTTTCATCCAACTTTAAACGAGCCATTTCTGTAAAACAACAAAAACAACAACAACAACAACTACCTGACAATGAGAAGCCCGGTCTGAAGTCTTTTTCGCAGCTCTAAGAAGATTCCTGCTGCACGAGCTTTGGCCGGCAGCTCCAGATCTGCAGACATTCGGGCAGCGCGTCACTCAGACAGGATGATAAAGAATAGAAACTGATCTCAGAGCAGCTGTACGAGGGTGAACAGCGACGTAACAGCCCGCGGAGAACAAATATGAAACCACGTATACTGGATGTTAGCGGTATCCGAGGGTTGGTTTTATCTGCAACGCGAGGATTCCACCGGAAATAAGCGCACCATAGAAGAAGAAGAGCTTCCGGTCAACATTTCAAAAATAAAAGCTTTAACTAATGCCTTTTGACATTGAAGAATTATACTCAAAGTAAGCAATAAATCTGTAGACCATTTAGCCGTAACCAATTCAGCCAAGTTGCATGTTTTCAGAGGTGGGAGGAACCCCCACGCAGACACGGGGAGAAGATGCAAGCTCCTCGCAGAAAGGCCCCACATTGTATTTAAACCTGTAATCTTCTTGCTCAGGCAGCAGCGCTAGCCGCTCTTTTAGTCTGAAGACAAATCATCATGTTTCTTTAGTGAAACGCTGGAAACTTCACACAAATGGGAGGTGAAAGCAAAAAGTTCAAGTCCTACTATGACGAAGGCGTGGCCCACCCTTTGCAGCCTCTAATTGGTTAGCATTTATTCTTTTGGGCGTTTGGTTGAGACATATTGGAGGATGATTGGCTATAATTTACAAACGCGAGCCAATTATATTCAGGATAGGGCGGACCAAGGCTTCACCATAGTAAAGTTCGAAATGTCGTACCCGGAAGTAGCCCGTGCGTATTGCGGAAGAGCGGACCAGTTTGACGCTGGCTGGACGCGGGTGTAATCTGCGGTGCAGTGCGGGAGCTGTCGTTCGTCCCGCTTTGTATTTCTTGCACTGGGAGCTGCTGATCCGCTCATCGCTGTTTAATTACACGCGGTGAGGCCGTACATTAGAATATGATGACGTGTTGTCAGCTTTAAATGAAAGGCTGACATTGGTTCGCGGCCCCGCAGCTCCATTTCAGTAACCCGTTATTTACGTGAGCTAGCTTTCCGGTCATTGATGCTGTTTGTTCTCCGCGAACCAGCCATTTGGTTAGATGGCAGGTGTGGGCCTAACTCCTCACACGGTAAGCTTTTATTGTTCAATCAGATTAAAATACTGATATTTAGTGCTATGTGTGTTAGCCGCTGCAGCCTGATCTAGCTAGCAGAAAGGAAGTAGCCGAACACTGCAGCATTTCCTCTCTTGCACAATGAGTGCAACAACAATGCTCCTAGTTTATATGCTAGTATTACTTTATTGAAACGGCAAAAACAGCTCAGGTGTTATTAATAAAACTAATTAATCGCAGTTGCAGCCCTTGTGGTGGGCATTTAAATTAGTACCGACCCTTCATTAGTAATCTTAATAGTTCCGCCTTTTCTGCAGTGAGGATTCAAAATATGTACCTTGAAAAATACTTGTCGTTGTTTAGAACCCTCAAGCCCCTCTTTAAGTCATTTAGAGTACATTAAATTTGATTTGAAATGAAGCTCTCCTTCCACTGAATATATTGCTATATTCTTACGTCAGAGCAACTTAAGTTCATAAGGTCACTCGGTGTTGATCAGCAGTATCTCCACTTATTGATCAAAGTAATACTTTAATAAACTATCACCACTACTTCTCAAGCCTTCCACTCTTAATTGCATCTGTTAAAGTGAAACTATGGTAAAAGTAAAAACAGACAGGCAGGAGTTGTCCTCTGCTATGCTTGTTGACAGTGGTATGCACCAGTGGGACAAAAATCCCAAATTATAGCGGTCGACTGATCTTGATAATGTTTCCTCTGTGTCCTTCCATACAATCAGCCCCACTGTTCTCTTTACAGGAAGCTCCATGCCAGTCTCTAGCCTCCGAAAGGTGTCCAAACTATCCGAGTGAAGAAGTCAGACAGTGTCTGGAACGCGTCCCATGTAGCTTTTATTATTTTATTTTTTTGGGGGTTGCCCGTTCGTTAATTTGTGTCTTCATGGGAGATTCAAAGGGGTTTGTAGATCCCATCAGAAATTGTACCAATGTGTTTTTATTTTTAATTTTATGTTTATTTGTCAGGGATCATACATCAGCATTACGTCAATAGACATTTACAACATGTGTAAAGTTTATGAGGAGATGCTTAGCATATAGGATTTATAGTCAGAGCTAATTTGCAATCCCTGATGAACTATTTGGTTCATCAGGATTTCCAAACTTGTTTCGAGGAGTCCAAATCAATTTGCCTTGTTTGCCATCCTGACTTTGTGCCACCGGCTGCTAGTAAATCCTCCTGTTCTTAAAGTCCTTGTAAAATCTAAATGTGTCTATCTTCACAGGGTGTGTTTTTCTGCTCTGAAACTGATCTGTTTAGGGTAGATTTTACAGCGTCACAGCTTGCTGATGTCCGTTACACTAACAACAGGACATTTTATCATGACAAGTGTCTTGTGATGTGGAACATAAAACATAATCAGTACTTTCACTCTTGCTTTCCAGCTCCAGAAAGCTGTTTTATGAAGGGATTCTCATTTAGAAAAAAATGTTTCCTAAAGATTGAATTGTGGAAGTGACAGCAGCATCATTATGGCAACGTTGATCTTGTTCTTTTCTACACTTGACAGATTTTTCTTTGAGGGTTTCTTACCGTGTTTCAACAGCTCAATTTGCCGACTTCATTTCTCAAAGTGATTATATGAACTGTTTAGACTTTACTCTCCTGACTCAGTCTCTTTTTTTTTTTTTAGACTTTGACATTTTTTATTACATATACACAACAACAGTAACAACAACAACAAAAAAAAAAAAATACATAAAACAGGTGAGGGCACGGTCGCTACAATAATATGATACACAATATATAAAAATGCTGACTCAGTCTCCTGAGTCCAGACTCCAGCCACACCCTGTAGACGAGTAGCCCAGATTCTGTTGAACGAGTTCTCGTTGCATTTATTCTGTGGTCGGCTAATGATGACATTTTCATGTTCTGTTCCTTTTTCCGTGTTTCATTGCAGGTGTCATGTAACAAATGTGCGCCTGGTGTTTTACATTAGTGCGTACTTACCACCCAGGAGAATGAATGCAGAGGAAGTAGAGCTGCTCAGCGACTCCAAATACCGGAACTATGTGGCAGCCGTGGACAAAGCGCTCAAGAACTTTGAGTACTCCAGTGAGTGGGCAGACCTCATCTCTGCACTGGGTAAACTCAACAAGGTAACGGGACAGACCGAGGTTTAGCGCACGCGCACACACACACGCGCACACACACACACACGCACGCACACACACGCACGCACACACAGTTCTGGATTAGAAGTGAAAGAAATAAAACGTAATGTTTTTTGCCTTGTTTCACATCAGTGATTCCTCATGTTTTCACTCAGGTTTTGCACAACAATGCAAAGTACCAAGTTGTTCCAAAGAAGCTGACGATAGGCAAGCGGCTCGCCCAGTGCCTCCACCCCGCCCTGCCCAGTGGGGTCCACCGCAAGGCCTTGGAGACCTACGAGATCATCTTCAAGATCATTGGACCCAAGAGGCTTGCCAAAGACCTCTTTCTTTATAGGTAATACTGCAGTGACCGAGGTCAAGCTTGTGAAGTTTTAGCTTGTATCAGGTGTCGATTTCCCTGTTATCTAAATGCACATATTCATTATTAATTATTTTATCCCATCCCCGCAGCTCTGGCCTTTTCCCTTTACTCTCCAATGCCGCTATGTCTGTGAAGCCTGTCCTCCTGGGGCTCTATGAGACGTACTACTTGCCCCTGGGGAAGACTCTGAAACCAGGCCTGCAGGGACTTCTCACCGGAGTACTGCCAGGCCTGGAGGAGGGCTCCGAGTATTATGACAGGTGAGCGGAAAGAAAAACCTCTTCAATGTGCGGATGTGGATGTTAAGAAGGAGCCATTAAGAGAATGGAAGGAAATTGATTCCAGATTGTATGAATGATATGAGTCATAACATGACTCAGTGTTTCCTCAAGACAGTTCGAGAACTCTCTCTGAGATAAGAGCTCGTTAGTCAGAGGGGGAGGGAGGGAGCGGTGGGGGCAGAGGACCTGAGACATAATAGATCCAATATTCAGCCGAAATGACAATTTAGCTTAATCCAAATATGCAACCGGTTCTCAGTTATTCCTCGTTTCGTGTGCCAAAGCGAGACCTCAGTCCCTCCAAGCCAGTCCTCAGTCCGGAGATCTGCGATACAGTTCTACCTGCTGGCGCAAGATGGTATCCAGTTCCTGCCGGTCCTCCCCGGATCGATCCCTAAGCTCTTTGCCCAGGTCCTCGATTCGAGCCACCACACGGTCCCCCAAAGCATCGAAGAGCACTTTTAGATCAATGGTCAATTTATACAGAACTTTGAAAGCCGCCGTCTTGGAGACTTTCCGGTACACAAGGGCAACTCCCGTCCCAATTAGCAGATGCCCCCCCCCACCAATAAGGCAAACGGACAAATATCTTCAGTGCCTTCTACAGATAGGACCGTGAGACAGACCACTCCCCATTTCTCCCAGGGATCCATGGTGTAGCCTGCTGCGTGGGTCCCGTCTGGACAGGTGCAAACTGTGATCAAGAGACCAGTTAATCAATTCCATGATTTAGTAGACCAGGGCTCGGCACGCAGCGGGTCCTGGAAAGCAGAGAGACAAGCCAAAGAATGCAAGCAGGGACAGAGAGGAGCAGAGAGAGGGAAAACGTCTGCTCTCGTTGAAAACCAGAGGAAGAATTCAAAGCTTTCACACATGGAAGCATTAAACCCATGAATTCAGCTTGTTATGCTTGAAAGAACAGTCTTTGTGTCCCGTCTGTGTCTTACGAAGGACCAACACTCTGTTGGAGAAGGTGGCTGCAGCAGTGGAGCAGTCGGCCTTCTACAGTGCCTTGTGGGGCAGCATCCTGACCAGCCCTGCCGTGCGTCTCCCGGGGGTGACCTTCGTTCTGCTGCACCTCAACCGCAAGCTCTCCATGGAGGACCAGCTTTACGTCATGGGCAACGACATTGAGCTCATGGTACAGGACAGAGCACGGCAACGCGAGCTACCGAAAAGCAGATGTTACCGGGATTTACGCTGTTTAAGGCATTACCTCTGTTCTTACCAGGTGGAGGCAGTCGGTACCTCAGTCCAGGACTCCAGTGTGTTGGTGCAAAGGAGCACTCTGGACCTGATCCTCTTCTGCTTCCCCTTTCACATGAGCCAGGTGAGGACGCAGGGCAGACGTTAAACGTCCTCATTTATCAACGTCCCCATTGTTCTTGCACGACTTCTGATGGGTGTTTGTGTCTGTGTGAGGCCAGCCAGACTGCGAGTCAGGGTGGGGACTCATGCTAGCTGTCTTGTTAAACCTTGTTAAACCTAAAGCTGGGACACGGCTCACATCTGACATCTGTAGCTCGTGCGTGTGTGTGGGTTTTATTTGTTTAAATTAATGTTCTGTTCTGTTCTGTTCTGTTCAGGCGACTCGTCCTGACATGATCCGGATCCTGTCTGCGGCGCTGCATGTGGTTCTGAGGAGAGACATGTCCCTGAATCGTAGACTCTATGCCTGGCTGCTGGGTGGGACATTCACACGCAGGCACCTCACTGTCCTGTGTACACACACCAGGGCTAAGGCTGATCTTGTACTGCAGAATTTAGGGTGATATTGTTTCCTCAGAAGAAGATATGAGCATTTTTAAATTAGGAAGCAGGAGATCTAAACACACATGATCTGTAATGAAGTGCGTCGGGCTCTGTGTGCAGGAACTGTTTCATAGCTGATGCTTTGCTGTCCTGTGGCGTAAACAATTTTCTACCTGCTGTGGTAAACGTCTTACTTTATTTTCTCTTGTTTTCAACTCACTGCGGATGAAAATGCTGGTAAGTGCCTGATGAGGGAAAGACGGACACTGAATGCTTCAAACTGATGCACTTCTTTCAGTGGAAATCTTCGTGATGATGATTTACAAAGAGGAAAATGGAGACGGCTCATTTCTCGCAGTGCTAAATGGCATCTCTATTTGCTCCTCTGGATTATTGCTTTGCTTCTTCTATTGGAACTCTGATTAAAAGCGCGCGTCTTTGTATTTTGAAGGCTCCGATAACAAAATAGGCCCTCGCAGCACTCGACAGAGCAACCCAGAAGAGCACGCCAGCCACTACTTCAACACCTTCTCCAAAGACATGCTGGTCCAGGTGAGGCTCCAACGAATGTTTGATAGGTCACTAATGGAATTTATCTTTCTTTTTTATTAACCAAATAGAAATGCCTTTAAGTCCCACAGGGAAGAGATTCAAAGTGTTTCTGCATGAAGTGGAGAGGTGTCTGTTGTTTTGAGTTTGCTTTCAGTTTTTGACACATGGGGCTTCCTTTTGTTGGGGGGGGGGGGTAGAAAATGTACCCATACATTTTGATCCTCCTCTCATACGCTTTCCTCATCCTCTCTGGGGAGTTCTCTTCCTTTTGAAGATAGATCCTAGTTCTCCCAAAGACTTGGAAACGATCACATGTGTGTAATCTGTCCCTCCACATTCAAAACCTCCTCTCCTGGCATGTGATGAGGTCTGGTACTCCAGGGGTTGCAGAGAAATGTGAAAGAAAAAATATTTGGGGGGGGGGGGGGTTGTTTTTGTTTTGCTGTTCAGCCATCTGCGCTGAAAGCGTTAAAGAAGCTTCGTCCGTGGGGAGTAAGTCAGTACTACAGAAACCGTCTGTTCTCGGGTTCAGCCTATTATGTGGCAGACGAAGCGTGAAACGCAAAAACTGAAAGGAGGCTGGATGCTAATGAGAGAGTAGGAAAAAATGGTTCCGCCAACAAATGGAAACAAAACAAAGTGTTGTTTTTCAGGCAATGGTGGGGATCCTCCAGGGCAAGGCCAGAGGAGGGGAAGAGGAAAGCATCCTCATGCACGACCTGAAGCCATTTCGCATCCTCATCAGCCTCCTGGACAAGCCGGAGCTTGGTAACCAATCATTATGTAGATTCTCACAGTCCAGCCAGTCAGGATGTGTGAACACTGATGGTGGCACACAAGAGGCCTGTTGCAGAACCTTCATGCAGCCACTGTGCTCTGTCATCTTGGGTATCTGCATGTCATTTCAGGCCCAGCTATCCTTGAGGACGTCCTGATTGAGGTGTTCCGGACTCTGCACACTCAGTGTCGGACAGAGTTGGACCTCCAAAGCCAGAGTCCGTTCAGCAAAGACCACACACACCTCAGCAGGTCAGGCCGGTTCACATGTAGAAACCTGAATCAAGGCCATCATGGAAGTCACCTGGAGATGTTTTTTGTTGTTGTTGTTTTCATTGAATACAAATATGAATAGCATGACGCTGATTTTGTCTTCCTAGTAAACTACGAGAGAACAAGAAGACGGCTGAGCTGATTAAAACCGCTAACCTCCTGTTCAACTCCTTTGAGCCATACTACATGTGGGACTACATTTCTCGTTGGTTTGAAGAGTGCTGCAGGTTTGCATGTTAAACTCGTGTACAAACACACACCTGGAAACGCTTGGTTAAGTTCGAAATATGGAGGGAAGTAAATGCTGCTGTCGTATCTCTGCAGCTCGCTGCAGGTAATGATTCTTCATTTAGGTGCAGGTTTTTCTTTCGATTAGTAACAGCCGGTCAGCTTCTCTTGCTCCAGTCTTCGGTCGTGTTGAATTAACGCTAATTTTGTAGCAGGAAGCGAGCGATAGCCCGAATACTTCCACTACCATCATTTCCCCACACCTGAACCGTGTGGATAATCATTATTGACTCGGACATAAAATCCTGCCTTAAAATGATGTCAAATCTGTCTCCCCTGCAGGAGGACACTGGGCGGCAGCGCTCGTGCAGCACAGCATGCTGGGAGCTGGGATCCCCCGGAGCTCCTATTGGTGGAGTTCTGTCAGCTGGTGGATTTTCTGCTGGATATTGTTTCCTTGGTGAGATGCTTTTTTCCTTCATTCTTCTATTCTGTCTTTCTTTTTTCTTTCTATCTTTATCTCCATTGTTCTACCTTTCCTTCAGCCTTTCTTTTGTATTTCTTTATTCAGTCTTTGTTTGTCCTTCTTTCATTGCTTCATGTTTATCCATTTTAAACCTTCTCTCTCTCTGTCTCTGTCTCTCTCTCGCTCTCTGTCTCTGTTCTTGTTTTCATCTGACGCTATTCTGCTATGAGATTTTTCGGTCTGTATTCCCCCCCCCCCTGAATCTTCCTTTTTATTTATTTCAGTGTTGCTCTGTCTTCATTCTTTCTCTCTTCAGAGTTTTTTTTTGTCAGTCATCATTCTTTCTCTACACCTCACCTTAACCCCTGCTTGATCCTTCCTTTTCATTTCATTCTTGACTCACACCTTTTTAAATTCACTTGGTTCCTTTCAAGAAACCAGTGGACATTTGTAATTGGCTCACATTTGTTATCCAACTCTTCACCATTAACTGGTGTGTGTGAGTGTTGTTTTTGTGTGTGTGGACATGTGCGATCTCTCCACAGGCTCAAAAATACCTTTGATTAGTTTCCCTGCAAAAAATATTGTTTGCGTCCTCTTGGAAGTGTGTTTCCAAACTGAATAGCTTGGAAATCCCTCATTCCTCTACCGCCTGTTTAGATGCCTACTAGTGTGTGGACTGTTTGAAAGAGCAGGAGAACCTTCTGTTCTGTGAGTGAGAATGGGGGACTGTGCCGTGTGTCTGTCGTGCAGCCTGTGCTCTGCTTGCTCCAGTCAGTCAAACGATCTGCTCTTTCTCCCTGAAGCCTACTAGAAGCATGAGGGTAATCTGCCAGGTAAAGTACTGCTCTTTCCTGCTTTTTCACCTCACTCTGCTTCACTGAGGCCATGCTAGCATTCCTGCAACATCCGTCAAGCTACCCTGCCTGGCTTTGAGTGGACATTTCAGAATGGATGACTGTCATATCCACCTCACTTTCATATTTCAGTGTCAAAAATGATCCAAATGAAGTGGGATTGTAACAGTCATTGAACATGGTGCCATCTAACCCTGGATGTGTGCATCTAGTGAAAGTGAAATCTCTGCCCAGTGTGTCTGAGCTTCCTGTTTCGCATGCATGCAATTATTTGCTTTGCTCACATATTTGTAAAAAAAAATATGATGCTTAATTTGTTTTATGGTGTAAGGCTCAATTTATTACTTTCTTTGTTGCGCTTTCCTTTTTTCATTAAAATGTGTTTTACATGTTGATTCAAAATCCGTAACGGCACGCACCAAACATGTCCGTGTGACGGGGACCATCAAATCTGGTCGGAAGAAGGGTCTGTACTTCGGTCTTATGTTTGTAGGTCCAAATAATTAATTAGCAATTATCAATAAAAACATGAATAGGATATAAAGATCCTCTTTTTTTTACTTAAATATGAAACAGCTGTAACAAAACAGGATGGAGAGGTGTCTTAATACATGGTAATAAATTCAGCCCATTTTAAAATCTAACTACCGGTACATCAGACTATTTAAATATTGATCTTATTCAACTAAACTAAACTTAAAGAAGCAAATTCTTTACGTTAAGAGTTTTTTCGCAAACATAGTAAGTGTTCAAATTCCAGGTCCAGGTGAGGCTCCAACAAAACAGGTAAAAGTAATATTCATGCTTTATTTAGTCACTAAAGTTTTCCGTTTACATTCAGGCATGAAAAATAATAGTCCAGATTAAAAAGTGAATCTAATACCGACACAAAATACTGTGATGGGATCATTATAGACCAAATTATAGCTGACAGTGGTGCGAGAATCAGTCGGGAGGCCGAGTGTATGTGTTGTATTTATTAAATCAATATTTAATCAGATTTAATCATTTGAAGTGATTTGCAGCAATACATTTGAAGAGTTCAGCTAATATCTAGGGTCACGGTTGACTTGATTATATCAGCGGCCTTCTTCCCAGGTACCCGGTAGTTGAACCTCTCTTGACTTCTGGTTTTAACGACTTGTTCAGGAGACCTACATAGAGATCCAGACGGAGCACCTTCCCCAGCTGCTGCTGCGTATGGTGGCGGCTCTGACCGGTCACCTGCAGGCCCTGGATCTCAGGGAGCTCACCTACTGCCTTCGTCTCTGCTCCAAGATCCTCAGCAAAGTGCAGCCTCCGCTGGTGTCCCCTCTGGCCCTGCCCTCGGGCCCCAGGGCTCAGAGCCTCGCCAATTCTAACGGTAACCCCTCCAACTCTTCAGGGGAGAGGAATGGTGATAAGGCAGGAAAACAGGTGAGCAAAACCTTTGACAATGTTTCATAAAAGCAGAGGTGTTCTTTCGTGCTAGAAACATGTTTTCTAGCCACTTGAATGCTACTTTATGAGATATGCCATGTCCAGTTTGACGTGGAAATTGTTCAAACTGCTGAAACCGACTTTGTATCCTGAAAGGCATTTCCAGATACTGTTAAAGGCTTTTGACAAAAGCACAAATCCTGTTGCTTGCTTAGTCAGAAAAAAAACTCCAATTGGACCCGCTTGCCCTACATGTTGGCCAGACTGATGGTGTGCCCTGGTCTCTGGGCGGGACCTTTTCCGGTTTCTTTGTTGGATAAATCCGGCCTGCTGCCCTTGATCCCTTGACACCAGGCATTTGAAGACTTGTTCAGAACAAATGATTCCCTATCCAGCAGCCGGGGGTTTGAAGTGTTTTTGGAGCCCATCGAGGCATGAGTAAAAGTTCAATCAGTCCATTGCCCAGAGATGGACAGCAGCTAGATTGAGATTGGCTCATGAGGTGCAGAAGAGAGTACAAGTAGAAATACAGGAGATGGTTAGCCAACAGCTGAGCCCAGCTCTCCTGATCTGTCTCAGGAAGAAGAAAGGGAGTGTATTGGCCTTTGATGCCTCCTGGGTAAACCGTATCCATCAGCGTGGAAAATAATCCACCTGCATTCCCCAAATATTGTCACATCCCCACCCCCTACCCCGAGGGACGTATAAAGAACTCACTATCTAATCATGCTGCCATCTGAGACCAGGCTCAGTGTGTGTTTGCTGCCTCAATCAAAATGCATCCCAGGAAGCCTTCCGGCTCCCACAGGCCGACTGTTCCGGAGCGTCTTTCATCGCTTCAGTCTTCCTGCTGCAGTCTTCTGCTTTCGCCTGGTGCACAGCTCTGCCTCCAGCGACGCAACGCCCTCCAGCTGTGTGGGGCGTCACACGGGTTGTCCTTCACTGTCGCTGTTACATAATGGCAATTTAAGGAATCAAATATTTTTCTTTTAAATTATAATCTAAAAAGAAGGCATTGGTAAATGCTGTGTACCCTCCATGTCAACAGTTCCTGGGTCTATTTCATGCATGAGTCCCTCTTTCACACCCTCCCCTCACGTCCTATCACTCCCACCTGATGACTGCATTGAGAAGTCGATGAAAGCCCGAGGAGAGAGGAGTCAGTGCAACAGGAAAGCTCTAAATTTGACCTCACTAGAGGTCGGCTTGTTTAGGATATACTTGTTAGGGGTGTGCAAAGACAAGGAAAGGAGATATTAAATCATGCCGAGTAGGAGCAGGTTTTTGCAACAGTCGCCTCTAGAACAAGAAGAAACAAGAAACCATCTGTGTTCCAAAAAAAATATACGAAAGAGATCTCTCTAATAAGAGATGCTTTGTTTGGATACATACGTGGGTTTTGCTTAAAGTTTCATGTTTCCAGTGTGCCTTTGTTTCTGAAATGTCTTTGAGCGTTTCTGTCATTGTCCCTTCTCTGTCCTGCAGGCTTTGCCTACAACTCTGGAGCTACCTGGTAGGGGGGAGGTGTTTGAGGATGTTGAAAGTCTTCCTTGCAATGGCGCCTCTGAAAGTGGTTTCACAGATTTTGTCCAGTACCAAGGTGATGATGCTGAGGAGACGGAACATAGTCTTCATCCCCACCAGGCGGTAAAACCAGGCGGTCGCTCTTCTGCAGGCCAAACTCAGACCAAGGCTGTGGACAAACCGGTCATGCAGTGCTGCCTGGAGCATTTCCAGCACTTTCTCTCCAGACTCATCAACTTGTACATTACTCCTGGAGAGGTGGACAAAGCTGAGGGTGAAAAAGGCGAGGTCGCCCAGTTGGGGTTTCTGGTATCGGGGAACAGTAATCCTAACGCACCGTGCTCGGCATCGGGGCTGGACCAGAGGGAGTGTGTTGCTGCGTTCACTGCTGCCTGTCAGCTCTTCCTTGAATGCTCGAGTTTCCCAGTTTACATCGCAGAGGGCAACCTCAAGTCCTCACCCACACAGCATGAGCAGTTTGGTAAGTACCAAATATGGTCTGTGACAAAGTAGGAAGCTTCTGTTTTGGCTGTACTTTAAACTCGACAAATGTTTGGTAATGTCATTGACAAAAGGTTTATGTGCGCATCTCTTGGATTAGGAGAAGAACCGTTTGATATTTTAGGATATGTGTTTTATTTTGAAAAGTCTTTTATGGCTTCATACAACGTAATAATTCTGTTTTCACACTTGGTCGAGGATCCAGAATATGTAATGCTTTTTTTTAATGTTTAAATGCCAGGGGTGAATTAATGGTAAAAGTATAATGCCAGGGGAAGTGGCTGAATTTGATTTGGTTGGTTTGATTATTAAATGAATTATTGCATTTAAACAGATACGTGTCATTACAGACAGTGAGCAGGCCCATCTGCCTGTTTGGCTCCAGACTCTGATGGATGCCTGCTGCCAGGCCAGGGACTTCAGCCTGCAGGGCGTGGCCATCTCTCTGCTAATGGATCTTGTGGGACTCACCCAGTCTGTAGCGATGGTAGCTGCAGAGTGCGTGGCGTCCGAGTCTGTCCAGCCCATGAGTCCCAGCCAGGGTCGAGTCGCAGTCATCATCAGGCCACCGCTCACTCAGGGAATCCTTCAACACATTGCTGACAGGACTGACTTCTTCAAGGTAGAGGAATCCTGTTTATTGCTGTGAAGCTATTGTTGGGCTTAATACATTGTTGTTCTGGATCCCACCCCCAGAGTGTGGCTCTGATCCTTTGGGACCAGTTAAGTGAAGGAACACCTCAACATCATCAACGCAGCATCGAGCTCTTCTACCAACTTCACAACCTGGTGCCTTCCAGCATCTGTGAGGACGTCATGAGCCAGCAGCTCATGCACAGAGACAAGGTCAGTGCAGAAAACACTTTTCATTCCATGCAACACTTACAGGCAAATTAAATTGATGGCAATATCCTTTGTCTTTTAGAGAATTCGGCTTGAGGCACATGTGAAGTTCTCTGTACTCTGGCATTTGACACGAGACTTGAACATCACCAAGTCCTCTCCTTTCAATCGCACATTTGACAGGTGAGTTGGCCTCAAAGCCGAATGTATTTGAAATGATATAGTTGTATCAAGTGACTCACTCTAGTTGTACCTTTTCTCCCTCTGCTTGCATCGTTTCACTTTGTTCTTCAGGTCTCTTTTCATCATGCTCGACAGTCTGTGTTATTGGGATCCTTGTACGAGCGCTGTTGGTCGGGCTTGGCTGAATCAGGTCCTTCAGAGACATGACATTGCTCGTGTTTTAGAGCCTCTCCTCCTGCTTTTGCTCCATCCCAAGACCCACAGAGTATCGATTCAGAGGGTACAGGCTCAGCGCCATTGGGCCCAGGTTTTCCCCGAACCTCCTGGAAATGAGACATCAGAGCCTATTTACAACAGAGACTCTGGCTTTGTGGACAGTAAGAATAGGCTTGAATTCTACTCTTAAAACTTTAGTTTTACTGGACACCATCTACATGTCACAATAATGCGTTACCAAAAACATGACTCATTTCACATCAAGATGTATCATACATGTATTAAAGTGTGTAAGCAAGGGTTTGGCCACATCAGCTACATCAACTCCCTGATAAAATGATCTTGAATTGCTTGTAATTCCAAAATCGTTTATCTCTTCCTTTGTTTCCACAGACTTCAGTCGGATCCATGGGGAGAAGGTTTTACACGAGGACCTCAGAGACCTGGCCGTTGGTGACATGGAGCCTTTCTGCCTTACTGTCAACCCACTGGGTGACAGTCTATCCTTACTGAGCTTGAGCAGCGAGAACCTGCAGCTCGCTGGTGACTATCAGCCCACTGACCAGCAGAGGGAGCCCCAGAGCGCTGAATCCACTGGTTCTCATTCGTCTCCTTTGGAAATTGGCAGCTTGGACTACCAAGAGGAGGTCACTGGCTCAGATCACCAGCCTGGTTCCTCAGATGACATGTCGGAGGAGAGTATGGAGGAGGTTGTGTCTTCTGTTGTGAAAGGGATGATAGACAGGGTGTTGTGTTTAATAGATGATGCATCTCATGAAGTCTCACCTCCACCTGACAACTGGCCTCAGACAGATACAGACAGCACATCTTCAGACACCTCCACTGGGCTCCGTCCTGACTCTGGCCCTCCTCTCATCTCCAACCACCAAACTCTGCCCGAGATGCTGGCTGAAGGGACTCTGGAGTTCCTCTCTGTTCCACCGGCAGAGGTATCTGCAGGAGAGCAGCACAGAGAGGGCTTCGTTCGTCATAGTTCATCACCTTCCATCGTCACCCTACCCGACGGCTCCGACCCAGCAAACCCAGACCACACCCTGCAGGTGGATGATTCTCAGCCTCGTAAGCGGAGCCACAGCAGCACCCAGCTCAGCCTGAAAGGGAAGATCATGGAAAAGCTGGCGGACAAGTCTCCAGGAACCAAGCCCAAGATTAAGAAGGTCAAGAGGAAAGAGGAGGAGAGGCAGAGAAAGATGGCAAGACAGACTGAAAAGCTACGGCCACTGAATATTTTCTTTGGGGACAGCCTGGATCTGGAGAATTGGTACAGCTGTGGGGAAGGGGAAGTGTCTGAGATCGAGAGTGACGCTGGCTCTCCCAGTGGAGGCTCCGGTGGGACTGGTGGAGGCGTTGGTGCCACGCAACGCAGATCTTCTTCTTCCCCGCCTCGTTTTAATATCCACCCTCTCTACCAGCATGTCCTGCTCTACCTCCAGCTGTACGACTCCTCGCGCTCCCTGCATGCTCTGTCAGCCATCGCAGCCATGCTCCGAGCTGCACCCTCAGGGTTTGTAAGTGCTATCTCCACCACCAGTATCAACAACACCTACACACCACAGCTCTCTTTGCTCCAGAACCTCCTAGCCCGCCACAGGGTCTCTGTCATGGGCAAAGATTTCTATTGCCCAATCCCCCTGGACTCGCATTCGCACTCATTCCGCAGTGCCATGTACCTGGAGATTATCATTTCTCTCTGTCTGTACTTCCTAAGAAGTTATTACTCCGCCCATGTGGCAGCGGGCCCTCAGGACTTGGCTGGGAACCGGGCAATGCAGCTGACCAGTGTGGAGGTCTTGACGCTCTTGTTCAGTGAGTTGGCTAAAGTCACAGGTGGCTCGGCTAAAGGCTTCGCCAGCTTCATCAGCGACGTTCTGTCTAAGTGCAAAGTTCAGAAGGTGGTTCTTCATTGCTTGCTCTCCTTCATACTCAGTGCCCAAAAGTGGCACGATCAGCGGGTGTCAGGGGTCAACGTGGCCACAGTGGAGGAGGGGCTGTCAGAGGACAGTGTCATCAACCTGTCGGAGGACCAGATAGACAGCTGCAGTGCCGTCCAGTCACAGCTGCTCCGATTGCTGCAGAGCCTAGTTGTGCTGGAGCATCGAGTCCTGGTGCCGGCTGATGAAGGAGGCGAGGGATGCCCTGTGGGAGGAGGTATGGGAGGTGGGGGGGCAGGAAGCAATGCTGCGGCTGGGTTTGAGCTCCTGGGTGGGGAAGTAGAGCATATTAACCCGCAGCAGCCAATGACATCGCTGCAGTACCTCCACGGACAGCCCATCACAGCACAGGGTATGTTTCTGTGCGCTGTGATCAGGGCGCTGCATCAGCACCATGCCTGTAAGATGCATCCCCAGTGGATCGGACTGATCACAGCCACCCTGCCGTACATGGGAAGGGTGTTGAGGAGGGTGGTGGCCTCGGTCACGCTGCAGCTGTGCAGAAATCTGGACAATCTCCTTCAGCAGTATCGCTATGAGACTGGGATAACTGACAGCAGGTACTAGCATTACCAAAAATCCCATGACTCATTTCACATCAAGATGTATCATACGAGTATTTAAATGGATGAGTAAGGGTCTGGCCACCAGGTGGCACTCTTAACCACAGGATGCAAAGGTTGTGTCCTCCATCCATAGATCTGATATGTGATTAAATGTATTAAACTGCATCATTTTCTGTGGTAGACCCCAGTGGATGGCTCTGTGCATCCCTCCTGACCTGATTCTGACCGTGCTGGAGGGCATTACAGCTATCATCCATTACTGCCTGTTGGACCCGACGTCTCAGTACCACCAGGTAAGGCCACTATACCCCAGGGGAGAAAGCTTCTTTATGTTAACAAACGTCTGTATTCTGTCTCTGGAGCAGCTCTATAAGGAGCCATCCATTAGTTCTGTTCATTATAATTAGTCTCAAGATATAATTTAAATTCCCCATTTCTTTTTAATGATGGTGACGCGCTACTGGCTAAATGTCTAATTGCATATTCTGTCTCCCAGTTGCAAGTGAGCGTTGATCAGAAGCACCTCGCCGAAGCACGTTCGGGCATCCTGTCCATCCTCCACACAATCATGTCTTCCGTCACCTTGCTGTGGAGCGTCCTGCACCAGGCTGACAGCTCGGACAAGCCAGCTGCTGCGTCTGCTGCCATGACTTCCAACATCAACCTGGGCTCCACTAAGGTAAGGCGTTGTGGTCCAGATCACCATGGGGATGGTAAATATGAAGGGAATGAGCTGCTTGGCGGAGGCCTGAGCTCTCAGAGTTCATTTCTAGTTTCAGATTCAGAATACTTTATTAATCCCAAAGGTAAATTCAGGATTTCAATTTGTTGAATGAAATAATGCAGTGATTTGTATTCCCTATAATGTATCATTTGTCGTCATGACATAAGAGCTGCTGGAGGAATATTTTATGGTCCAAAACATATTTAATTTACTTTTGCACCGGACTCCAGTCTCTTTTTAGTCAGAACATTTCACATTGTGCAAAAACTGATTCATTCATTTTCCAACCGCTTCGTCGGTTATCGGGTCACGGGCCAAGCTGGAGCCTATCTCAGCAGTCAGTGGGCGAGAGGTGGGGTACACCCTGGACAAGCCGCCAGTTCATCGCAGGGAATCCAGGGAGTCAGACAATCAGCCACACACACACTCACACCTACGGGCAATTTGTTAGGAGGAAGCTGGAGAACCCGGAGAGAACCCACGCAGACACGGAACATGCAAACTCCTCACAGAAAGGCCACAAGTCGGATTCGAACCCGCAACCTCATTGCTGCTCCTTGCTGCAACAGCGCTTACCACTGCACCACTGGGCCATTTGTGCAAAAACGATCATATCAAAGGAATATCATATTTTATGTTCATACAGTATGTTCATATAAAGTGATTTTTTTCAGTCGTCACGATAACGCTCAATGCGTGGTAACAGCAACCAACAAATCCTGCACAGTATGCCTTCAAAAGCAGCTTTGTGTTTATTATGTTTATTTATTGAAGTGTTACTGAAAGTGTAACAATTCCTCTTTATCTGTTTTACAGAACCTCCGGCAGCAAATCCTGGAGCTGCTGGGGCCGATCTCCATGAACCACGGTGCTCACTTCATGGCAGCAATTGCGTACGTTTGGAATGAGAGGAAACCGGTCAAAACGCCAGTCAGAAATAAGGTGAATGTTTTGCAAAGAAAAACTTTGCGACTCCAAATGACAGCAGCTCTGACGTTGCAAATTGAATAGATAAATACCTATTTTTCCGGAAACCCATTCACAATATCGTCGGATATAAGTCACATAATGAGATGAACGAACAGTCAAGGAAAGAGTAGAGAAAGATTAGAATCACCCACAGCGTGAACGTAGACCTGGAGTCCCCGTTTACTTTATTGGAGGGTATTGAGCACCTTTTTACATAGAAATCGGCACATAATTCTTGAAAGGCGTATTGTCCTCGATGTCCACCTATAGTGAGCCTCTGTTTGAGCAGCCTTTTTAGTCATCGTCCTTCTTTCAGGTGATTCCTGCAGCCAGCGAAGAGCAGCTGCTGCTGGTCGAGCTGGTTCGATCCGTGAGCGCCATGCGTACTGAGACGGTCATGCAGACGGTGAAGGAGGTCCTGAAACAACCTCCTGCCATTGCAAAGGACAAGGTTGTCTTCAGTCATGTTTTCATTCAGCGTCGGGGTTTTACGTGCTACAGGAATATCAGACTTTCTGCCTGCAGACAATAATGCTAATACATCTCTACCGACGGTGAATGAATAGTGTTTGTCTCCGTCTCCGTCTCCCACAGAAGCACCTCTCACTGGAAGTCTGCATGCTGCAGTTCTTCTATGCCTATGTCCAGCGGTGAGTCCACTGCTTAACGGCAGCAGAGCATAATTATGCTACCCATGTACAGGGGGGGTCGGCGACTTACGACCACAATGCTTCAGGGTTCTGTCGTAAGCAGACTTGGTCGTAAGTCATCCCGTGTTAAATTACCGTAAGTGTATTATGCTGCGTCATGATTCTGTAAATGAGGAGTCGAAGGAGATCATTTCCTCTCGGCGGGCGTCGTGGGTGAGACCGCAGAAACTGTTGTACACTCGATTTGCTCGCTTTCCAGTATGTCGTAAACAGACGAAACAACACACAAGTGCCGTTGTAAGATCGAACAGTCGGGAGTCTCGTAGGTCGTAAGTCGAGGACTCCCTGGATTGATTTTAACGTGGTGGATAGCATTTTCCCTCTAAATTTCATTTATCTTTGTGTGTTGATGTCGTCGTAGGATCTCCGTGTCCAGTTTGGTTGACAGCTGGCCGTCTCTCCTGGCGCTGCTGAAGGACTCGGTGCCGTTGAGCCTGCCTGCCCCCGGACAGTTTCTCATTCTCGGGTTGGTTTCTGTGCCTCCTCTTCTTCAAATTGTCATTCGGGTCATCCCTATATGTTTAACTCATAAAGGAATCAGTTGTGCTGCTGTACCTCAGTTTATTGGTTTGTGGATGTTTGTGGCTGGAGCCAGTGATCACACTGGGGGGTCACGGAGTGCATGTGAATGAATGAGCCTGCAGAAGCTGAGCCTGCTTCCACTTCCACATTGCATGCTTGCTTAACATGTTCTTATCTTTAGAGTTCTAAATGAGTTCATTTTGAAGAATCCCAACCTGGAGAGCAAGAAGGATCAACGGGAACTGCAGGTAATGACTGTGCCTCCTGGCTCTTTGTCTGAAACCGGTCCACGGGAAGCAGACTTTCTAATGGTTGCACGCTTCTGCATCGCAGACAATCTTGCTGTACCACCGTCACGGTTACCAGAACACACAAATGACCTGAACCATACTTTTAAAGTGTTTTTAACGTTCCTGTTGGGCAACCAGCTAATTGCTTCCAGTAAGCTTCAGAATCGGATTACTTATTTTATTTCAATGACATACCAGTTATTGCAAGCTTTTACATCATCATAATGTAATTTATCTCTGTACTATGGAGATGATAAACCGGATGAACTCAGTGAAGTCTTCTACTTGAACAGTACCTGTTGCTAAGGTAACTTATTACCTTTGTGTTCAGGATGTGACCCATAAGGTCGTGGAGGCCATTGGCACGATCGCAGGCTCCTCTCTGGAACAAACCACCTGGCTGAGGAGAAACCTGGAGGTGAAGGCCTCTCCTCAGATAACTGTGGATGGAGCCAACCTGGAAGCCGATGTAGAAGGTGAGCCGCGTGTCATCGGATATTACTGCAGAATACAGAAAAATAACAGAGCTTAGCGGAGCGCGACGTTCTAGTCGCTGCATCCCGTAAATGCAAGAGTTAGACTGAGTAACTGGAATAGTCGCTCTCCTAATGAATTCATTTAAAACTTGATTATATCAGCTAAAATTGAAGTTGTTTGTGTGTCAAACATCAGATAATCAGGCCGTCTGTATCTTGGCAAGGGAAGAATAGTCAGAGAAATCATCGACTTAAATCCAGTGGAAAAACATAATCTGACTGTAAGGCACTGAAACTAAAGCAAATAAATAGACATGCGTGACCAAAGGCTTGTGAAAGTTAATGTCGATATGCTCCTGCACGGCTGCATCAGTGTAGCCACTGTCAAGTTTCACTAATGTGTGTGTTGTAGATTTAATGCTCACGGTGATGGAGGCCTCCAGCTTCACGCCGTCCGTGTACAGCGTTCACGCCCTCACGCTGCTGGCTGAGGTAAAGCTCTAATGTCTGCCTTTCAAATGAACGCTTGTTTGTCAGGCCATTAGCGGGAGGCTCTGCCTCGTCCTCTAACGGCTCCCTCGCCTGTTTACCAGCAGTGTTCTGTTCCCAGACGTAGCCCAAACACTAACAGTTTATTAGAGCTGATTTACAGCCCCCACCCCTCCTGCAGTCATCATTACTGAACCACTACATCTGTTTGTGTGCTTCTGTGCGTGAGCTGAGCTGCACAGTTGAATTAACTGGCCATCGCCTCCCATTCAGGGCATTTTGATCCAGTGCGATGTTCTTATGCAGGTTTTACCTGGACTCTTGGAGGCTCATGGAATCATAGGGAATCATATTTCCTGAGGAGGCGTTGAAGCAGCTCCAGCAGTTTGGAACGCTTTCACTGTGTGGACTTTGTTTGGCAGGTGCTGGCTCATTTGTTGGACATGGTGTTCTACAGCGACGAGAAGGAGAGGGTGATCCCACTGCTGGTTAATATCATGCACTATGTAGTGCCCTACCTCCGAAACCACAGGTGGGGATAAGCTATCTTAATATACGCTATGCGCTCGTCAGAAGTGTCCAGGTGAATTTGCATATTGAAGGTGAATTGCTTTTGACATAAAATAATCTACTCTTTAAGCTACAAAACACAATCATTAAATGTGAAGTCAACTGGATTAATTAAAGTGACCTATGCACAGAGTGGAAACTGTTTCATGTGTTTGACATTTCCACGGCAGTGCTCACAACGCCCCCAGTTACCGGGCCTGCATCCAGCTCCTGAGCAGCCTCAGCGGGTACCAGTACACCCGCCGCGCCTGGAAGAAGGAGGCCTTCGACCTCTTCATGGACCACACCTTCTTCCAAATGGACTCGTCCTGCGTCAGCCAGTGAGTAGACGAGGAAACCTGACCGTGTGTGTGTGTTGGACGCCTTCACGGCTGTGCTGACGTGGAGCCCCAGCGAGAGGAAGAGAAACCATGAACTCCAGATTAATGTCCTAGCAGTCTGCTCTCTGTGTAAAGACAGTTAACCTAACGTTTATCAAACCTAACGTTAGAATATAGCACGCTACTGATGTAGCAGAGGTCATTTTTGATTTATTTTTTCCTCTTGAATATTTATCCAACACGATAACGCTTCTCTTTTCAGCTGGAGGGCCATCATTGACCACTTGATGACTCATGACAAGACCACCTTCAGAGACCTCCTGAGTAAGCTTTAAGGGTTATTACCTGCGATGAGGGCAGCTGCTCCCACGGTGCGTGTTCACGGAGCGTTCATATCTCACTGATAGTTTTAGTCTCCTTTCTGCCGGATTTAAAGCTGCGTCCAGAATATCAGATACTTCTATTCCAGTCTGCAGTCTGTGCAGCTTCAAACATAAACGGGTCTATTATATTTATATTACTCTGTATCTGTGCAGCACCTTGTATCCTCAGACCCTGGACAAAAAGCAGACGGTAATGACTGTGTTTCCCGCAGCCCGGGTGGCGGTCGCCCAGAGCAGCTCTCTGAGTCTGTTCACCAACAGAGACGCGGAGCTGGAGCAGAGGGCCATGCTGCTCAAGCGCCTGGCGTTCACCATCTACAGCAGCGAGGTGGACCAGTACCAGAAATACCTGCCAGACATACAAGGTAGGCCTGCGCCATGATACCGTTAGCGTTTGCATTCTGACATTCTGACTATGTCCTGAAAGCCATGATCAGGTTGAGCTGGTTTATTAACCCGCCTTGTGTGCAGAGCGTCTGGTGGAGAGCCTGCGTCTGCCTCAGGTGCCCATCCTCCACGCTCAGGTGTTCCTGTTCTTCAGAGTGCTCCTGCTGCGGATGTCGCCTCAACACCTCACCTCTCTGTGGCCCACCATGATCACGGAACTGGTGAGAAGCAGACCTCACTGGCTGCACTCTTTCATTTATTCCAGTCTTTTACACACGTACGCTCACGCTGTCTGTCAGGTCCAGGTGTTCCTTCTGATGGAGCAGGAGCTCACGGCAGATGAGGACATGTCAAGGTACGGATTCTGGTGATTACTAGCAGGAAACGCTCATAGGCGACTCGTTTATCCTGTCCGTCCCACCTGTAGGACGTCTGGGCCCTCTGTGGCGGGATTGGAGACCACCTATTCTGGTGGGAATGGATTCTCCACCTCCTACAACAGCCAGCGCTGGCTCAACCTCTATCTTTCTGCCTGCAAGCTCCTGGACCTAGCCTTGGCCCTTCCTCCTGAGAGCCTACCTCAGTTCCAGATGTCAGTACAGGCCAGCCGGCTTCATGGTGTTTGCATGTGATTGGGTTGCTTAGGGACCATTAGGACCCGTCTCTGAAGTACACTTAAAGGGGCATGAATAAGATGTTTGGATCTCTACTCTAAAGCTCCCCTGGTTTGTTTAATAGACTGCTGTCTCATTCCAGGTACCGCTGGGCCTTCATCCCAGAGGCTTCAGATGACTCGGGCTTGGAAGTGAGACGTCAGGGGACTCACCAGCGAGAGTTTAAACCGTACGTGGTCCGACTGGCGAAGCTGCTGAGGAAACGAGCCAAGGTATCTCGTCATCCGCTCTGCTCGCATGAGTTTATTATAGACAGGAGGAAAAGGGCCGCCCCCTGGAACCAAATTGCTCAAAATACTTTTGTAGGCCTTTTCATACACGCTCTATCGTCTTCTGCTTTATTATAGTAGTTCTTACCCCCCCCCCCCCCCCCCCATTTCTTATGTTTTCAGAAAAACCCAGAGGAGGATTGCTCCAGCCGGACCCTGTCCTGGGAGCCAGGTCACCTGACTCTGACCCTGTACGTGATCCGCAGCATGGAGCAGCTGCTGCCTTTTTTCAACCTGCTCAGCCAGGTCTTCAACAGCAAGGTCAGCAGCCGCTCAGGCTCCGCCTACACCCGCAACCCCGCGGACGCCTTCTTCCTCTGCCACAAGGAGGGCCACAAGCTGGAGAGCCAGAAGGTCTTCTGGAGTCGAGCTCGACAGAACATTGAGGAGATGGTGGAAAAAGACTTTCTGGAGGGCCTCATCAAGACGTGAGATGACTGCCAGCGAGGGGCGGACGTGAACTCGGCACTGATCGACACTAGTGGGGGGGGGGGGGGGGGGCTCAGTGTGTACATTCAAGAACATGGGAAATGCTTTATACATTTTTTTGTATTTATAACTTTTACTTTTCAGAAACGATTGTATTGTACGTATACTTAATTTTAATTATTTGTACATATGGGGCAGCTTTGATGACCAACTTTTACCGTTTCATGTGAAGATGCTGGATCATTCCAGATCGATGTGACTGAATAAAGATTTCTAATGAGAACTTTACGCGTGTGATGTCCTGCTGTGTACGATGAGTTTAGCTCGGGTGTGTTAAACAAGGATTTATTCTCCGCCACCGTTATTCTGCAAATGCTACATTTGAAGCTCGAGTAGATTGTGTTGTGTTTTCACCGAACCATTACTAAAGGACCGTTTCATTCATTCATCCATCATTCATCCTGGATGAAACGCCTGCTCATCGCGGGACAAACGCACCGTTCAGTTCACCTAAGATGCATGTTTTTGGAGGTCGGAAGAACGCAGCAGGGAGAACATACAAGATGTGCACAGAAGGGATTCGAACCTGGAACCTTCTTACTGTGAGAGAACGCTATAAATGGCGTGTTTTCTCAAGTTATTTCCACAACCAGTTTACGGGGTTCATATCAGCAATTCAGCACCATGGACAGTGGCAGAGGCAGATGCTCTGATTGGCTGTAGGTTCAGCACCATGGACAGTGGCAGAGGCAGACGCTCTGATTGGCTGTAGATTCAGCACCATGGACAGTGGCAGAGGCAGACGCTCTGATTGGCTGTAGGTTCAGCACCATGGACAGTGGCAGAGGCAGACGCTCTGATTGGCTGTAGGTTCAGCACCATGGACAGTGGCAGAGGCAGACGCTCTGATTGGCTGTAGATTCAGCACCATGGACAGTGGCAGAGGCAGACGCTCTGATTGGCTGTAGATTTATTTTGCATTCATCCATGACCAAAGCGTGCTTTCCAGTATTTGACCTTCATATGGGAGCAGCTCGCCCATCTGTCACCTCCACCGAGCTCTCGTCTCTTCTCAGATCTCGCGATTACAGAGGGAGCAGCAGGGTTGGTAATACTGCGTCACCTGACAAGGGGGCGGGGCCTGCTGAGGGGTATCATAAATAAATAAATAACGAGGACCTCCATCCACTGAGAACACCGCCATCCAAAAAAACACGGGCAGAAGCGCGCATCGCCGGGGCTTGCTGGCTGACGGTGGGCCGCAGCAGAGAGGAGGAGGAGGAGGAGGAAGAGGAGGAGGAGGAGGCAATAACCGCTGCGCTGGATGCTGGGGGGTAATGATGATGAAGATGCCAGCCAGGGTCTGATGTTCCCTGCACGCCCCGCTGACGCGCAGGGACTGATAGTGAGGATTACCCTGCAGGCTGGAGGAAGGAGGAGGCAGCGACGAGCATCCTCTGGTGAAGAACAAAAACAAACCCGGATCTAACATTAAAGGAAAACTCAAGATTAAAACCCGAAGCCGGATCTCATGCTTCACACGAGCTACAAGGAAGAAACGCACGCAAATCCGAAACACCGGGTGGGAACCCGTTTCTCTCCGTGCGCTGCTTTTCCGTGGCGCGTTCGAGGCCAGCTGGGATTACACAGAACAGTCGTTCCGTGGGGGGGTTGAGATCCACGCTTGAAGATGTCGGGTCAGACCCTAACGGACCGCATCGCCGCGGCGCAGTACAGCCTGACCGGATCCGACGTGTCCCGGGCGGTGTGTAAAGCCACCACACACGAGCAGACCCCCCCAAAGAAAAAACACATGGAATGTGAGTTCTATCTATCTATATATATCCATCTATCTATCTATCCATCATCTATCTATCTATCTATCTATCTATATCCATCTGTCTATCTGTCTATCTATCTATCTATCTATCTATCTATCTATCTATCTATCCATCATCTATCTATCTATCTATATCCATCTATCTATCTATCCATCATCTATCTATCTATCTATATCCATCTAACTATCTATCCATCATCTATCTATCTATCTATCTATATCCATCTATCTATATGTTTATTTATCCGTCTATCCATCTATCTATCTATCTATCTATCTATCTATCTATCTATCTATCTATCTATCTATCTATCTATCTATCTATCTATCTATCCATTTATCTATCTATCTATCTATCTATCTATCTATCTATCTATCTATCTATCTATCTATCTATCTATCTATCTATCTATCTATCTATCTATCCATTTATCTATCTATCTATCTATCTATCTATCTATCTATCTATCTATCTATCTATCTATCTATCTATCTATCTATCTATCTCTGTCTATCCATCATCTCTCTATCTATCCATCTATCTATCATCTATCTATCTATCTATCTATCTATCTATCTATCTATCTATTTATCTATCATCCATCCCTCCATCCTTACACATCTATCCCAGCACCATGATGGGGGACTCCTCCCACCCGTTTCCATCCATCCAGGAGTTCCTCAGCCAGTTCCTGCTGCCGGGCTTCTTTCATTGTTCCAGCCGTTACAGAACCAGAGACTTCAGTCCGACTGTTGAGCGCTGGTGAATGCATAATCGAGAAGGTTGAACGTGGTGCTGTAACTGCTACGCGCACACACGAGACTGTTGTCCACTATGGTGGAGCACAAAGTTGTGTAGCATCTGGGTAGATAGATAGATCTTATCCTGGTGTAATGTGTTGATAGTGGAAACAGATGGAGTGTCGGTTCAAAGTCACTGTCCGAGGCTTTAAAGGAATGTGGACGGGCCTCTATGGCGTCTGTAAAGGGCCTGCAGCAAACATCAATCTGAGATAAGCAGCACACGGTCATACTGCAGTGACATCATTCACGCTGATTCAGAGTGAACAGTATGATGGTGTACACAACCACCAAACCTGACTGGATAATGGGGGGCGTGGTGTTCAGAAAGGAGAACAGGCCGGATCACAGGAGACTCCGGACACTGCATCCTTCCAGATGGAACTGTAAGTGGGGCGTGGACACGTGTCCCTGAACATTTTACTTATGATATTATTGACCGACTGGGAAGTCAGAACCTGCCAACCTTTGAGATTTATTACCTCAGCAAAGAAGGTTTGGTCTGTTTGTTTCTTTTCATGCACAGCCATGAATCTTAGTGGAAGGATGGTGCAGGACGCGCATTTCATTTTAGAGTGGATCCAGGAATTCTTTCCACGTAACTCTGTGTGATCGGACATTTAATGCTTGTCCCTGTTCACCACACGAGCTTTGTGCAGGAGGAAGGCTTAGATAGACAAGCAAGTAAGATTGTTCAGCCCTGGCAGATGTTTGTGTTCTAAAGGTTGCCATTTTATTTTGCCATTGATTCAACTGGATAGATTTCCCCTTCATGGAAATCAATCAGTGAATATCAAGGCATGAGGCCTGTCAGCATTTAATAGTCCGGTGGCACTGTGCACCGTTACACCATCGATGCCTTTGGTGTTCATCTGTATTTATTCTGTTAAAGACGAATAATGAAGCAGAACATCCACGGAAAGCAGCAAACGAGAGCTACAATAAATATTTGACACAGAACATAAACTTCCTTCCAGTAAACATACCTAGCAAAGAGAACCTCAGGGTGGAGAAAGGAAAAGTAGAATAGCATAAAGGAAGTGGTGAAATGCCTCTGGGTGTGAAGGTGTGGTTAGATGCTGGCCGATTCAACGTGGAGCTCACCTCTCACCCAAGGTGCTGCTGGGATAGGCTCCCACCCCCTCTGAGCCTGAAAAGAATATGTATGGTTATAATGGATGCATGGATGGATGGATGGATGAATGGATGGATGGATGGATGGATCAGGTACAATAACTCTCCAAACCAACTGAACATTCATGCAGCTTAAACTACGCTCTGCATCTGCACACAATCAATAAAAGATCCACTCAGCAGACTTCTTCCAACAAAGCAGAGTTGATCGTAACCATAGAGGAAGACATGGGAAGTGGCTCCTTACACTCAGGCTGACAGAGTAGTTAAGATGGGGACGATTATTTTTTTTCTTATCTGATTGGTTGAGTCATCCATCAAATAATATAACTGTCTAAACAATTACATTCATAAAACATGGATTATCCGTTAGACGCATGTCCAAAAGCTGTTTGAGGATTCATGTTAGTCTCATCAGAAATGTGTCCACGGTCTAAATAAGAATCTACTATTCACCGAGAGCCAAATGTGAATGAATCTGTACCTCAGCTGACCCAATTCAAGGGCCGTGCAGAGAGGAGAGCATTAAGCTCCGCACGCTGTGACCCCAAAACCCCAAAACCCCAAAACCCCAGACTGATGTAAAAATGAGGAATTCAGAAGTCACAGAGTTTCTTCAGAGATTCAAGTATCAAAAGTGCTATAAATAAATAAATACTATTATATAGTCTGCGTTGTACTGTTTAAACATACTTATATATCAGTTCTATGTCCTTCCAGGCAGTTCGTTTTATACCCTACAATTAACCTATTATTGCAGCGCAGTGAGTGATTTTATTTATAGTGTGCGATAATGCACTGTGACCAAATGGTTTGTGTCTTCAGACCGTAAACCGCTGACTCTACCGTCAAGTCGGGCTGATTGAAGAGAACATAATCCTGGTTATAACACCTTGAGAAACTCTAGAAAGTTTTGGCAGAATACGTCTGCTATTTATTTTGAGAGCCAGACGGATGCTTGCGATACAGATCGGATGTGGGCCGCAATCATAAAAGATAAAGATTAGAGCTGAGGCAGCGCCGATTGCTTGACACCCCCACATGGCCCGAGTGGGTCTCACAGCAGGCTGCTGTTGGAGCAGAGGATAATCCCGGATGCTTTCTGTGAACAAACAAGACCATCGCTGAGAACATTGGTAGTCTTGATGTACGCAGTTACAAAAGTACAGTCTCCACACTCAAACCAAATTTAGAGGAGATGCTCTATAAATGAATGAAACTGGTGGAATTTTGGCAAAGAGGAAGATTGACAGTTAATAATAATCGTTTTTGGCAATTTAGGTTTTACATAAAAATCTACTTTGGAAATGCTTGAGAGCCATTGACTCTTTTTTTTAACATATGAATGATAAATAAGACAATATCATGAAAATATATCTTTGTATTGCATCTTTTTTGCAGGAGATGCTGAGCTTTTCAGGCTTGCATTAATAATATAATGATTAAAGTATAAATATGCATTTCTTTGTTAACAAGGACGCTCTTTCAGAGCAGACCCCAGAATACCAGTCTCTTTAGCGATGGTGTGTAGATTTGGCTATTTTACTGCTGACATTAATGGGAAAATAGATTTATCTAGAATGTGCACTAACTATTTAGTAATCTTGGCTATTAGTGTTGAATATTTGACATGGACCATCTTTAATTTCTGATGATACACGAGTTAAATGTTCTTTTTGAATTGCATCGGTGCGTCAGTGTGACACTGATGATTTAATCATCAGGTCTGTTTGATGGATTCCGCTTTACTGAATTGGACTGGATAGAAACAACATCTGTCAAATTCATTAATTAACCTGGTTCCCGTTTTTGCATTTGCATTCAGCTGCTAAATGTCACTGTCCTCCGAGGGGGGGGGGGGCATTTTGTTATTACTGCTACCATGAACCAACACGCGTGACAAGCCGGGGCTTACCATGAGTACTTGAAGGCAGCGTTTCTCTGACTGGTCAGCATAACAACCGAGCTGCTTCTCAGTGTGAACCCAAAGGCCCCCGCAGCAGGGATCAGAGGACATGACAGAGGACAGAGTATCTGCAGCTCATGTAAAAGGGTTTGAATGAATGCCAAATGAAAATGACCATGTAGTAAGAGAAGCCTGCTGCTCTTGAATTGATTTATCTACTGCAACTCTTGAAGCCCGACTTTTAAATACTGTTTTGGAGAAGGCCACAATTCTCCTCCCCACGCTGTCACTCTTCTTTGCGTCCATGTAATATTTAAGACCTGCCCATATTTATCACCGGCTCTACAGTTCCTCTGAGTCTAGTGACATGTGAGCACTCAAAGGATGCATGACCTGCTGTGTGTGAGTCTGCGTGTTGGGCGAGGGTGTGAGGGGTGAGAAAACATAAACAGCTTGCGGGCTTCCCTTTGGCGTTAGGCGTTATTGCCTTGACATGAGTCACCTTCAGTGTGTGAATTGATGGGAGTAGACGATGAACGCTCTCTAAAGTCTCGTTAGCTGGCTCCCTGCAAAGGTAAAATGTCTGCCAGCGAGTCTCAAGCTCAGCGATTAATGTTATGCTTTTTTGTTGTGTACAAAAGCCAAAGTGTAAAAGCAGCTGTGATTTTTACAAAGGTTCCTCCTCGTCTTAATTATCATTTCAATCACAAGAGAACGAAGCAAAGGGAGCTGTTTATTCATGTTGGAAGGCTTTGGTTATTCGACTCCTCTGGGAGAATGTGACCGGAGAGCATCTACCCTGAGCAGCAGCGAGAGAGTGCCCTCCATTGCAGTCTGAACGCTGATGGTGGCGGTGGCTGATGACTCTGCAGGAACTGATTTCAATAATGAAATTGGTGAATCTAGGAAGACCGGGTATGAGGGAGAGGTGAAACTTAGGAATAGAGGGTAGGGTATAAATGGCAGGATGGTATGAAAATAAAATAAAGGAATAGTCTCCCTGACTGAACTTTCCACAGAACTTAATAAAAAAAAAACGTTCAAGATTTTGATAAAAGTTGAAGAGAAGATCTAATTCACGCTTATATCTGTTGGTTCATGAAGGTAGAGCAGGAGAAGATTAGATTATTTTAGCTTAGCATTGCATAAAGACTGAACTACGACCACAATATGTTAGCTCTACCCTTCAGTAGATCAAAGATATTAAAAAAGACAGCGCTAATGTCAAAACATTCTTTAAGGATTGATCACTAATCAGAAGGCTGATAATGGCTGTAACAGTTACCTGTTGCAGATGTGAATATCAGCAGAAAAACACCCATTAAAGAAACATAAATATACCATCATCGGCATCTCTGTAGTTCTGATATTACGTTATTACTTCAGACGCTAGCCTGACAGGTGCGTTCAAATGTTCAAATGTTTCCTGGAAACAAGAGTGGAAGCTGTTGTGCTCACAACCCGTCTGGAAGTCTGGAAATACTGTGGCAGATAAGCCTCATCCGGATTCAGACAGTTTGTCTCCCCTAAAAGCAGGAACAAAATACTGATGCTGAAATTTATTCTCAGTAGGATAAAATGTCTGAGAAACATAGAACTGTTGCAAAGAATAAAAAATAAGGCACCTTTACTGACTTCAGTGACATATGTCTACTTATGATGCTGCTTTCATTAGCATCCTGTGACAGGACTGGATTCCAGTGTTTTAACAGTCAGCCATAACATCTGTTTCTGTGTTAACACATTTAACTTTTGGTTCTAACACCTTCAGTAAATTTACACGTAAAATTCAGACTGGCATTTTCAATGAGAAGCAATGTGTCTCTGCTGTAGCATTGAACCATGACTGCGTTTTCTTATAAATGTGCCCTCATCTGGTCTGGAAAGGAGAAGCATCAGGCAGGACATGTGTTGCAGTTTAAGCGTGAGTCAATCCAAATGATATAAGGAGGAGAACAACCATCCTCCAGCCTTTCAGTTCCCTCGGATGGTCCTCATGCATCGCCCTTGTTCTTTGAGCACCTCCGCCCACTCTCCTCTCTCCTCTTCCTTTCTTACTACTCCATAACGATTCTGTGCAGCGCTCACCCACTGGCAAATGAGCAGAGGAATGCGAACGGAGATCGCCCCACGCACTGCAGTGATGATCTCACAGTGGGGATCCGTGCAAGCCCAGAATGCCTCTCTAATGTCAAGCACTGTGTGGGAGGCAACTTGCTCTGCCAAGCAGTGTGTGTCCAGAATAATGAGCTGGAACCAGGATTCCCCATCCAACCCTTAGACACTAAATATGACCCACCAGCTCAAAATGATTTGCTTCTCTTTTCTTACTACCTCCCACCACGTCTTCCCTCTCAGCCCTTTTTCTGATGTTCCGTGGAGGTCACAGTGCCCTTGAGCTGGCTAGTCTGAGCATAAAACATGGCAGTTACAGTACAGTTGTGTCTGTGTGTGTGTGTGTGGGGGGGGGGGGGGATTCTTTGCACTTAATGGGCAGACTGTGCATTCAGAGGCTTGCTTTAGCCAGTGGGCAGGTAAAAAGTACACGGTATTCTCTTCAGGTAAGCAGCAGCACTTCAAGCAGCTCAAACATTGTAGCACTATGTCTAGAACCAGGCTGCACATCAATAATGCATGGAGGATTGGGTTGCTTGATGTTTCATCGCTCTGTCTCACTGTTGGGTCGTCTTCAGGAGAGGGAAAAAGCATCACACCTACTGAATCATCAGATGCAAGACCATGTGGGAACATTTAGTTTCACAAAGTTTGCAGTAGTTGTGACTATATTCTGCAGCCTCTATGTGAAACAAACACTCTACTCCTTAGATAAACAACAACAACATGATAGATAGTAAGATGGGCCTGTAGCTTTATGATGCTATCTAATTGGGTTGAAATGTTGTGTCAGTTTCACAAGAGAAAGGCTTTGAGGCTGGCTGCTGTAATATTCTACAAAGGGACGTGTCCTTCAATACAACAAAGAGCAGAACAAGGTTGTAAACAGTGAGGTAATCCTTTACCCAATAATTACGCCGGACGCCATTCCTGCCTCATTGTATCTCACAAGGACACTTTAGTGAAGCCTGCCCAGAGTTTGCTCACCACGGCAAATCAACCTAGTCGATTGCAGAGCCATCGATCTAGTTTAACCATACAAAGCTATATAGTTGGTGACCTAATTTTAATTATTCCCGATAAGCATCCCACCATTCTTCATTGCTCTTTGGCTTTGTAAAGACCTTTTGGATAATCAGGTTCAGGTTTTTATTTCTCACAGATTTTGAAGATACTTTGCTTCAAGTGCGTTATTTATCTGAACAAACAGTGAGCATTTCGGTCCGTGTCGCTTTCCTTGGAGCGTAAACACAGAAGCAACAAGCTGGAGATTTATATTTGACTCGGGGAGACATAAAGCCTCCCGGGAGAAGAACAGTTAAACAAGGGATGGAATGGAAGGAGCGAGGAAGGACAATGAATGCATGCAGGAAGAAATGCTAGACTGGTGATAGTCAAGGAGAAAATATATTGGCTGTAATTTGATCTGGAATCATTTGGCAGACATTTGGGCTATGAGTAAAAGGAAAGCGTAATCAGGGGAAGATTGATGCGTCAGCACATCTGGCAAAAAACAGATGTGTTCAGTGGGATGAAGGATCTATCAAATGCCTGTTTGGATGCTAAATTGGATGAGGAACAACGAGCTGCAGTCATTCATGCCGCTGAATCACATGCAGGTAATTAACATTGAGTTAACTTATATTGCTCACCAACACTGAGGCAGAGCTTTGGCTGTCACTAATTGACAGAATTATTGAGAATCTGTCTTGATATATGTGTGTGAGTGTGTGTGTGATGCAGCCATGCAGCAGTGCAGCCATGATATCATTGGTGGTTCACCTTCAGCCGTCCTCATCCTCAGTCATGTTGATATGAGCTAATTTAGCTGTTCTATCATCCAGCAGAACGGAAGTAAATATGTAATCAAATATAATCCACATTGGACACGCCTCCTTTTAGCCATCCTGTACAAATGCAATGATTGGAAGGCTTTGTAACCCTGGGTTACATCACAGCAAATTAACTGTTACCATCAGCTGACAAAGTGCCTTCATGAAGACGAGCTGCTATCTGTGCCTAGCAGCAGATTGGTTAGCATTGTGTGGGATGCCAGCTTTTTCCCTGCCATCGCTTACAGTCTTCACAGTGTCAGGATCCCAGTGGCTCCCTCTTTGTTTGGCTGCCACACAACATTGGGTGCTATGCTCTGCTGGGACAGAGTGCATTCTGGGTATTCCCCCCACCCCTGAATGTTCCTTGAGGGTGAGAGGAGCTATAAATAAATGCTGTGGCTTCATGGTGCATTCATGTGTAGCTCAACAAGGCATCACTCGTGCACATAGCCTTTTTACTGTGCCCGAGTCGCCTGTTTAACACGATTCTATGAAATCTGCATGAAATTATGTGAATTCACTGTTGAATCTTTCACCCGTTTTGGGACTCAGGTAAACTTGGCTATGTTTGATTTCAAAGGAATTTGATACCACTGCAAATATAAGGGGCTGCCTCGTTGGAAAGCACCTTGATATGGTCCATTTTAAGTACCATATGGTCCCCTTTGGTACTTAAAAATCCATTTGTAATGCAGACTTGTTTGAGTGGGTTTTGTTGTCCATGCATGCTTTGCAGTACCTTCAGTTTCAGTTATTGATCATTTAGAGAGCGCCTTTTGAAATTCGAACCCTGTCATTTGTGTGTTTTTGTGTCAGATGCTGAAGGGCATCCTGGCGTGGGATAGAATGACACTGTGGTGAGAAGAGCCCACAGATCCAAAACGTTATTTGATCGGTGTCGCCTGCTGAAGGGAACTACCTTACTGGATGCCCGCTGGCATGGGCAGCTTCTAGCCCATGGTAACAGGAAAATAATATTGAGCATGCATGAGACGTTCAAATGAAAGTGTAGCACAAGAAACAGCATCAGTGGTACAATTTTAGCTTGGAAGCTTGTTTCAGGCCTCATATCAGGCAGAAGCTTTGCGTTCATCAGACAGAATATTGATTCATGTGTGGTTTACTGGTGAGATAATGGTCTGCAGATGTGCACTACATGTTTGGATAAGTGTCTTGGATGGCAGGCTTCCTTCCCCCTTGTGTTTCCTTCCTCTCATTATATGTGAACATGTCATACCGACGGTTCTCCTGTCGTCGCTTTCTCCGCTGCACGGTGATGGCTCGGCTGAACACAGGAGGAGGAGGATGTGTTTCAACATGTGTTTTTGTTATTGCATGTTACATAATAAATGTATTGCATAGTTTAGAGGCTATTGCAGTCCTGTGCTCATGAATAACCTTGCACAACAGCTACAAATCCTTAGAGTTTAACTCCAATTTTACTCTAGCACATGATACGGATAGTTTCATGTTTGACCAAAATGTTTAGCCAGGATGCATTTAATAATTATATTTGATATATATGCATATATATATATACTTCTACATAACTTTTTGACCCGAGACACCCAATGCACATTAGCGATTGACGACTAGACGATTGTGATCGCCGCTCCTATGCCAGCTTATCTGCCTTGCGGGTCGCGGGCCTGCTAGAGCCTATTCCAGCCGGCGAGAGGCGGGGTACACCCCGGATGAGGCGCCAGCTCATCACGGGGCCACACGAAAGGCAAACACACATGCTCACGCTCACACATGCAACCAATTGGGAGTGACCAAGTCTCATAAGCTGCATGCTTTTGTAGGTGGGAGGACGCTGGAGAACACGGAGAGAACCCACACAGACACGGGGAGAACATACAAACTTCACACAGAAAGGAATTGAACCTGGAACCTTCTTGCTGTGATGCAAGTTTCACATATATTGCTTTGTTTTTGTGGTGAGAGGAAGCTGGAGATCAGGACTTTCTGTTTTTGAGTTGTTTGACACACTTCTGATGTGCGTTAAATCATTGCCGGATTTTTGTAGGATAATACAGTCAAGATGGGCAGTGCATAAAAATGGAGCAGAGCATTGAGGACATTAATGTGGGCTTCTCATCACCCATGACTGAATGTGGGGGCAAACATGGCAAGGAAGAGCAAATAGATTCAGGGCAGATTCATGAGGTGACAAAATACCTCCTTGTCATCATGTTCTTGGATATAATTCCAGTATCATCCCACAAAAATCAGGCAGTAAACTTAACAGTTGGGACTGAGTAGATCTTCTGTCCATCTGAGGGCAATGTAAAAAGCTGTTAACAGAACATTACCATCAATATCGTGCATATGACATTTATTGTCTATTTACATATCCAGCAGACATGCAGCAACATTGGTATTCATTTGGAGACAGGCTCCTGCCATCCAAATAAAGTCAAACATACATCTCCAGTCCTCAGCTGCTAAGGTGTCCATTGTAAAGGCTGTTTTATGAAAAAGCAGGTCCACCACAGGTTGGAACTTTCAAAGCTGCTGGATAGGAAGTGTATTTATGGGCCACATTTAAAGGAGCTTTTGAAATGTAATGCCCGGCCTTTAGTGACACATTTGGTTTTCAAGTACGGCCTTTGAAGGATACAGGCCCTGAATTGAGACACAGCTGCCCTCATTTGATCGTCTGTAAAAAAAGAAGGGGGGGGGGGGGGGTCGCCATTGAAACAGAAATTCAGTCTACTTGAAGTTTCCCCAGCTATATTAAAATTCAAGATGAAATCACTGGAGCACTTTAATTCTCATTCAGAATACACTAAACATTTAAGCAAACCCACTATTGGAATTCAGTTTTTGTATATGTGGAGATTATTATTGTGACAGTGTGTGTGCTCACACTCAACAAGGGCCACATAGCGAGTTGTGACTTACTCGCCTTCACACTTATGAATAATTGAGAAGAAAGTTGGGAGACGATGAGTCAGGAGCTGCTGCTCGATGCCGCTCTGCATCTCAATCAGAGCCAAGCCCAACAGGAAGAGCGTTCTCATCTGCTGCGTGCTTTAACGTTTCACAACTTTGTCAAGAACATTGATCCCACAAATTCAATGTAGTCCTAATCCTCATGTAGATTATTATTTCTCTTGTGCATTCTTTTTCTTACTGAACTCTCATGGACAGAGCAGATTCACGAAAAGTATTTATGCAGATTGTAGCACTTCAGAGACAGAGGGGATGAAAAGCATCTGATAATGTAGGCTGCTGACTCATCAGCCCTGTAGGATACCTTTCTACGTGTGCAAGCATGCATGCATGTTAATGTGCATGCATCTGCTGCGTTACTGCACATAAATCCCCACGTGATGAAAGCATGGTGGAGGCAGCTAAATTGCTAGCGGACTTGTAGCATGACTGCCAGAGCAAAGTGACCTTGAGCACATTTTCATGCAGTTGAACTCGTAAACGGTTTCATAAACCTGAACTATCGTCCATCAATTAGTTGCTGATGATGTACGATGCTTTTTGTAGACAGACATATATGATGAGGTTGGTTCAATCTCTAATACTTATTGATTACACTCTTTGGTCAGTATATCAGCTCACCTATTTTCTAATTACCGTAATTACCATACCATGTCAGATCGTAAGTGTATTTGTTGCTTCTGAAGATGCAAAACCTTTTAAAGAAGCACAGCATGAGCTTAAAAATTAACAAAAAGTAAATTTTAGCAAATTCAACTCCAAAAATGAAGTAAATTATGTATTTCTTAGACCTTATATTTACTTACACAGCAATAGATAGTGAAGAAAGTGAGCTTGTTCTCATACTCTTCATACTGTATGTAAACACATCCGCATCAATCGTTGACCACGTGTCTCTGTTCACACGCCCAAGAGACAAACGCTTGAGTCCCACATTAAAGAAAATGACACAGGAATTCACTTTCGGATCTTCTGCCAAGGAGGAATCGATTGGATTTTTAGGCAGAAGAGGGTACAGAACCAGACAGGAAAAGCAAAAATCAAAAATCAACTGGCCTTGTTCAAGTTTGATTGAAGACATTTCACCTCTCATCCAAGAGGCTTCTTCAGGTCTAAATGACTGGTAGAGGGTCCAGATACTTACACTGCTGGAGCAGAAAAGAAACAAAGGCCCGAACCCACCAGGACAAGGAGCAACATAGAATGCAGCACAGTGCAAAGTGTTCCCCACTTACCGACGTACTCGTTCAATGACGACTCGGAGTCACGACAGGCGTTCCAAAATTTAAACGTATGCGTTTAGCAACAAGAAATCGCTGTTACGATGAACGGAATGCACTGGCAGCGGAGAAATGAGTGTGTACGTACAAATATTCAGTATATAGTATATTGGCCGATACGTATGCAAATATAAACAGTTTTTCATCAATTCATTTTAACATCTTTTCTATGGGCAAGAGGCGGGACATAAACCAGAAGCGTTGGCAATGCATCACAGGGTAAAGTTGTCAATCAACGGGGGTTTCGTTTAACCATGAAATCCTTTAGTGCAGGGTCTTCAGAAGGTAATTCCATTGTCAATTGAGGAGCAGATGTATTGACCCAAAATCCACAACCCATGATTTGGTATTTTTATTTCCCCACACACCATTTGATCCAATTCGTAATCAAGATCTAAGAGATTAAAACATTTGGAGGAAGATAATGTATTTAATAAGAGCACTTGTGAGAACACATATTTCTTTCAGACACACTCTAGATTCCAGAAAATGTTTTTGGATTGGTCAGATGTTGGGCACATTGGCATTGGAAGAGCTATTCTCCCTGGTTCTAGGCAGTAACCCTCCACAACCGAGGCAAACTGCCATTTAGTCTATTTTAAGCCAGAGAGGAAAATTCAATAGACCCCTCTCAGCTGCTTCTCAATGCGCAGGCATGGATTTGACATCATTAATGAATCGCCGGACTAACATTCGTCACTCTGCTGCCGCTGCTCCGGGATGTCTTCACAGACATACACTGTATTTATTTATAAAATAGATTTCAATAAATCTCTATGTGCCATTTGTTTAAAAACACATGTATTTGACATTTCTTTTTCAGACATAATTGGAAATATCTGAGTCAAACAATAGTAGCCACCGGCTACACAATTTATTCTCCGTCCTTTATGTTTTACATTCAATTCACTGGCACTGTGGGCTGACAAATCACCGTACGTACTTCAGTGAGTGTATTCTGTCGCTTCCTGTCTGTTTGACTGTGTGCTGTTTTGTTACTTAAATAATTAATAATTTGTGTTCATTTCCCACATAAATTTGACAGCTACTTGTAATATTAACCGTTTCTGGATGTTCCAATTCACAGTTCCTTTATTATTATTAACTAACTTATTAAAGTGGTTACCAATGCAAGCAATGTCTTCTCCCTCTGACTCTCCTATCTCCTGCTCAGTGTTGTAAATTTAGCTACTCCTCTGCCTCCTTTACCGATATTGATACTTGTAAAAGGTGTAGTTACTTTGCTATGTTGGCCGGTTCCAGGCCACAGAGTCAGATCCAGTAGCTGTGACAGCTGTCCAGCCCTCTCCAAGCGGTGTGGACCGACCCCAGGTAACTCCTGAGCATCGGGACACCAAGGCGGCTGGGTGACTATTCAGAGGAAGCCCAGCCAGAAACAGAAATGCAGTAACTTCTACTCTTTTGGTCCTCCGCCAACCCCCCCCACCCGCCCACCCTTCTCCATCTCTCTGCTGTGGAATACTCTCTCTGTGCTGGAATTATTGACTTGCTGCAGAAGCCACATCAAAGTGATAGCTTGAGTGACTCAGACGAGGCAACAGTGAGAAATACAGAAATAATTGCATTTTCATCTGACTCCTCTGAGCCCCCGCTAAACAAGTCACACATATGTATCTATAGGTGCCGCCTAACATGCGTGGAGCTGGCATAGAGTGACGGTGCTGCCGATGTAGAGCAGTTGGGAGGGGGGGCCTTAATCAAGGGCAAGTTGGCAGTGCCCTGGAGGTAGAGGCACACTGCAAATTTTGTCTAGCCTGGAACTTGAACTCTCCAGTTCCCTACCCACTGAGCCACTGCACTAAACACTAAATGAGTTTACATTTTGATGTAACCATCAAAATGGTAAAAGGCAGCACCCGGAGGTTTTCTGTCGATAAATACTCGCTCTCCGTACTGGCAGATTTGGTTTCTGCCTATTAAACACATTCTTATCATTTGAGAGATTTTCAACCAAATAGCTAATCTATCAGGCATTTGATGCCTGAAACAATGATAAGAAACAGGTTGATGAAGCAAAAACAAAATCCGATTAGAGTATAATTTCAGATTTTCAGGGGGTATTTGAACGAGCACATCTTAGAAGAACACACATGATGATTTGAAATCAATTTGAATGCAGGAGATGCAGCTGTGAGATGCAGCAACGCCCAGACTCTGTATAATTGCATTTCCTCTAGCACAATCTCGCCCATCTGTCTCCTCCTCACACACTCCCTACCGTAGTTTTTATGACGCTTGTACTTGAATAGAAAGCTGCAGGACACGTGGTACCTTTCCCTGCTATCTAACACCTGACCTCCTGTTCATCCTCTCTCCAACGCCTTTCAGTTCTGATCCAGGCCACCCAGGAGACCACTGTGAACGTCCCCCAGATGGCTGACACACTGATGGAGAGGGTCGGCAATGCCAGCTGGGTGGTGGTTTTCAAAGCTCTGATCACCACGCACCACCTCATGGTGAATGGCAATGAGGTAAGGTTGTAGCATGCTGTTTACACACACTAATTATTTTGTCCTGTGCTTGTTGTTGTCTGTCATGTGTGGTAAAATGTACCTAATAGACATGAGTACGCAATTATCCTCCCTCCACGCTCATTTATTTGATCGTCTGACCACAGTAGTGTTATTGCATGTCCCATGCAGTAGAGATATAGAGAAGGGCAGTGCTGTCAGAACATCAATTGGGTCAGCGGGTCTGGACCAAGAAGCCAGTCCCTGAGATAATTCCACTGCAGCAGTCGTGACTGTGCAACAAGAAAAAACTCAGAGACATTAACACGAGCATCGTGATTGCCCACCATCATAGTCAAACTGCCTGCCTCCGAATGGTCACAGGGACACGTCATAAACAGGAGGTGTTTGTCAACATAATGTGTTCATATTCCTGAGGTATTGTCTGTCTCCAGAGACCTGCTAGCCAAGGCTTTGCTATGCTTGCTGCTGATGGCAGAGAAAGCACTGACAGGAGATCGAATCAAAGACGGGATGGTGATGTGTGGCTCATTCCTCTCGGGGGAATTTTCATTCTTAACCTCCTCTCATGCTGGTTGTTTGTGTAAATTGACCCACTGAGGGAACATAAGCAGCCTTGCTTGCGTGTGTTTTTTTTGTGTGAATTTGCTCTTGCAGGTCTGCAGAAGGAGTCTATTTGTCTTTATTATGCTCAGATCAGATAATAAGATCAGGTATTCACACTCCTACTCACTAAGGCTGCAGACAAAGAGAAATATAGGAGTATACCTCTGAGTCACGACCCCTTTTTGCCTCAGGCAGCTTTGTGCTTGAGTGCTAAAAGTGCTAATCATTGACCAAGATACCTTTTATTATCATTTAAGATGGGACCATCTGTTTGGAAACCAGCATAAAGATAACAAGTCACGGCTTCGGTGATATGATGTGTTTAATCCTTATTTAATTTAGTTTTGTTGAGGGTAGAAACCCTGTGATGGATAAGTGGTTGTAGAAAATGATGCATTATCCTTTCAAATTAAGAGCAGCAAAATGTTTCCGTTCACGGAATCTAGAAGCAGATCACCATAATCACTGTTGTAATGCCAGGAAGGGAACTAAAATGGAATTAAATGTTGTCACTGCTTTGTTTTTATGTCCAGAGATTCATGCAGTTCCTGGCATCTAGAAACACCTTATTCAACCTCAGCAACTTCCTGGACAAAACTGGCTCCCACGGTGGGTCGTAATTCTTTTCTTCCTCTCATTTTCATCCCGATTTCATCCATATACCGGTACGGTCTATTTCTGACTTTTAAATAAGATGATTTAGATGTAATTTCTAAGCAGTTACAGGAAGTGCAGCATCAGAGTGAGACCACATGTTACAACCCACAAAACCATTCCTCTATCTGTGCTTCAGATCTACAACCATTTCTTCCCTCAATTAAACCCGTCTCCATGGTAATTAATGCAATCTCCCCTGGTGATCAGGACCAGGAACGCTGTCTGTTGATCTGGACGTTTTATCAGCTATGGTTACTTAATATCTGATTAGGTATAAAGACTGCACACATTTATAGGACTAAGACCAATAAAGATCACATATAAAATGTCTAAGCAAGGCGTCATAATAATGGGAAACAACCTTTTTTCTGTCTGTGTCTCAGTTTAGTGGACTCTCCATGTTCCACAACTCGTCTGATGCAGCTGGTTAAGGCCTTGTTGTTTATTCTCATGTCATTTTTTTTTTTTTTGCACCGCTTAAAAGAATGATAAACACTATAAGGAATGATTGTTATTATCTGTCAGAGAGGTTTCCCTTGGGATGCATGTTTGTAAAACCAGGAAGAGAAAAGGAGTAGTTTTCAGTTTTCAAGTAACATCTTGAGTTTAAAGAGAATATGTGTCTTGATTTTTTTCAAAATGAAACTGTCTTTTGAGACTGAGCTTCAGCTCCTACTGGCTAACACGGTGGGATGCATTAAGTCATCCTACATATTCCTACTAAAAATAATGTCTGTGTATAGTAGATGTTTCGCTAGAAACCTGGGCTGGAAAGTGAAAAACAGGAAAACAAATGTGCCAGTAATTCTGCAAGATGTTGGATTTATTTAGATATGTATTTGAATGCAAGGCCAACACATTCTGTAGAAAAAGCTGTTAAGGTTCACCAATAAACATTGTACATTGAGGATTTGATATATTATTGGGATTCTGGCATCCAAAATAAATTACACTTTAGGGTGAAAATACTCTGGATCTATGAGCGAGAGAGACTGCCGGGTACTGATGGATCTGGTCTAGGTAGTTTATTATGGATTGTTTATTGTGTCCTGGTTTGTTGGTGTTCTAGTTTTTTTTAATATAATACACATTTATTTCTCCATCAGTCTTGTTTCAGGAACATTTATGTTTCTGATCTTTATTAGTATATTAGGATGTTGTTAATGGTTGTTTGTCTGTTTGTTTGTTTGTTCTTAGCTTATACAGTTGATATGGATAATTCCATGAAGGATAAGTTATTTAAATGATTCACCTTCTGAAAGAGCCTCCTGCTTCTAAGCTGAACGGCTCCTTGCTTTAGCGAGAGAGAAGGCATTAGCATTCCATTATTTAAAATGTTTTAAATTTTCAAGTTTTGGTACATGTTGACAAGTTTTATTTATATATCCCCATTTTCAGACACAAAGCAAGACAAAGTTTTTTAATGAGGCATGGAAAAAAATACATTTAGAGCATTAGATATGGTTAAAAAGAAAACAGTTGAATACAGAAAATACAGGCGATAATTACACTTCAATAAATGTAGAAAATAACATGTATGTGGGAATGGGAGGTTGTAAATCTTTTAGGATCCTGCTGATACCCAGGCTTGACATCGGAGGCTGTGCGTTTGTTTATGTGACTGTATCTTCCTCAGGCTACGACATGTCCACGTTCATCAGACGCTACAGCCGCTATTTGAATGAGAAGGCCTTCGCCTATAGACAGATGGCTTTCGACTTTGTGCGAGTCAAGAAAGGGTATTGCATCTCATGACACTGCACCACTGACTATTTCAGCATTATTATTGAATTTCAGCCTTATAAAACGGTTTTCTTGGTTTATGTGGAAAACGGCATGCCTCCGTCTAACTTCTAACTCAATGACCTCCTGCCTCACGTTGGCAGCTGAGTGCAAAGATGAATACAGGGTGGGTTTGCACTGCTCAGAGCCGACAACTTTGTTCTGCAGATATATACAGAAGGTCGCTCTGGCTGCATGAACCTGTACTGAAAAACAAATGTGCAGACAATTGAATAGACAGCTGTTGACAGCGTGGGTTTGAGTCTTGCTGTCCGACAGCTCACACTTTCCTTTTCTTCCTCCATGCCAGAGCCGAGGGAGTGATGAGGACCATGACAGTAGAGAAGCTGTTGAAAGGAATGCCCACCCTGCAGAGTCAGATTGATGCACTGCTGGACTTTGATGTGAGTGACACACTAATGGGGTGCAAAGTCACTCTGCAAGGTTATTGCCTTTGATAATGGTTAAAACACAGGAGCTCTGTGCTGCTTTTGGATTACAGGCTGCAGGGCTGGGGTTGAATTAAATGATAGCTAGAACTCAAACTGTGTATGTCTGCTTGTATTTGTGTTGGCAGGTTCATGCCAAGGATCTGGACAATGGAGTGATAAACGCCTGCTTTCTTCTACTCTTCAAAGATCTGATCAAGTTATATGCCTGCTACAATGACGGCATCATTAACCTGCTGGGTAGAGATTACCTCCATCTTTATGCTTGATCAATGTACAATGTAATACATTCTAAAAGGGTGTGGATGTTGTATGCTATGTTATATTCTATCTCTATATATATATATATATATATGCAATTTTATATTTTATGCAGTAACATGTATTTTGGTTCTTGTTTCCAAAGCAGAATATTTTGGGATTTACTGTGCAGAATGATTGATGAGTCTGACACTATAAAACTGTAATCCCGGTCTAATTCAACACACAGACATGATTCAAGCGCACTTAATCTGCGACTGGATTTTGTAGTGAAATGGGAGACATTTTGTGAAAAACAGTTAAATCTGTGAAATGAAGAATATTTGCAAATTCATATATTCAGAATATTGTAATTAGGGATATTTAAACAATGTTTAAAGTATTGTAATATTGTAGCTGTAGAAATCATGAGACAGATATTGGATGTTGTTTTTTTTTTTTGCTTCATGCGTATTTGGATAAAGAGGATAAAGATGCACATTTCGAAACCTTTGTTGTTCAGAAAAGTTTTTCCAGATGAAGAGGAGCCAGTGTAAAGACGGGCTGGAAATCTACAAGAGATTCCTGACACGAATGACTCGGGTTTCAGAGTTCTTCAAAATCGCTGAGGTAGCTCGGAGAACACAGCCCACCGAAGGCAGCTAAATATCGTACCGCTTTGTAACTTTTTACATTTCAATATTACAGCAAGTGGGAATAGACAAAAACGACATACCTGAACTCACTCAGGTAAGATTCACTGAAGCTATTCCTCACCTTTATTAATTCCTGTCAATTTGTTTTTATTGAATCTGGTGAGTTTTCCAAAGCTTCGTACTGAAACTATGCCAGCGTTGTGTTTTTCCACCTGTACTGCATGCCGTTTGAATGTCCAGCACATGTTTTTACTCCTGCTGTGTTCGCCATCATTTCCATTCTGTGATGACAAGCAGCCATTCACTCAACACAACATTGTTCTCTTGTGGAGCATGAACAAGCCGCTCTCTGGTGATTGTTGGCCCCCGGGCCCCCTTCTCCTTCCACATGCAGTGATGCAGGTTGAATATGCAGGATGAGCATGTGAGAAGTGAGCACATCATCAGGGGGGGGGTCAGCATTTGAACTATGAATTAATCTGAATGGAAGCGCATTGAACAACGAGCCCACACAGCAGAGAAATGTTAGTCACCGTGATGAAGATGGATGATGTGTCCGCAAGAGCTGACTGAATAAGACGTGATAAACTGAGCAAAGAATCTGGTCAGGAGGCTGCTGCAAATATGTTTTGTTGAATTTAGCAGAGTTTATGTCAAAACTGCATTTCACAGCGGAGTGTCATCAGCATATTGTGCTGTGAACTTTCTAGAATTGCTACATCAATGTAAGATCAGAAATTAAGCATTCTGTAACACATGACACTTAATTGAGGTGGAGATGGCTGTTAATTAATTATTATATTATTATTATATTAATTATATTATTATTATTATTATTATTATTCACACTCTTCAAGCGTGAATGGCCTGCTAGCAGGTGGTTAGCTACACCTATCATAAAGTCTTGAAACTGGGTGAAAAAAGGAGCCTGTTTCTGTCTGAAGATGAAACCATAAATAAACACATGATAAAATAAAATATAATAATCATATTTAAAATTTTAAATCTGCACTCAAACTAAATGACAAAATAAAGTTTCATGTTGCATCATTGTGAGCTAAACTAAAGTGTATTTTGCTTTATATTTTGAATTATTTCAATCCTTATTTATATTCATTTTTGTTTCAAGGTTGTTCTGCTTCTATAATATAACATCATTAATCTTAATACACTGTCCTGTGTACCTTGGTGGCTGTCACTCTAACAATTTCATTCTGTATGGCTAGTAAAATCTGATTAATTTGTCCAGGAGTGCAAATTTGTTATCTAATCCCCAAAACTATGGGGGATTAATCTCATTATCAGTTCATCCTGTCATCCTGCCAGCTTCAGCACATGCCGTTACGTCATCGTGTACAGTGGTGTGCTATTTTTTAGAGGCATTACTAGATGCAGGAACCACCCTGCAAGTATTGGCAGTCGTATGTGGTCATATTCCAACCACACACCTGGAGGACTGTTGGTGTCACTTCCACAGGGAGGCGGAGCAGCAGCTTTTACATTGGCTCCTCAGAGAGCTGCTGGTATAGAGAGTTCTAAGTATTTCACTAATAGAGGTGTTTTATCAACCAATTAAATCTCATATTATATATTAATAATAGACAGCTTTAAATGCATTGTTCCTGGAAGTTAAGCGGGAATTAATGTCTGGATATTGTGCTGTCCTTTATCTGCTTGTTGGGAGGCGATCCCTTTAATCCTGGTTGAACATGCAGGGTTGAATTGCAGTGAACTGGAAAATTATTCTCTCAATTAGCATCGGCATTAAAACTTTTAACACTTTTCTATCTCTATTTGAGTTTTTTTTTATGGCTTTATCCCCGTCAGTGCTTCCTTTTCCCATAATTCAACAAATTAATGCCACAAAATCTTAAAATATGATAATAATGGCATCAGATTTCTGAGCAGGTGGAAACATTTTCAGTGTAAATTCTTTTTCTATGTGATCTATTAATGATGGGGTATAATCAGACTGTTTCTACCATAGCCATACTTTAATCTGTATTTTTTTTTCTTCATTACTCCACAGGCCCCAGAGAGCCTATTGGAGTCCCTGGAGACACACCTCAACACACTGGAGGGGAAGAAGTCGTAAGTAGCAGAATACTCCTGAAACCTGGCGCTTTCATGTTTCTGCTTCAGTATTTCATCAGCGATGAGTCTTTGTCATCGCTTCGGTTCTAACGTGTCATTTCCTCCGTCTTAACTCCACTCAGAGAGGATAAGTAAGTATAGTCTATCTGTGGGTATATGATTATACCATTTGCCCAATTTATCATTTGTACCACTAAAATAAAATACATCTGAACAAATGACTGACATTAACAGTTGTGGTTCACTATTCTGTTCAAGATGCAGTTCTATAGAAGACAGTTCATTTTCTATAAATATGCTGCATTGCTCGTGCATTTGCATAATCATTGACCAGTCTTGCCTTAACACAATCATCTTTGTAATAATCTCAGTTATCAGCCAGCTCCAGCTTTTACAGCTCTTCCTCTCTGTGACGCTGAAAGCCTTTGTTGGAGCGGAGCTGGAGCTGAGGCGTTATTACCCAGCACGGCAGCGCCGATCCATTAATTGCAGATGTTTACTAAATGGAATTGAACTGCTGCCTGCCTTAAAACACTGAAGTGACGCTTAAGCTGCCACTTTGCCTCCCATCTCTGTAACAGCCATTATGTTGCAGCGTGTGCATCATAAAACTCGTTTGACTCATTTGCTATCATTTTTTCTGCAGGTCACCTACTAAGGTAAGCTACGTTTAATGATACTTAATAGCTGCATCTGCTTGACCTTTACCTTCACCTCTGACATTTCTTAATAGAGACGGGTGAATCCATGTGTTGAAAAGCTGTTGAATCATGCCGGCTTACATAACCAAGCTGGTGACCATGTTGCACTGCAGCAGGAGGCGACAGCCAACAACAGCTCGCCGGCGGCTGCTGCGGCTCCCGCCGCACCACCCAAGCCTGCACCTCCTGCTGCTGCCGTGCCGCCTGCTCGTCCCGGGCCACCGGCTAAACCTCCTCCACCCGTTAAAACCCCGACTGCAACAGCCCCCACTACCGCCGCTGTAAAAAAGTCAGTGTCATTCAGTATTATCAAAGAGTATCAATGTTGTATTCGTATTGGACGCCCACATAGACACTGGCTCTCCCTGTCTTTCTACGGATTTAGTGCACTTGATGATGGCTTTTTGTTGGATCTAGACCCCATGTCCTCCTCGTCAGCAGGAGGTGCTGCAGCAGCTTCCTCAGTGAAAGGCTGGGGCGGTGAGCACTGTCTGCTTTCTCTACGTTTGCATTAGAATGGCATTTACCTGGTCAGACCTCGCCACCAAGGCAAGCCTCATCAAAGGTCAAACCCATAGGCCCTGTACCAATAGTGTTCAGAACATACAGCCCTGAATGAACACGAGTGCAAATCTAGATGCACATACTCCATATATGTACCAATCTGTAAATATGCCTCATTTGTTCATAACGTTCCCAAAGAAATGAAGGAAAGTGATCACTCTCACAATTTTAAAGAAGTTAAAATGAAAAAATATTATCCATGGATCCACCCCTTTATCTGGATGTGCAGCAAGACAAAATTGATTCTATTCTGGTCTAAGACCCATCCTTGGTTTCTTGGCAATCTGTAGTTTTTACAAACTCCTGGTCTGCTTTGTAAAAAGACGTCAGTGCCAGAGTTTCATTAACGGCTCAGTAGAGGCTGGAAAAAAATACAATTATGTTACGGTTTGGAAAATTGTGACCAGTAATCTCAAGTTTGTGATTTAAAACAATAAAAAAAATGTTTTTATTGCTCCCTTCAGGAGGATACATAGTAGTAATGCGTTCTCTTTATCTCTAGAAATGCCCTGAATGAAGGCCAGAGTCTTAAATTACATTAAGAAGCTTTACGCTGTGCTTTATCTTTGAACTGTGTTCATGCATGTCTTGATTTCTGTCGCTCTTCTGCTCATGCTGTCTTTCATTTTCTCTCTCTATCTGCAGATCTCCTGGCTGAGGGTAGGGATGGCATGACACACCAGATCTCAGAACAACTTTTCAAACTGAACTTGATGATTACTCTCCTTTTAGTTAGCCTATTATCTGCTAAGCCTGTGATAAATCTCCGTCTCTTTGACGCTGCTGTATTCCTACCATTTCCTTTTCTCTATTCCTCTCTTATTGGGATTTGACCGGGTGGCTTCATATGAATTATGGGGTTTATCCTCATAGCAACTCCGGTTGCCAGAACTGAAGCCTCCGAAGCTGAAGGAGCGTCTGCAGCTCCTGAGACGGCAGCCGCTGCAGCCCCCGCTGTGGCCCCACCCACTGCCCCCACCCCTACAGCCCCCACCTCGCTGCCCGTCTCAGCTCCTGCCACCGCCTCAGCCACAGACATTGACCTTTTTGGAGGTCAGTGGGATTCAAGGATCGGCTATAGACCAACACCCAGAGCACTGCGGCCGGCCTGCTTGTCTGCACAGAGCCCTTCTTCATTTGCTCATTTATTGAAAGGCTTTCTTCAGTCTAAAATCAGTCTAGGATTTTATTATCATTCCCTATACATTCCCTATACATACATTGTATAAAATTCTGCAGGTGCATGATGTGTGCATCATATAGGATAAGTCTAAAGTACCTGCATCTTCATCCAACATGAAAACATCGTGGAAACCTCCTGCTAAGTTAAATGTGCTGTTCTACATACACTACACTGCCAAAAGTATTCGCTGGCCTGCTTCCACCCACATTTGAACTTGACACCGTTCTTAAACCATATAATTAATTAGACGTCGGTCCAGCCTTTGTAGCTATAACAGCTTGAACTCTTCTAGGAAGGCTTTCCACAAAGTTTAGGAGTGTATTTATAGGGATTTTTTTTAGCATTCTTCCAAAAGGACATTTGTGAAGTCCGCATGCCTAGGTGCTTGATTTACATACATATACATCTGTGGCTGTGGAAGCGATTGGAACACACAATTCAATGATTTGCATAGCTGAGTAAATACTTTAGTGTATCAGTGAGCAGATGGCACCGCTCGAGTTAGTGGCCAGGCTTGTTTAAAGAATCTGAGGTCCACTTACTGCAGCAATGAAGGTGTTGAAGAGTCTTATCACCACCTGGATGAAGAATTATTTGTTCTGCAACATGATTTTTAAGCCTTTAATAAGTCCTCACACTTTTTGTTCTAACAAACACCAAATATAATGTATTATTTTGTATGAAAATGTTAAATATTGGAAAGAAATATCATTCTGCACCAATATTAAGCACTTTATAAAGCAAAGCATATTTATAATTAGAAAATGAGTTGTTGAATAACAGGTTTATCTAGCTATAAACCTGTCCAGATTATTGGGAATACATTTTATATATTCTATATATTGTATTCCACATCAAACACGTTAGTTTCACTATCCTGACATTTTTACATTATTCTTTGTGACAACCATGTACACTAACACACTGACATAATGTCCCCTTTCACACACTCAGCGTGTCAGTCGTCATCTGTGGCACATCCCAAAAAAACAAACTAAGCCAGTATAACGGATGACTTGCATTTCTTAAAGCCGCAGCGCTGGAACAAAACACGAATGAGTTTTGACATGAATGTTTGAATCATTCTGGGTTTGTTCTAATCCTGTGCACCTCAGTAAAGTCACTGCATTCTAATTATCTGGTTTCATCATTCTCATTTGGGGATTTGCAGCTTTTTGCTTTTTTTTTTTGTTCATCACCCTTACTGGATTTATTTCTAATGAAACACTCTCAGCGATACATTATATTGATTTTACGGGATTATATGCTTTAATTGTTCCTTGGCCCTGACATTGGAGAAGTTTCTGACTAACTGCCTTTGCCACGTCCATCCCTTAAATCTTCCCTCTTGTCATACATTAAAAGTAACTTGTGACAACTTCTCATTCCACGAGCGTGCACAGGTGGCACACTCATTGAATGCGGCACTATGCAGCCCTTCGAAGCTCTTCCTATGATACAATCCATCATTGGCGGCTTTCACCAGGCTGCATATTTCTTGTATTCTCAGCTTTTTCCTGATGCTGACCTCTCATTTTTGTTTCCTGTCCACTCCATCTGTTTGTTCATCTTTTGTTCATTACGTCCATGTGTCTGTTGCGGTGTCGGACCGGGTGTTCTGTTCTGTGTTTCCGTTTCGACTGTTTTCGTCTGCAATACCATAGATGCATTTGCACCTTCCCCAGGAGACGGACCTCCTGCTGTGGCTGCAGGCCCTGCCGCTGATGCATTTAGTGGATCTGGTGGGTATAACAGTTTATTTTGGTGTGCGCGTGTGCGTGTGTGTTTGTGTGTGTTTGTCTATGAAAGTGTTGCTTTTATTATGTTAAAGCTGCTTGTGCTTCCATAGGAGACAGTTGAACAAACATGTCCCCGGGGCCTACTGTCTCATCCCATCCAGTGCTAATGCTCCAGTCATGGACCCTCGCCTCCCTCATCTCCTAATATTCACCAAGAGCAGTAAAAAGCACTAATTAACTGTACAATTCAAAAAATAATTCCCCTTTTTTTTCCTATGCTAACTAACATGAATAGTTTTTTTTTTTATTCTACTTTTGTACTCCATCTAATCTTTCTGTTTGGCTCTTGCACATTCAGCCATTTAAAAAAAAATTAGAAATACATTCACATCTAGATTGTGCATAGCATGCTAACCACAGCAGCAGCATGAAATATATATTTGAGGAAAAAGAAAGAAATTGTTTCCCATTTGTCCATTTACTTTCTCAGTGATAAATAAATATAAATTGCCAGTCCATGGGTTCAATTATCCACGCATCCCAAAAATCCCCAAAAGTCATAATCACCAGAGGGTGAACCATCTGGCTCTGCAGGCACTAAGATTTTCATACAGCACCAACACGAGGATTAAGATTTGACTTTGTCCACTCATTTGCTTTGGATCAAATACCTGCAGCACTTCTCATCTGCTTCAGCCCTACATTGTGCTGCTAAATAGTTTTAATATTATAATTTATTTAAGAATGGGTGAATACATTCTTGGTAATTAGTATCAAGACTGAATTAACTGTTTCTTCCGTCTTCCATCCTTCAATCATATTTATTTTACGCTAAATCCTTACTTTTAATTACATATGATAGTTTTCTCATATTTAGACTGTTTTAGCTGCCCAGTGAATTAACTGCTAGTCATCAATGCACTAGGGTCCTGGGTAAAGCAGGCAGCCCTCTTTTCTCGTTGGGGGGTGCAGAGGTTGGGTGGTCGTGTCCGTGACTCTCTTTGCATCCAACACTCATTTGTAGCTTTAGAGGTATTTGCCTCACAAATATGCTTTTTACAGTGTCTGTTGCTTTAACAACCCCCCAACTCCCCCTTTTCCTTCCCCATCCACCCACCATACCCTTCCCATCTTCTCATTAACCCCTCTAACCTAAACACCCCCCCCCATCCCACTGCTGCTTCTCCTGAAGACCCCTTCGCTACGACGGAGGGCAGTGTGGACATTGCCCCCGAGCTGGACCTGTTCGCTATGAGGCCTGCAGACACAGACTCCACCGCCATCACTCCTCCCACCTGTAGTGAGGCGCCAACCACCGTCGCCCCCATCGCTGCCCCCGCTGCCCCCACCCCTTCTTCCACCACCACAACCACAGAGTCTGCAGCCGTGCCGACTCTAGATATCTTTGGTGGTAAAGTCCTCTTGCTCTCATTTTGCCTCTCACTGCATTGCCCTGCATTGTGACAATGATGATGATGATGATGATGATGATGATACAGAGTGTTGCTAGTGTTGATGACAATACTGTCCCTACATTTGATTTGTTTTTTTTCTGTTTTCCATGATACCTTTCCTCAGAGATCATTTAATCATATTAATCAATCATCTTGACCTCCTCTGGACAACTAAAATAATCTTTTTTGTTTTTTAATCTACAATGAAGTCACTTGTGTATTCTATTTAAAAATGTAACGACCAATTATCAATTGTATAGTAGTGTGAATTTATTCTCTTAACATGTAAACATTTATCCTTTTTTATCAATAGAGGTGGTTCAACTTGCTTTGATTATTAACCTTTTACTAACTGAGAAACTTCCCAACATTGGAGGGAAGAAAACTCTTTTTCTTCTCTTGCTTGTTTTAAATCTTTAGATGCTGATAGCTGAGAATGCTTTATTCTATTTTATGCACTTTAGTTAAAAGGGGATATTGCTCAATGTCAGAATCCATAGCCTATATGCTATGGGCTTCCTCCAACACTGCTTCCAAATGCTAAGTCGGGATGGGATCCAGCTCCATTTTTCAGAGAGTAATTGTGTGTGGATAATGGATGGATAGATGGACCTGAGCTAATATCTTACTCTGCATGTTTAGCCCTGCAGATAGCAATGCTAGTTCACCACTTTAGTCCAGAATGAAAAATCCCAACAACTGAATGATTGTCATTCATTTTTCTGCTGACATTTGTGTTGGATGAATGCTCTCATTTTTAATTTTGCATCTTTGCCATGTCAAAGATATAAATCCATATTTTAGTTCGTAATCAGACTACTGAAAAACTGAATTCTGACGTTTGGCAATATACCTTTGTTTCTTATTGCATTGCTCTGAGCAGATTGCACTGCAGCTAAGCTGTTTGACGAACTGTCTGCTCTCTCTGCTCTCTCTGCTCTCCCTCTGAACTCATCATGCTGGACTGATGCACTGCACTTGAAATCTCAATATACATGTGATTGTGTGTCCTTGTTCATAGATATGTTTGATTCTATGCCTGAGCAAAGCCCTACCACAGAATCCAAAGCTGCTACAACTCCTAGCGTAGACCTTTTTGGTGCAGGTACAGGAGTTGATATCCATTTTTCTCTCTGTGTGGAACCTGTATATCGCTTCTGGTTTCCATGCTTCCACCCCACACGTCTTGGTTTGTCCCCCATAGTGGAATGAGAACTGTGCATGTCACTCACTCGTCAAACCTTCTATCTATCAATTTTTGCTGTCTTTCTACCTGCTACGCTAATACTTTTCTTTGCTTCCCGACCTCCACGTTTTTCTTTCTCGTATTCTGCTTCTTGCTTACGTCGGTAAATTAGACCTTCCTGCTGTTTCACGCGGGCCCTCTCCTTTGCCCGATCCCACTCCGGCTGGAGACATTGTGACTGGTGAGTGAAGCTGCTTTACTTTTACTGCATCACTGTTTCCCTTCCTGTTTAATGAAGAGTGCAACCAGCCTCTACTTAACAACGTTTCTTGCCTGGTTCTGGTGTCTGCATGCACATGCACACCAGTCCTGTAGCTACTTCAAAAGGGTGCACGCTTTACGGATGTGGATAAACAGTTAAGATGCAAGGACACCTGCTTTCTTTTCCTGCTTCTTGTCTGCATGTCGAACAAGTAGAACAACTGTCAATGAGAAATGCATTGCTCCAAATGGAAATAAGGCTTCACTGATTAATGCAGTAAGTTGAGCCCTTACTGGTTCTTTCTGTTCAGACTCATTTGCAGCTCCTGCTCCTGCTTCTGCTTCTGCTCCTGCTCCGGCTGCCACTGTGGCTGACGCTCCTGCTCCAGAGGCGTCCTCTCCACCCAAGCCAGAAGAGCCGACTCCTGTCATTGACCTGCTGGGTATAAAACCTCAGCGTGCTTTGTGACCACGCATGACGTGTGTCAGTAGCTGATTTGTAAATGCTGTTTGTGCATTTTATATTTTACATTTGGTTCATTTGGGATCACTTTCAATTTTCCATTGTTATGTGGATGGCACTGTGGCGTAGTGGTTAGTGCTGTCGCCTCCCAGCCAGCATGCTTCGGGGTGCATCTCGCCCATAGCAAGCTGGGATAGGCTCCAGCAACTCCTGTGTAGCAGAAGAAAATGGATAGATGGATAGTTGTTATGCTAAATTTATAGGTTAACCTTTTCCTCATATTTTCTTGCTTTTTTTCGGATGAAGATGAGCCGATTACAGGCGTCTTTTTTTGAAACATGAATGAATGAATGAATGCACCGGTACAAAACAATTGGGAATGAGTAGGGGTGGGCCATGTTGGGTTTCTCCTCTTTCCTCTGTTCTTTTATTATATCTCGTGTTGGAGGTGTTCAAAAATGAGTCAGGATTATAAAATGTGCGGCCCGGTGGCGCAGTGGTAAGCGCTGTTGCCTCATAGCAAGGAGGTTGTGGGTTAGAATCCGACTTGTGTAGGAGTTTGCATGTTCTCCCAGTGTCTGCGTGGGTTTTCTCCGGGTTCTCCGGCTTCCTCCCACCACCAAAAACATGCAGATTAGGTGGATTGGTGACACTAAATTGCCTGTAGGTGTGTGAGTGTGGTGGTGTACCCTGCCTCTCGCACATTGACTGCTGAGATAGGCTCCAGCTTGGCCCGCGACCCGATAACGGACAAAGCGGTTGAAAAATGAATGACTGATTGAATGAAAGGATGTATGAAGTTTACTGAAAGGTTTTCAGTAATTACAAAGCTGGTAAGGAAATACAGCGCTGGACTCTCCAACAGTTGCATTTTATTTTATTTTATTCTATTTTATGTTTAATGCTAATTAGCAAAAAGTAGCATGCTCACGCAGCAACCATTTCTGCTGGACAGCATGCTTTCACTAAAAATTGTTTGTTCCTGTGCATCAGTCCTGCACCTTTTTCATGCTACATGCATATTGAGGTGAATAATCTTTAACATGGCAGAAAATGTTCTCTATCATCACAACTATTTTCTTTGTTAATTTAATTTTACTTTTGACACTTCTTTAGTTATTGATGATGATGATGACATGATAATGTTGACTCCTGCCATTCAATATACCCCAGTGTGTGGTCCAGGGCTGACCTCTCACACTTTCTGCCCTCCATGCTGCATTGGGGATAACTGCACGGCCCTGCAGACTCCTTCAGTAGTTCTGTGGAGGAGACGAAGTGCTCGGCTCCTGGAGGGCCTGGAGATGACCTGTTGGGAGGTGAGACTCGTGTACCAGTAATTTTTATTGATTCAGGTAAACTCGTTATAAGAATATAAGGAATAACTGAAAGTATCAGCCAACTAAAGCAGCTCATTCCCCTCCTAATTAGATTCACATCATCATCATCAAAAGGTTCTAGATTGTTCTTGGTATCTTTATACACCTATGAATAGGTGAATGAATCACAGTTGATTTTTTAATTTATTTTTGAATCTGTAAATGGGGGGTTTCAAATGTTAAAATAAAATAAAATATATATTTTTTAGTCTGGATCCGATCCAGATGAAATTCGGTGGGATCCCCACCCTACATGACTTGTCAAATTCCATAAACATCGGTCAATAATCAAATATATTGAGGAACAAATTTTGAATCTCCATTAAATGTCACAGAAAATGTCAAAGTTATCAAGAATCCAGGATCTTTTCTGGTTCAAAATTTTATCATGGTAATTAATATTCCCAACATTTTCTGAAAAAGTTAATCAAGATCGCCGCTAAAGTTTTGAGTTATCTTGTTGACAGAGAAGTCCCATCCCTCAACCAAAAATGTATAAAGTTCATAATGGAAATACTCCAGTAAGCAAGGGGTACACCCACACTGTGAAATACATAACTTGAGTAAATGTACTCATGCTGCTGATAAGGCTGCATGCTCATTGTTGTCTTGTTTTGTTTTCAATCTCTTTTCTTGACCTGAGATATGTCACAAATGCATCCATCCATCCAGGATGGATGGATTCAATAATAACCATTATTTATTTTTGCTTTGAAAACAACTCAGTTGTGTCAGTTAAACTAATGCTCAGTCTGTTATTCCCCTCAGGCCTGATGTCCCCCACGCTGGCTCCCACTGCTGCCCCGGCCCTGGCTCCAGCCCTGGCTCCAGCCCTGGCTCCAGCCCTGGCTCCAGCTCAGGCCTTGGCTCCGGTGCAGAATGACCTCCTGGAGTCGGCCTTTGACTCTCTGGGCTCCCTAGCCTCCCAAGCACCACCTGTACCAGCTGCACCAAAACCAGCAGCTGCCACACCAGCGCCCTCTGGTGGCTATGATGCTTCCAGTAAGCGGATCATACCGTGATTTTCATTCTCCTTCATGCCTTGTATACAGCACAAATAGTAGAGAATATATATATATATATTGTGCTTGACGTGTGATAATCGAGCTTGTTGAAACTGAGCTACATGAACCATGACCTAATGACCTCTTCTTGCTGAGAGTGCATGAATGGCTCACTGATGTGTGCCGCTGTTGCTCCTCCCTGTGTGTGCAGACTGCTTAACTCTGTGGCGCTGCTGTCTTCTTTTTCTTCTCCATTGGTTCTCTTGTACTTTTCACACTTTTATAAACGCTGTACTTTCTCCACCTCCTGCTCACCCCACCCTTTTCTGTAATCTTTCCGCTGCTCCATACTCAACCCTATCTGCACTCCGTCCACTCTCCTGGGTCATTGCTTGCTTCTATAATCTGTCAATGGTGAGTTGGACCACGCAGAGCATTGCAGCATGTGCAGTTTGGACAAGTCTCCGTCTCTGCATCATGCATGTTGCAGTAGGATTCCTGTCCGTCTCCTGCATGAGACACGACTTACTGTATTGTTTATGCACAATGCCTTATTTGCTGTTTGTCTTTTAAGGCAGTTTATAGTAACTATATGCTATTAAGGCCAGAGTCTGCAGTAAAGCCTCTGGGTTTTCATTCCTCAATCATTTAAATGTGTATCTTAAGCATGAACTATTTTCTGTAATTATGAGTTAGAGGTGTCTGCTACATTGTTGAAGCCCCAAAACCTCAACCTGACGCTTATTTAGCCTTTAAAACAAGTACATATCTTAATGTGTAGGTTATCCAATGATTTCACAACCAAACGCATAGTGAGTCCGCTGTAATTCCCCAAAACCATGAATGCCGGAAAACTAGCACGTAAACACAGAGTGCAAACAGTGATGGATAAATGTTGACAATAAAGCAATGAGTAAAGGTTAGATAGTTAGCTCCTCAGTTAGCTGAGTGAAAGTAATGATGCAGTAGATAATACTGAAGTAGTAAAGTCATTGAAAGCGTGCCCGAGTAATGGATGAATGGCTAAATGGCCTAAAGCAATGGGTGAAAGGTTTCAATCGTTTTAAGTAATTGATAAATTGTTAAAACGACTAAACTAAAAGTGTCACTTCCCGTTGCAGTGTAATATAGCGTTGGTCTTAAATAATATCCAGTTCATAACCAATGAATGATGATTGTTAGCTCAGATACATTTTCAAAAGCTTCTGTGGCGGTTCTTTGGGATGGAAACTTGTGAGGTCTTTGACCTTGACGGTAAAATAAAGCATTGTTTTATTCTCACCCAGTGTAAAACCAGTGAGTTCCTGATGGAGCATCAGGTAAACCAGCTGCACAACCAGCACAAATCTAATCCCATCTCTTTGAACGCACCAGTTTATGAAAGTGCAGCCAGTACTAAATTGTGCATGTGATGCACAGCAGACTACTGATGCAGCACCATCTGCATTTTAATCTTCTTTGCACGTCTTGTGTTATCTCTACTCATATCATGGCTATAGATTAGTGAACTTGCAGGTTAGTAATCCATGTTGTGTTTTTGATGTCCTACCATTTTCACCCTCTCCTAAAGTGTTTGATGGATTAGGCGACTTGCTGATGCCTGCCGTGACACCCCAGAGCACTGGGGGCAGCGCTGCTGGAAGCACAGCCGGCAGCATTGGCACGCCTGTCACAGGAGGCGTTGCAGCTGCTCCCCCTGCCACCAAAACTATTGGAGGAGATTTGGACTCTTCGCTGGCCAACCTGATTGGAGGTAGACTCCAGATCTTCTTGTCTGCTGCTCAGTAATCACAATTCATAATAGAAATATAAACCTCTTTTCTTGTCCTTCCATTTCTCAGACCTTGGAGTAAAGAAAAAGTAAGTGTGTGTTTAAAGATTTAAGGATATGCATTCCCCACCTCCTAACCTGTTGCTGACTTCCTGGAGTCAGCAATCCAAACGTTAGACGTCTATGGTGACAAGCTGCACACTGGAGCCTGGGGTGAATCCTGTGCTTGATATCCTTCAGGGACCCACAGAGTGAGAAGAAGCTCACAGGAGGTGCCAACTGGATGCCAAAGGTAGCTCCCACCAGCTGGGGTACACCAGGAGTCCCCATGGTAAGAGCAAAAAAGAGTTTTCTACAAAGATTTTAGGAACTTGTTTATTTAGCTGGCCAATCCTTCTCTTCCTCTCTCTCCAGGCTGGTGCCCCCGGAGCCCCTGGTGCCCCTGGAGCTCCTGGAGCTCCTGGAGCACCAGGGGCACCAGGAGCACCAGGAGCAGCTCCGCCGGGCGCAGCCATGGGGCAGCCAATGAGTACACAGTCTGGTTTTGGAATGGTGAGTGATTACACCATTCATTGTTGCTGTGCTGTGTGCATCTTTTTAACTCAACACTGCATCTGTCCAGATTATCAGGGCGTTGCACTGGTGTTTGCTGCTTAATGTGAATAGATTTCATCAATGGTAATCTGTCTATCTTAACAGCCTCCTGCAGGAGGGCCTGGAGCTCCCATTATGCAAACCATGATGGGGCAGCCTATGATGGGACAGCCCATGATGAGACCTCCCTACACTGGGGTGGCGGGAGCTGTACCCGGAGCTGCTGCACCAGGAGCACCGGTAACAGAGCCAACAAAGTAGATTCCGTCAGCAGGACCTTTGTTCATCATAGTATACTTTATGTCAAGTAGACTAATAGAAAATGGTAAATGGACTGCACTTATATAGCGCTTTTTCCACCTTTCCGGTGCTCAAAGCGCTTTACATGAAGCCTCACATTCACCCATTCACACACACTCATTCACTCCAGTGGGCGACTGCTGCCATGCAAGGTGCTGCCAAACCCACTGGGAGCAATTTGGGGTTCAGTGTCTTGCCCAAGGACACTTCGACATGTGGACAGTCAGAGCTGGGATTCGAACCACCAACTTTCTGATCACTGGACAACCCAACTGAGCCAAAGCCGCTCAAAGATATAGAGAAAATGTATTTGTAAATATGCTGGAGGGTGATCAACATCTGAACTCTGTTTCCTGTTTTCTCAGCTTTCCCACGGACCTGCAATCCACAGCCCTAAAAAACCCAAGGACCCCTTGGCAGAACTCGACCTCAAGGACTTCTTATAACGGCCCTGGTGAGATGTCTGGGATCAAAATGGTTGTTTTTGTTTCTTCTGTAATGTTTTCATATTTACACCTACTGTGATTAGTCTGAGCTCCTCACATCCTGCTGTCCTTTTTAAGATATGCTGTTTCAAATTATTTCCTTTTAAATTCAGCAAAAACGAATGCAGTGATTTCTACAGATACTCCTCATTTCATACTTTTGCATTTGCGATTTCAACGAACAGCATTTCACTTATTTTGATATTTTGTCAGATATTTCAAGATGTGTTACAATTTTGAGCATTGAAAACCATTTTTGATTAAAACCAGGAGATATGATGCTCATGTGATGTCCTTTGGCAGCATGGTGGTGCAGTTGGTGGCGCTGTTGCCTCACAGGAAGGTCCCGGGTTCGATTCCACCTGGGACATTTCTGTGCTGAGTTTCTATGTTCTCCCCGTGTCTGTAAGCAGGGCTAGGCTCCAGCAACACCCACCAACCGTACTACAGCTAAGCGGCTGAAAATGAGACAATTACGATCACCTCGTCTTCAAGAAGATGAATGACTGAATGGATGAATGAATGAATATCATGTTCTTTACTTCCTGTCTTCCAGCTGCTGTCCTCTCCAGAGCAGGACCATCTGAAGCTGGTGTCTGTCATCGCAACATCTCAGGATGCCAGTGAAGAGCCTCTCCTCCATTCATCAACGCCCCGCCCTACTCCTGTGTGATGTCGTAGCAGACTGTGAAATAGCACATATATATATATAGATATATATATGCATATAATTTCAAGTGTGTGTGCGCTTATATAGATGTACTAATCTTGGTCTAAACAAAACTGAAAACCTTGAGAAAAATGTGAGAGAAGGTGAAGTTGTATGTGTTTACATTCATTTCTATTGTTGCGTTGAATGATGGATGTGCTTTGATGTCCTAACCTAAATCCACCGTCCCGTGCACGGCTCCGCCTCCTCATGCAGGAAGGGGGAGGAGCTCTTCCTTTGTCACTCTGTGACTGGATGGGAGTGGTAGATGGAGGCCGGATAGATTTTTGGAGAATATGTTGTGCGTTGTTTACAGGAAGGTCCTCTTTGATGTACATAGATTTCTCTTGTGAGGATTGCGTCTGTTTTCTGTGTGTTGAAGAGAAATATAAATGTGAAATTGTAAGAAGTCATGTGAGTATCCTTCTATTTCCCATCATCCTTTGAAAGCATTTGGAAACAAATCTGATTGGCACACTGTATATTAAGACACAACCTCGATGGGCTTCAGACTCATTCCCGACCAGGGAGCAATCTTTTATCTTCTTTTACTTGTGGCTCATTTTTCCATGTTTCGTTTGTTGTCTTTTTCCAGTATTATTTATTTGTTCTGTTTCTTTAACAATAATCCTTCCTGGATTGCCTTGATGCGGAAAAGGTTACAGTGTGTGCTGCATGGAAACGTGAACAACTGCCTCCAGCTATGGTGTGTTCACTCTGAACACAAAGCAAATTTTGGCCTGGCTTTAATTAACTGGCAGGAATGTCACCATAAAATTGCTTAAATTTACTTGGATTGCTTGCAGAAGAAATGCCAAACTATTACTCTTTTTGGCTGCTTGATGTTTGGGGTCTGTGGAAGAACCAGCGATTCTGACTAACAAGCTTTTATTCAAGATCTGTGACTATCTGGCTCGTTCCAACTGCCTCCTGATCTGTCACTACATGGAGCTCATTGTTGCCAATAAGGCCTTTAAATTCTTACCTCCATTTCTGGGATCTGGATGTGTGATGTCTAGAGAAGCGAGATGCTGAAAGGTTTTTTGTAAAACAACTTTATAAAAGTGTCTCACCAAAGTTTTTCAACTGGCGTGCAAAGACACAGATTATGTACTTTTACTGTCTTCACACTATTCATCATTCACTCATCTGGCATACACGTCTACACTGGTATGTGTTCAAATTAACATTATGTTTGCCGTGAACACGCAATCAGAGTCTAGCTGTGGAACTTGGTTGCATGTTGCGGCACTTTCTGATAATTACATTTGAAGAAAATACATTGCTCCTGATTGCTGTCGATATTTGGTGGCATTTCTTTTAGCAAACATATTTTACAAGGAGGCCCAAATGAAATGCTGATTGTCACAGAGTTAAACTCAGACTGTCCCTCCATTTAACTGTACAATATGTGTCTTCCTGTAGTTTTGACACTAACAATGTTGATGTAGCTGTTGCCTGTACCTTCATTATAACTTTGACCAAGTCAACATGGCTTTTTTGTGTTCAATGTAAGTTATTCCGTTGCTATACTCACATTCGTTTGAGCTGTGAAATGGAGATCCAGATGTTAAGGAACAGCGGCGGCCTAACATGGTGGTCCTGTGGAATTTCTTTATGTACTTAGTGATGAAAAAAAAATCACCTCAAAAAAGTCAAAATCAGGAACATTTTCAAGTGACCCTTAAAACTCAGTAGTTTTAGTGAAAAAAAGAACTTGAAACTAGTAACTCCACAACTTACCTTTAAGTTCTACATCATTAACCAGCCAGTGCTAAATGGGTCAAATGACAGCAGGAATCTCTGCTCTGCTGCTGTAACCTTGCTGCAATTGCAGATTATTGTTGCTCACCTGAAATTGCAGGGACAAATTTGAGATCTGACAAAAAGAATAATCAAATTTGATTGTTGTCTAGACATCATATTTGCACACGAGAACAATGCATGCAGTGTGGAAATCCACAGGAGGCCACTCATCATCTAGACATGATCTGGTTCACCAGAAGAATCCTGACATAAAGTTCCTCTGATCCAGAATCAATATGTGGATGTGCATTTTCACAGTTATCTGTATCACAGGTGCCAGCCCTGTGCTGTTCATTACTCTCAAGCTTTGTGTTGCTTTTGGTTTTGAGAATATATATATATATATATATATATATATATATATATATATATAACTTTCATTACCAAATAATTTCAGATGTTATTTTTGTTTGGTTGTAAATTTATTTTATTTTTCATTCAACCTCCCCAGTGCATGTAAACCCTTTGAGGTGCAATAAACTCAATGAAGGATTGAAAAGCCCACAAAGGATTTCCTTTTTTTCCCATTATATTTGAAAATATTATGAATGTCAGTTTGAATTCATATTTCATGATGTTGTTGTACTATGATAGCGGTTTAGAACAACTCACCAAGTTCAAAATGCCACCTCAAAGTTAAAAGTGTGCAGGGTCATTGCATGACTGTGAGAAGATTAATATATAGACTTCTGTAGATGCTGCATTAATTCCTTTGAAGAGCTCTGTGGTAGAGTCTAATTTTTAATGTATTTAATCCATTAATAGTTAGAATCTTGTGTGTCAAAAGAAATTTTATTATTAGTAGTATTTTATGTGTTTTTTATCATTACTAATTCATCTTTAATAACAGATACATATGGTTTTTGACTGATAGCATAATGAAGTCAGCTTTAGTGGGGACTAAGCGGCATTGAATGGTATCGTAATTTCTTTTTTTTAGTTTTGCCTAGTAATACAAATTATGATAATCATTTAATCATTTTTATAAGCAGGATTGCCATCACAAACACACGTGCACAATAATTAATCATGGTTTAATAGTTGGCAGTCTTCAGTCTGCATCATTAATCTCAGGTATTTGGTATTCAGAGGGATAAAAGTAAAAAGTATCACATTCCTGATCAGAATGCGTTAATATGTAATACATTATTATTTTGGAATCTCAATTAGCCCTTTTTATTAAAGACATTTCAACAGCTCAAGTAAAATTGTTAAATGGGTCAGTCGCGTCCAACGCAAACCAAATATGTAGCCTCACAATAAATACATAGTTACAGTACTAGGCTATCAAAATTATATTCTGAGAAATCCCCCTCCCTCAAAAAAAGGAAAAAAACAATTCCATAAATTAGCACCACGTTGTCTAGATAAGCACCGATAGTAGTGCATAAAGGGTACAAAATATGTGCACAACAATGAAATCAGATTTCACTGCACTGCAAGAACAGAGAAAAGATTTTGAATCTCACAAATAACAAAAATCATCCTAACAACATCTATTTAGACAGAAACAAATGTTTTTAAAAGATAAGTGTGGAAAGTTCTGAATAAAAACGATGCAAAACACCAGCTTGTTCAATGAAACAGTTATGTGTATAGGTCATCTGTAAAATAAGAGTTACGTTAATATATATCCTGGGTCTTTTGTCAAAGCTGTTAACAGTGGTGGAGAAAACCTGTAAATGACAAATCTCACCATACAAAACCTGCAGACTATAAGATGTTTCGCTCTCAAACACTTAATGAGTTTTAATATCCAAACAAAAAAATGAAATCTAAAAAAACCCCATTCAAATATGAACCAAAACCACAGATCTGACAGATCTGAAAATAAATCCCATACATATTTTTCTCTGTTATTTTTTAAAAACAAATAAATAAAAAGAAAAGTTAAGCCACAGTTCTCTTGCTGTTAACTCAGAGTCTGTATGGCTGTTGTGTGTGTGTGTGTGCGTGTGTGTGTGCATGTGTAGGTGTGTGTGCGTGCGTGTGTGGTATTGCTGACTGACGAGAGGCAGTCATTTGGGGGTGAGAGAAGATCGATGGTTCCTGGGACAGGGTGGTTATTGGGGGGGGTCCCACCTTGTCTTAGGCTACCTGACACTCCCTTGAGTCCCCGTGGACCCAGTAGCAGATCTGGGCATATTTGAGAGGTGTTATCCTCACCGCCACGTTGTAATCCTGCTGCGTCCCGTCCCCGTTTACATCCACCCACTGGTGGCCAGAGAAAACCCCAATGATCTTCCTCTTCCAATTCTTCTTTCCGGGCTCTTTGAGGCGGATATAGATCCCAGAGCCGCTGGAGCCGGGTTTGGCATCACAGTATTGGTACAACAAATCATTGGACTCCTCAGAGACAGCGCAGAACCGATACACCAGGTTGCCAGGCCGGTCATCGTCAAACCCAGAGAAGTGGATTCGCCCAGTGGGGATCTTCTTGAGTGAAGGGATAACACCGAGCTCCATGTGCTTGACTTTGGGGGCTTTCTTCAGCTCCAGAACAGCGTAGTCATAATCCGCAGCCAGTCTGTCAGCCACACCTTTGAACCAGCCTTTCGGAACCTGGGTCTGCTTGACCCTGGTCCACCTAAAGGAAGGTTTCTCCGACTCTGCACTTCGCCGACTCCGACTCGTTCTACCTTTCCCCTTTCCTTTACGGTTTGCATTTCCTTCACTCTCTTCCTTTTCCTGCACTTCCTCTTTAGCTTGGTCTCCCTTTCTCCTTCTGCCCTTTCCCCGTCCTCCTCTCCCTTTGCCCCCTTTCCCCCGTCTGGACTTCTCCTTCAAAATACCAACGCGCAGCTTCTGCACCCCGTCTAGATAGTCCTTGCCATCGTGAATGCAGTGGGCGGCGGTGAGCACATGCTTGGGTGACACGAGAACGCCAGAGCATCCTGTTGAGATCTTCACCGATGTGGAGAAAGGGTATTTGGTGGAGAAGATTTTATCGGAGATGGTAAAGCGGGTGTCTGTGCCGTACACCTCTCGTTTCCGGCGGGAGTTGGACGAGATATTTCCAGACCACGCAGCCACCTCGTTGAGGCCCTGCACAGACACTGAGGTAAATGTACGCGTACCATTCTCATAAACCGTCTCATAGGACAGGAACTGCTCCAGGTCATCCAGAGAGGTGGCAGGATGGCGACGCTGGCACTCGATCCCACAGATCCCGCTCTTCTCCAGCTGCGGACGGGCCGAGAAGTTTGGGCTGCTGAGAGGAACAGTACGTCTCTTTCTTACCAGAGGCACCTTCCACTGCGGCCAGGTATACTCTTCATCAACGGCGTTCTCCCCAGCAGCCAGCGCCACCGCCACAGCCAGCGCCGTCACTGGGAGCAGGACACACAGGGGTAAGAGGCCCATTGTTAAGTCGGGCCTGGTTCTGAAACGTAAAGAGACAAAGGAGCAATCGGTGAGCGAGTGGAGGAGGGAAGGCACAAAGAATAAGCGGAACGTGTGATTTATCAGTGGCACAGGGTTCTCTTCTGAGGAAGGTAATGTTGGTTGGTCCGTGACTTTAGTCCAGATTGAAATATCTCCACAACTATGGGATGTATTCTACTTGCGATACTCTTCATCTTTACTTTCTACACGAGGCTTGCATATTGTTTTTCTTTAGTGAGATCTCTAAAGCTACTGAATAAACTGTGAAGTTTATGACTTTCCACATTGATTAAATTAATTGCAGCAATATTGGATATACTGTATTCACAGCTTCCAGGAGACAGAGGCACTTTGACGAACAGGAAGAACAACATTCATATCCACGGACACATGCAGTGATGTGTCTATATACTAACATGTTATCTCTATATATAGTCTTACTAAAAACAAATCTTTACAAAATGCATTCAGCAGCTAAGTATTTTATAATGCCTCATGTAATGATTTAATGTTATGACACTGCTCCAGACTGTTTCCATCTGTTTCTGGAACAGAACGGGTTCTGCAAACGCCCATTTGCTGCAGAATTTTCACATCGTGGTTACATAAAGGCTCTGCGATGTTTAACACTGTTCTTCAGACAGATGAGCTTGTTTGGAGTCGGCTTTAGTCATTCGCGTGGAAGAAAAATGATATTCCCCTGACCTGGAAAGTCTTCTATTCAATGTCAATGCCTTCGGGTCTAGAAAAATAAACACCTCTCTTTTTACAGCCACACAGAGGCAGTGTATCCCAGAATATTAGGGATGTCAAACGGAATCAGCGCTTTGGACCATGGCAGGAGGCACTTTTAATGACCACAACTCCTCTAAATAGCAGAAGGCAAGCAGTATTAGAAGAACCTTTATACTGCATAAAATAATCTAAAGATCTTAATGCATTTCCATCAAGCTGATTCCTAAGCTGCAAGGCTTAGAGGGGCTCTATGTCCTCTGAGTCATGGAGAGGATGGACCCTGCTCCTCTGAATGAGCTGAGACAGTGGCTTGGAGGTTTGCCACAATGGTTAACCTTCTCCCTCAGTAATGACCATATCTGGTTTCCAGAGCTCCAGTCCATTCGTTGTGCATGCATTCAAATGACATCAAACTTGAGACTGTGCGGGCTTGCAGGCCGCCTGCTGGTCCGTGCGTCTGCTGTATGACTGTGGCCTTATTAATAATCACAGATACTCCATGAAGAAACTCGCATTTTGGGTACATTTTAATAGATTCAGCAGACCGTTGCTTAAGTGCAGAGTAGGGGGGGGGGGGGGGGCTTCATCTCGTAAGCATGTCTGTGGTCATGAAGTAAGTTGAACCATTCTCAGCACGAGGAAAGAAAATCATTTGGATGACGTTCACGGAAGAAAATTACAGCAGAAGTTCACATCCGATAGTTATTTTATAGAGAGTTCTAAAAGAATCACCACAGAAATCCATTATTCTGACTGTTTGAGGTTCACATACCACAGACAGACTAATATCCAGGATTTCTAAACTGAGGGGGGGGCACACATGATGTTTTGATTGGATGTTAGTGCACTGTTATAAATCACATTAGACTCATCTGACAGTGAGAATACACCGTACAGCCTACATCACCTACACGCATCATCTTTCCTGCAATTTGCAGAGATGCTGACTGCCCATCTTTCAGTTGAAACTGCTCCAGCTCGTCCTCCAAGCTGAGTCCAACTGCATTGGAGACAGCGTGGCCTGAGTTTACCACACGGAACCCATAAAACATACCCAGTGGTCAACATCTAACCAGCACCGACACAGACAGCAATAAAATAGAAGCCCACAGCAGCTGTAAAACAGTCTCAATAAATGAGAACACAGAATTGACCTTTAGATTCTGTTCGGCGTCACACTCGCAGACAACGCAACTCCAGAAAACCTGCAATTATTCACAGAGTGGAAACTGATACGTAGCCACGGTGGCTGTCGGTCGTCATTTTAAATATTTTCCACTGCAGTCAGCTGAACAAGAAGATGTGGCCTCTCCATCCCTCAGAGGAGGCAGAGCCACAGGAGCCGACAAAGGCGGCCTGAAGACGCGAGACCAGGAGATGGCGCTGTGGTGCAGCTGAGCTGCTGTGACTTGCCAGGCAAGAGTCCACATTGTCTTCTCGAATCTAGAAGTTTACTCAAAGAGGCGCTTTCATCAGTTTTGACCTTTTTTCAGCCTTTTACATCTCGGAATTTCATCGCATTTGTTAAAAAAACAACCACAGAAACAGACACCGATAGTGTTTCTGGTTAAAATATTAATTCTGATAAATTTTAATAGGTTTAGCAAAAGTCTAAAAAGTGTAATTTCTCTTTCATAAAAATGACTTGATGTCGCTGTCAGAAATGTATTTAACTTTATTACCAAATCAAAGAACATAAAGTAAAAAAAAAGAAAAATGCGTATATGGAGAGTCAGCAATAACCATGTCTATTGATTGATTGAATTGTTTATTTCTAATACATAAAGAAAATAATAAAGCAAAAAATGAAGAAAAAGTAATACATTTAAGATCACCGTTTGAAAAAACGCACCTGAAAACAATTAAACTGTTTAAAATTCCAACATGAGTGGAAAGCTGTGCGTAAATTACAACTAAATGCAATCACACGTCTGGCAATAAACACACAAAAACGAATCTATGGTTCATAATTCACTCTGGAATAAATCTAGCAAAAATTAGATTATCAAATTGTTCGTAAAGTCTTGCAAAAAAAAAAAAAAAAAGAAATTAGCACCAAGAGCGCGTTTGAGCTGCGCAAATCCACCAAGCCGCCCTACCTGCTTGCATCCGATTGATGGATATGACAAATCCGCAGTGTAGCCTATTGTTTCCCCAACAGATACACAAATATGATCCGACGAGAACACAAACGGCTGTCAGCGCATCCCACGCGGTCAGCAGGGCGACGACTCCCGTCTCCTCATGGCCTCTTCCAGGAGGCTGAGAGAAAGTCGCAGCCGGGACGCTCAGACTGCACTTGATGCTGAGGCAAGGGGAGGGGTGGAGGGAAGGAGGGAAGGAGGGATGGAGGGAGGGATGGAGGGAGGGGACGGGGAAAAGTCTGAAAAGGACTTTTTTTTTTCTCTGGTGACAAAAGCTGTTCGCATATGGGTGGGACCAGAGAGGCCGATAAAGCTGGGGAGGGTGAAGCCAGCCTCCAGCAGGCAGCAAGAGGAGCGCCTCCATCAATGGGCCGTTCAGACGACCTGCGAGGAAATGAGTCCCGCTGCTTTCGACAGCGGGCTCTGAGCTCCGTGTGAACCGCAGCCTGCAGGATCTGAACCCGCACACTCCGGATGTCTCCTATAGGTTCCAGCAAATGCACCTATTCACCATGAAAGAACAGACAGCAGTGATCATGCTCATTACCTCCGCCAAGGAGGTTATGGAAATACGTCTGGATGGATCTTGATGAGTCTGAAGATGAGTCGTGGTCAAATTTAGATCCAAATTTTGAGAGCGATCTGGATACTACGGAAACTTATTGCATTCACTGAAGAAAAAAAAAATTGGTTTCCCTGAATTTATGAGATAACTTTAAGAAAAAACTGAAAAGAAATTACCTCTAAAAACAGAAAAATATTACCTCTAAAAACAGAAAAAAATACCTCTAATAACATTAAAAAATATATTTATCATAAATGTATCTCATTATTTCAGAAAAACAGAAAAAATACCTCTAAAAACAGGAAAGAAATGATTTATCTCATTAATTCAGAAATTCAGGAAAACCAAAACTTTTTTTTCGTCCGTGAATGCAATAAGCGTCCATAGATACCCATCTGGATACAAAAAAATTAAAATAAAATCCGGATTTTCCCATTTACTTATAATTGAGGCTTTAATATATATATATATATATATATATATATATATATATATATATACAGATGGGTATCTATGGAAGCTTATTGCTATATATATATATTGTATAATATGCATTGGCTCTTAGGAAAAGACAGAAGGCGGAGCAAGAAGTGGCAGAGATGAAATGCTGAGGTTCTCCTTAGGACACCTGCAGCCATCATTTACCCAAACAACACCGACTTAAGTGAATAACTCGAGGTCAGATTTCAGACATTGCCTCAAAAGCTTAGTTCCACAAATATATAAATATCTCAGCAGCACAACAAAGATGTCTAAATGCAGTGGAGAGTATGCTTTAAAAGTTAATCAGGCCTATAGTCATATGCACAGTGACTCATTTTACAAGAAAGATTTTATTGCAGCTGCTCATTAATCATGGAGCTATTATCTATCACAATGTGCAATAACCAATAAAGTAAAGATAAGTTTGCATGCAGAAGATTAAATTGCACAGATTCAGAGAATCCAAAGTCTGCCAGCTCAGTTTCCATATTAGGTCAAAGGGGTTAAGCTGTCATGCAGGGATGAAGATTTCTCTGGATCCAGACCTGGATCACAACCATATGAGGGATCATTCCAATTCATATCACAATGTCTTAATGACATTTTGAGCAATCCTGCTAATAGACAGCTAATATAGACAGACCAATGTTGTCAAAATCAAGAGTCCTGCTCATTGTCCACCACTTCATATAGTTTAATGCACGGTCAGACCTGCAGGAGAGAGAAGCAGGGCCTCTGGGCCACACTGGAAGGAAGCCATTATTACAGGCTGGAGCCCCAATGAGGCAAGACCAGAAAGAGAAAATATGCGTAATGAGGCAGAGAAAGGAACAGACTGAGAGAGGGAATGTGACGACGCACATCTGGAGGAAGTTGCAATGAGTTATATTTGTGGAATTTATCTGTCACATTCACCTGCACCAGGTGTGTGTGTGAGCGAGAGAGAGACAGAGAGAGAGACAAGACCAACATTCTCAGAGTCTGAATTTTACCCCGTCATATTAGAAGAGTGGGGAAATGTAACGCGTGTGAAATCACACACAGCTGACATTTAGAAGATGAAGGTAGGTTCAATACTCACAACCATCTTTGTCAAATTACTGAAGCCTCCTAAATAAATGCATTTTACGACAAGATTGTGGTTGGAATAAAAACAAGGCCACAATAAGCTCTAAACTATTACATGATGAAGTAACTGAATTTGGAACAATTTGCTTTTGTTTCAAGTGTTTGGAAAAAAAAGCCAATGTGCATGAACACAAAATAACTTTGAAGCCAGTATGCTAACACTCTTTATTTACATAAGGGGACAAATAATGAAGAACTCAGCAATGAGCTCATAACTGACAACTCAACACAATAATGGATCGGATTATAGTTAGAGCTGTCAAAACTTATATTTATGTCAGAAGAAAAGGAAAAGGAGATGTCAGTTGAAAATGTTTGTCCAGACACCTTCAGTTCCAATAAACTCTCCGTACCAAGGAGCCCGCCTGCTGTTAGAGAGACGCACCAGGAGCCAGATCTGTGTCACAAATTAATTTTTCCTCTCTTCTTTTTTTTTTTTTTAGGAAATTCTTGAATACAGTTGGAAACTTTCTGGAGGAAGTCATGGAAACAGGTGATTTTGCTTCTCTCCCTCCTGTGAGAAATGCACTGACCAGGGGGGGCAGACTCAACAAGAGAATCCTGTTGCATTATTACTGGATCCTTAACAACATGCTCCCCTCCTGTCGGAAGCCACTCAGCATCCCAACGCCATAATGAACTGTGACTCCTGTTATCACAACAATCACAGATGCAGACAGAAACACAGCAGAAGTTCCTGTTTTCAGGGCGGTTCAAGGTCAACGGTCACAGAGGAGAGAGAGAGAGCGCTGCCTGTGCTCCTTGCCCCGTGGCTACCAAATAGAAAAGCAGTGAGTGATATTTCTGGTTGGGGTCAGGGCTGCGAGGACAGGATAGAGGGGCTTTTGTGCCTGGCGTCACACCCTCAGGGGAAGTGGTCCCTTAGCTGTGCTGTGGCAGATGGGTGCTTATTGCTGGGAGCCAAGATCCAGGAATTTCATTAGTTGTGTTTGGGTGCATGGGATGACACCTTTCCCACCTTTTCAGCAGTAAAGCAGCAAATGGATCCAAATGGAAGTCTGAAAGGAGTTCTGGGGAGTCTCGCCTCCAGGCCTGCTTTCATCCTTGAGCTGTCATCTGCCCTGACTCGCAAAGTCTCAAAATGCTCCCTATTTGGGATTCATCTATATGATGCTGCCCGATCCATGATTTGTTTTCTCTTAAATTAAAAAAACCAGCTCTGTCAGAAATATCCCCGGTGGCCCCGGAGCCCTGTTTGCTGTATGGTATACTGTATAGCCGTATACATTAACGCTGCCTCGTCTGCTCAGACCACACGAATAAACCACGTCAGAGGGCTGCAGTGACCCACACTTCACTTCCCTGGGCTTTATTTTGACAACTGAATGGTCTCTCAGCTCTGCTGCCCCCTAAACAGATGACCATTGATCTGATAGGACTCTCACGCATACACAAACATTAATACAGTATATAGTAAATAGATCTATAAACCCTAAGAAGACAGTTAGCTCAAGTTCTCACTTGGATCCATATGCAGCCTCTTTTGATGGTAAATATTTGGGTAAATGGTCAGCATGCCAGCTTTCAGAAACAGGGCTGTGTGTGATAAAAGGCTGACTGAAGTCACACGTGCTCCTTTGAATCTTATGTCCAAATGAACAGGCAGCTACAGTCCTGCTGCTAATACAGGCGTCACAGAACCGCCACAAGCTTAAAGAAGAAACTTTACTTTTCAGCTAATAACAACAACTCTTTTTTTTTCATATTGTTGACACAAAAGAAATTGAAATGCTGCTGGAATATAGAGTTTTGGGGCTGAAAGTGAGTTACTGTCCTGACTGATGCAGTCAAAGAATCGGGAGATCGTCCACGCAGCCTCAGGATGAATGTGGATGTCGTGCTGAACTGTCACGGTCAGGGAACTGAGTCTGAGCACCCAGCGTTCATCTACGGAGTTCTTCCACCTGTTGCCACAAACCGCTCTGTTTAACTGCAAATCACAAATATTAACATGCTGGTGGTGCCAGAGAAAAGGCCAGAGCATCGCCACTGTTGCTAGGATACATCTCTGCGGCCCGGGGGCATCTGAACCAGTTTTTATGTCAATTCAACAGGCATTTGTCATCTAACAATCAGTCTTGACCAAGAGGTTAGACCAGAGAACCAACCTGTAGGCTGACACTCTATTTCCAGAGCCACAATGCTGACGTGGCTAAAGTTGGAAATCAAACACCGTGCATCCGCAGCATGTAGAGGATATCCTTGCACTAAATTTCATTAAAATCTGGTCGCAGATTATGGACATTTTCCTCTTGCAAACAAGCCAGTAAACATATAAATCAAGTTCCTTGCTTGATTTAATATGCAGCGCTTTGATATGTGGATTAGCTGGACTGAGCCTGTCCTTCAATGCAGACCATGATTTCCATGCAATCATCTGTGACTCTCTCTGTGTGGCCTCATGTTGACACAGACCGCCCATAATCCTTTCCTGCAATAAAAAACAGTAAAATATCATTCCACATCACACGCCTGCATGTCCCCTCTGTCATACACTCTAAAGCAGACATGGGCAAACCCAGGCCCGGGGGCCATATGCGGCCCGTTGGTCTTTTTAATCCGGCCCGCCAAACTTGTCCAAATTATATCATTAAATGAAATTGTATTATAATTAAACCACATGCATTTGACCTTTTCCCTGTAATGCTACCTGTAAAAGGCCAAATCCTTTTATGCAATAGCTTTCATGTGTCATTTATATTATCTCACACAAATACTCCATCCATCTGTTCTTGGTCCGGCCCCTCTGTCAAATTTTAGAACCTATTGTGTGGCCCGCGAGTCAAAATGTTTGCCCTCCCCTGCTCTAAAGGTATACAAAGCTGCAATGAGTGGCTGCTTTTTGAATGGATGGGATAGATTCTGACCACATTAAAGCATGACTGATGACCTTGCAATAATGCTCCAGTAGAGTAATGGTTTGATCAGAAGCGCCAAAGTATTCGAGGAAGTGACATCAAGAATCAAGAATCAAGAATCAAGAATCAAGAAATCTTTAATGTCATTCATACACTCTCATGCACAAACGAAAAACAGCACTCAGGTCCCAGCTCGAGGCGCGCAACACACATTCATTCAACTAAAAGTAAATATATACACAAAATTAAAAAGTGACAAGTGGCAAAGTGACAGTGATTGCACAAAGTGACAGTGATTGCACGATCCCCGTTTGGGTCCAACACGGAAGCAGTGCATTTGGCCTCCGAGTTATCCTCTGTTCACAACCCTCACAGCATCAGGGAAGAAACTGTTTTTCTCAAGGCTTTGAGCCTGTTTTTAAAAGAAGACTCACACATTTGAGACTCATCTGTGTTCTTTCACTGACCTCTCCAGCAAATAAAGATATCTCAGAGCACACCGAATTGATTTTTGTTGGTGTTTAAAAATGTCTTCCTTCCTTCCATCCATCCCGCTGTGGCACAACACAACAAGTGTTGGCTTTAAAAGAGGACGCAAAGCAAACACCAAAACGCTGCGCTCTCCCCATTATAAAGATGGTTTGACACGAGACTGGGCTTGGCGTTAAACAAAAGCTTGCATAAGCTGCTCACTGAGGAAAAATCAGTTCGTCCACACAATAACTTTAACAGCAAACATATATTTAGCAGATTATAATGTGGATGCACCATCAGTGAGGCTCATTTGGCAACAAGGAGGAAAGCGTAAGCAACAATTCAGGTCTGTTATCAAGCTGAAGGCTTAGAGTCCTGCGATGTGTCCACACTAAGACGAAACTGTTTAGACACGCCGAGACAAACACTGTCATATGCGACATTTATCCCCTGACAGAGCTCTTGTTTACAGCGAGGACTTGGAAAGATGAGGCGTTTTCATTTCACAATGCACTGCCAGGAGCCCGAGGCACGTGAAATGAAGGATGGCTACATATACTGTACAAAAAAAGGTATTTATAAAGCGCTTTTATTCGACAGATATAAGTTATGGAAAAACGCACATAAGAATTCATCACCTGAAAATATAATAAAACAAACTGACATGTACACACGTGTGGGTTTTTTCTTTTTCTTTTTGAAAACTAGCCTTGTGAAGCAGACACGAATATATATACGCAAACAAATATTCCCAGGTTTGGACTGATTTCATACAATATGAACGCAGCATGGAACGCGGAAACGTCTCTGTGTGTTTGCCTGTGGAAATACAGAGAGACTGACATGTTCTGCAGGGTTAAAGCGGTTACATAAACATACTGTGTGACGAGGTTAACCCACTAATCTCTGTCCTCTTTTCTGGAGAAGAAAGGTTTTTTGTTGGAGTGTAATGATGAAGCCTCATTGGCTCATTCTGCCAAGTGTCATTTAGCGATCTGACTAGAGATCCCCCCCGTCTCTCTGGTTCATGTCTCTGCTCGCTGACATTCAACGGTTTTCTTCTGCTTGGACAATCTGACCTTTTCAAGAAGCCTTAGCTATAATGGGTTCAGAACCACACCTCGTTTTGTTGGTACAGTCGTCACAAAAAAAGAGCCAAAACAAATCCACATGTTAATGTGCGCTGGTCGACGCGCCCAGTAACAGAATAACACGCTCTAATGTTCAAGGTTATTGTGGAAAGATTTCTTTTTTGCTTTTACTTTAAAGGTGAGCTAATTCAACATGGTGCTTAACACTTCTCTGGGCGTGCACTTCCCATGAAGCCCCATGACACTGCCTGAACGCACCCTTGCCAGTTTGTGCATGAGTGCTGCTGAATGTGTCAACTAATACCCCTGTATACCCTCCAAAAGCTAAAATAGGGCAACTCGACACTCTGTAAACTAACAAGTCAATCATCCGAGCTTGCTAGCATTACTCATGGTCTCCACTAGACAGTACTTGTCATTAAGGCCAGTTTCTTCTAGATGATGGGAAGCAGGCGCTCCGAGCATCAACCGTCTTCCTCCGTGATTTTAACGCAGCACATTCGTGACACTTTGATGCCTCTATGCAGTTTTTGTCCAATGCAAGTTTAAGCTTGTTTTGCTTCAGGGAAAACAGTCATGATGTGCTTGTTGTTTGAGCTGATAGCTGATCATTTCTTCCCTCTGTCTAGAGATCCATCAGCTGATGGTAATTCTTGAAGGCTGAATCTGTTTAGGCTCTGTAGAGGTTTCACCTCTCGCCCAAGAGGCTGCTTGATTTCTGACTGGCAGGTGGGTGGAGTCAGAAAACACTAACACTGGTGTCATGGTTTGGCCAGGCTACTCTGAAACAGAAAAAGGGGTTGAATGTAATTGTTAAATGGTCAAGCCGTCTGCTTGGTGAAGCTCAGACCAGCCCTGCATCCTTGTACAGTCGCCTCCTCCGTGTTACGGGATGACCTGCACCCCCTGTACGGTCATTTTGTCTCTCTGGCCTCTGGGCGGAGGTTACTAGTGCCAAGGTGCCGAACTCAGTGGTACAAAAATAGCTTTGCCCCGACTGCGGTGGGTTTGCTGAATAAGCATTAGTCTGTATTTTAATCCTTCATCTTTTTATCGGGTTTTATTTTAATCATAGTCTTAAATCTTGGTTTGTAACTTCTTTCATTGTGGTTTGCAAACTTTTTTTTTCTAATTAATTTTATTATGACATCTTGGTTTACTGCCGCTAATGAAATATTATTTGAGCACTTTTAACGGTTTGTTTAAATTTAAATTTTATATGTATGTTTGCTGGTTTTAAATGGATATTGGATGTTTTAACTTTACCTCACAGCAAAACAAATCTACCTTCAGGTACAAATAAAGTAACCTTGAACCTTGAACCTTGAACTTAATGGGTTGTTACAATAGTAATAGTGCTTTTGAGTCAAGTCTAATATGTGACCTTAATGGCTGTCAGTGTGTTTAAATATCTGAAATATCCAGTCGGTTAGAACAGGAGACGCTACTTGGATGATAGGTGAAACGTCTTTAAACCCTAAACAGAAGTTCAGTCGCTTCAGATTCAGCTTTCAGGGATTAGAAAAATTAAATGTTATTAATATTATTAATACCGAATGAGTAGTTACTTAGTATAGCTCCCTGTTAAACTATTTTGTGAAAACAGTGATCTAATCTCCTAACATTTGTTGTCCAACACGTTTTCAGTCACAATATGCAGAAGAAGAAAAATGGCCAAGTTTGCAGGTATAGCGGTAAAAAAGATGGCAAATGATAAAATAAGGTGCACTTAGAAACAAGTCACAGAAAATGACAAAATACAATTAGCAATCAGTTGCTAGCAAAAAAGAAAATGAGGATCATCATCGTCCCAGCGGATGCATTCATTTGTTGGGTTAAGCCGTTAAGGGGTTCCCCCCAGGACATGTTCAAGGCTTCCTCGACTTGGTCTATTATGATCAATCTCATGCTCAGCAGCTTTCTCTAGAATGGCAAGACAGAAAAAGCTGCAGCTTAAAGCGCTCTCTTTTTCCACCTCCCCAAATATCCGTGGGCTCAATCAGTGGGTCATTATGAAGAGTGATTGGTGAAAGGGCCCATTGATTTGGGGGGCTGGGGAAAGGTCATGTGTGGAATTACAGGAGAGAGAGAGAGAGAGAGCGCAGAAGAGTGAGGCAGTCATGTATGTATGTTACGGTAGGCTTGGAAGCTCCTTGTCCCTCAGGAACCCAAACACACCCGTTCCCTCTGCTGGTGCTGAAGGTGCTAGAAGTCCGGACTCCTCTCGGCTCTTTAGTGTGTGTGTGTGTTCTGTTCGGGGTCCAAACAACAATTATGGCTTCATAAAAGTACCTCACGGGAGGAAATGTGGCTCTTGTTAAGATTTTCCTTTGCCAGTGATCAAACTGTGTTCTGCCAGTGGAATTGTTAAGTTTGGGAAGGGTTCTTAAGTGTGTGAACCCGCAGCAGAAACAAACCACCCAGAGTTCATTCATTGGAGGCAGAGTGTATTATTCCTAATCGGAGAGGCTGTATGGTCAGGATGGGATGCCTCGGTGCACGTTCACCTCACGCTCCCATGTCACTTTTTACTTTGACCTTTGTGCCCTTTCACTCACCGCTTCTAAAAATTATCCTTTCTTGTGTTCTCGTGTTCATATTACTGAACAGCTGGAGCTTTCTCTTCATCTGACAAATATTTTCGTTCTCACGCTCACTTGCCAATGTAATGATGTCAGCCTCTTGATAGCTGAAGGCAAACTGGTATTTTTTCTCTACTGCTCATATAGCGGAGGTTTCTTTTCTACAGTGCGTCAAACATACTTTAGAATTTACATTTCAACTCAATTCAAATGACTTTCATTGTTCCCGATCAGATGATCCAGGGCAGAAAAACATAATCAATCAACTCAAGCATTTGGAAATAAAAAGTGACAGTTTAAAGATGACTCAGTAAAACGTTGAATGAAAAACACAAGGGTAAACTGCAGCGATCCGTCCAGCTGGCCAACAGTTCCTAATACAAAGGCTAATCCTAGGCATTTTGGGGATGTCCACAATTACAACATGAAAACTGCAGAGGCATAATCTGGACAGCATCCGCCTCATTACTTCTGCACAACATTCACAAAAACAATCTGACAGACATCTGTCTGTGTTTTTGGTTCCAAGCGGTTCTTCATACAGCAAACGATTCATACAGGCTGCAATGATGTGTTAACACATTCACTCAGGGTTCCACTTGTATCCATCTTCACATCCCTGAAGAGGGATCTGGAAAAGTCATTCCTACTTCACTCAGCTTAAATTACAAAAATAAAAATTCATAACAGGACTATGTTCGATGAAGTTATGTGAACTAAGACGTTCCTCTTGTTTCAAGACCTTCCAATTGTTTATATATTGGCAATATGAAAAGAAAAAAATCATGAAAGTTATGTGCATTTACTAGCATCTAGTTAAACTGGAATAAATAAGTTGAAACTTAATGATATGTTTTGCTGATTGGCCGCTCCCATATCTGCCTCTAACATGTGCACACGTTACATATTAACGCTCTTTCCTGTGGTTTACTGACAGATTACAGTGAAATCAGATGGTAAGGTCTCCCTCAATGCATAGAGTCTGACTGTAATGACATTTAATAACCACCTTTACCATAAGCTGGGGTGCAGGAAGTATAGCCAGGTGTTTCTGTGCAGCAGAATGATGCAGCTGAGACAGGAAACCGCATGTGTTAGTGGCTGATTTGATTCTCAGTAATTGTATTTGCTTTGTCTGCTGTTTCCTCCCCTTCCTGGCCAGAAAAGCCTCACAAAGATAAACACAGACAAGAGAAAGACAGCTTCACATGATGCATGGTTAAGGCATCAGCGCCGTGCATTAAGACGGTTCCTATTGACTATATTTGTGTTATTAAGATGCAATAACAAGCGTTAACGTGCATAAAACATCTGGTTCAACAGGTTCAAGAGGGGTTGAATAGGAGGGATGATGCAAATGAAATCAAAGGCAGACTTTATGTCCGACCTTATCACCAATGATTCTGTTAATAATACAACCGCGTGTGCGTGATCAGGCCATTGTGCGCCATTGCATCACCAGTAATTGTGATCTGGTTTAAGCTCTTTCATCATCTCCAGGGTGCAGCAGTTCAGTATGACAGTGATCCTTGCCCCCCCTCTAACATCACAGTCCTGACCATTTGCCATTCACTTTATTGTTCCGACAGTAATCAAATCGCATACTTCACAAAACAAGACTATACCAGACTGCAGACTTTCAGTAAAAGCATGACAATAAAAATATAGCCTAAACGAAGCCATAAGAATGCCATCAAAATGCACTTCTAGTGATTCAGTCTAGTGATTCATTCATTCATTCATTCATTCATCCTTATGAAAATGACAGTACCTAAATGATCTCATCTATAGCCGCTTTATCCTTCTTGTGGGTGTTGCTGGAGCCTGTCCCAGCTGAATACGGGTGCGAGGTGGGGTACACCCCGGATGAGACGCCAGCTCATCGCGGGGCCACACAGAAACAGATCACGCTCACGCTCACACCTACATGCAATTTGGAGTGATCAATTCACCTAAGCTGTTTGCAATGGTGGTTTGATGCTTGAGGAACTTGGAGTTAAATACTACTATTACTAATGGTAATAGTAATGATAATGCAAGCCCAATCGCTATTACTGAAATATGCTCCTGTGCACACCTCAATCATTTTCTGGTTCCCTAACTTTGAGAAGCTCCACCTTAAACAATGACAAATATTCATCAGTTGTCAAAGCAATCGAGTCTTTTTGTACAACGACACTTTCAATATCTGCCTCAGATTGCACTAGAAGTAAAGACTAAAATATAAGTGTCTCAAATAAGATGCAAAATGCTAAAACTTGAGTTGATGTATTCTGCCTTTTCCCACTTGTTGTCCATCTTTTCTCAACATGCAACTGAAGCTCTTTCACTGATACTGGCCAACTTTGGCTAAATCTTCTTTCTTTAGGGCTATCCATGTGTTGTGGCCCCGTGGATGACAACATCAGGGTTTGGTTGGCAAAGCATTATTTTTCAGACTGGCCTTTACTCAAGTGGCATCTTTAAGTTACAGTTGATAGTTTTAAGAGCTATGTTTCAGCTATTTGTCATTAATTTTTGCTCCAATTTTGATTCCCAGCTTGGGAGAATGGTAATCTTTTTGGCTTTTATAAATTGAAAATAATTTCAGTATCAATAAAAAAAAACAAAAATATCCTCCTGGGACCCATCTCTCTCTCAGGGAACCTTTTTTTAAAATTTATTTAGGTGTAGTGTTACATTTTATAAATCTGATCTTATACCTCATTCCTGAATGTGGAACTAAAGATTTCAGGCTGTTCTATTTCCCACACCTGCAGGCTTTAATCATGATTTGCAAGGGAAAAATAATAGCTACTCATATTACCATGTTCTGACGACAGTCTTCAACACTATGAAAGCATTCATTGAAAGATGATCTGTTTGGTAGTGCAGTCATTTTATTTGCTGTTGGATAATGAAACATTTCAGATTTTGGATCTTTCTTTTAATTGATGGATGCCTTTTCTTTGTAACATCCAGTTTTCCTAGTTGCTCCTGTGATCACCTTCAGTGGGTAGCCCAATGGTGCTTCCCAGCCCCCCTCCTGCATTCCTCACGCCCTCCCTCTCTTCAGACTGGCATCCTGCCTAAGGCTCAAAAATAACTTCCACCTCTTGATAGAGAAACAGATGGTCGATGCTATTCATCTAGAATAGCCATTCAAACACAGACTGGAAGCCTGATAAACAAAGTGATCAGGAGCAACTCACTTTTTGCCCTGCTATATAAGGAGATGCTGATCAAACGAAGCAACAGGCCAACTCTTTGACCAATTTAGTCATATTTAAACACATTTAAACTTTGACAACCAGGACTTACTTTACAATCTTAATGACGTGAGGACTGTCCGATAGCTCTGCTGGGCCTGTCCATCAACACCAACACAAATAACACATGGCCCCATGTAAACCACAAAGCCCTGCTGATATTGTGCTGCTTGTCTGTGATTCTTTCTCCCCCATGCATGAATGTACTCGTCGATAATACCAGATATCACTGCAGAATGCAAACGGTTGGACAAGTTGAAACACGGTGGCAATGTTGCTCAATTTATGGGAGGACGTCTCTGACTGTATGCTGCACGGCTAATGCTGTTTAACTCTCATGCTGAGCGAAGGCAGAGGGCTGACCCTGGCTTCAAATGTCCTCACCCCCGTCTCAGCATTCAGACTCACTGTCGTAAAATTGATCCTTGTTAGAAACTAAGGTCATCTGGGGAGGAACGCAAAACCTGCTAACATGTCACGTGAATGTTTTCTTTGTTAAGATATTTACTACATTGTCCAGACATAATCAATCACATGAATCAACCTAGACAAATAATTGTATTGCTTGATCAATCGATTGTATTGTGTATCAATACTTTTACTTTAATAAAGGTGAGACGGTATAATGTCTGAAACAATCCAGATTTAATTTAAAATGTCTAAAAAAAAAAAAAAAAAAGGGAGGGGGGGGGCCGTTTTACCAGTTTTGTTGCGCTCTCTGTTTTGCCATGACAACCGTGCATCTACAGCCAGGTGATTTTGCATTATTGATTTCCCACCCCCCCCCCCCCCCCCCGCTCCTCTTTACTATCAGCGCTGCAACAGTGCGCAGCGGCTGAACCTGCTCGTCCACTTGTTGAGTCCATAATAGTTCACCGTCGCCCTATTTAAAGAGGCGACGCCATGACGCGCGCTCCGGCCAGACGCGAGTCGGTGGAAACAGAGATGCTCAATTCCGAAGAGAAAAGAAGAACGTTCGTTTACACCAAGAAGAAGGGCTACGACGTGACCCGAACCCCCCACCTCAACAAGGCAAGTGGAGGCTGGAGCGTTTCATCTCGTTTCTTTCTCAGCGGTTGACAGCTGACTGCTGCCTTCAGGGACTGTAGGGAATAGTTGATTCTGATTTCTGAAGTCTGCAATTATCAACGCAGAGGAGCTAGAAGGAACTAATTATTATGTTTCTAAATGTAATCATCCACACCACACGTCAGCAGTCAAACTTCTACGAGGTGTGTTTAATAGTTTAACTGTCGCACACCGGTCTGACCCTGAACGCAACAGTAGCCTTCATGTTTTGGTATCAGCTGTGGTTAAATTTAGATTTAAAGTGACCAACTAACTCCTGCTGACACTCAGAGTCACCGTCACATTGTTCTACAAGCACGCTGTTAGTGTTGTTTATTCACGATTAGCAATATGTTATCCAGTTTACTGCGAGTACTTGCTGTGAGCTCTGACAGCTGGTGTTAAAACACTAAATTGTGTTGTATTTTTTAAGCTGGTTTTTGTTCTCATAGTGAAATGAGGAAGAGTGTTGAAAGTTGCCTCATAATGCAGAAACAATAATGCTGAGCAGTTTCCTGGTAAGTTGATGACTTTGCATGTCCCCACTGTGGGGGGGGAAAAGTCCCTCTCTTAATGCTTCCCACACAAAAACAATCACTTTTGAAAGTACAGTATTACATAAATCAGTAACCAAACATGATTCAAACAAAACATGGGCACCATAAATCTATCAGGTGGCGCTCCTGGTCTATACATGCAGATGAGATGATGTCATCCTGTGGGAAGGTGGCCCACTCCAGCCACAGCTCTGCTGAGTCTGTGGAATATGTGCAGTGTTTTATTGGGGCAGATTATATGTCAAGGGAGTGGTCATTTGAGATTGGCTAAAGGCATTGTGGTTATTTATTATAAAATGTTTTTCCAACACTCGGCTACTCACAAGGCCGAGCTGTAAACCGCGTACCTTGAGAAGTTCTCAAACTGGGCAAAACAACAACAACAACATTGTGTTGCATTTCTGACATTGATGCATCCATAAGGTGACAGTGATACTGTCCCTTGTAAACATCCATCCATCCATTTTCTTTTGCTTTACGGGAGTTGCTGGAGCCCTATCCCACCCAGCTTGCTATGGGCGAGAGGTGGCGTACACCCTGGACAAGCCGCCAGTTCATTGCAAAGTCTCACATAGACAGTGAACCATTCAGTTATGCACCTAATGGCAATTTAGAGTCATCAATTCACCTAAATTGCATGTTTTTGGAGGCGGGCGGAAACCGGAGAACCTGGAGAAAACCCACGCAGACACAGAGAGAACATACAAACTCCACACAGATAGGATTCGAAGCCGGTACCGTCTTGCTGTGGGGCGACAGCGCTAACCACTACGCCACCGTGCTGCCCACCTTGTAAACAAAAATAAAAATCAACAAATAGTCATGTATAGGGGGTATTTGGGGTTTGTGAGGTCATTAAATCGTTGAGCCATAATGAGTTTTGTGTCTTTAGGCTCCTGTTGTATCTTGCTTTATTTACGATAACACTCTGCCCAGTGATTTACTGTGACGCCGCTCCATTCCCTCTGTGAGTGTAAGCGTTGAGGAAGCATGAACATATGGCTGAAATGAATGGAGTCTTTACTGTGAGTCATTAGCGAGCCTTTACGCGCTCTTGTTGATGTAGAATGGGTATACGCTGTCCACATGTCGTCAAACACTGTAAGGCAGAATTCAATTTAATGGCATGCATGCTTTGTAGGGGCTCTAAAAGTTACCTTTTTTTTGGGGGGGGGGGGTTACATTTGAACTTTATCTGTTCACTCCAGTGTTTTTCCAGCAGCAATGGGATCGAGGTACTTGGACACGTATTCTAGTTTCATTCATGCTTGATGTCCATCCTCAACAAAAGAGCATCTGGCAGCCCGCTATCCTTTCCAGTGTTTTCTCTTGGTTTGTGTGGTGGGACGGGGCCCCAGAGGTCAAGCTGTGGTGACAGGGTCGCTGTCCATGGTGCTGATTGACCATCAACGGTAACTTCTACTCTGACAATAAGCGTGCCTTATAACAGGCTGTTGAAGTCAAACGAAATTAAGAACACTCGAACAATCTATTCAACGCTCTTAGCCGTTTTCTGCACTTTCAATCTTCGGGCATGTTTCTCGTTTGGAAGCTACGGATGAGCTTTGAGAATTTACAATCTATTGACGGTTTATATCACTCTGAATTCCCAGAATTCAATATCACGGCTGCTTCAGTGTGATAATGGCTGCAGTCAGTTGAAGCAGCTTCTGTCCAACAGCGAGCTGATAAGTGAGACAGTGAAGCTCAAACAGGCCCGCGTCTGTGGAGAGAGGGCCGCTGGACGAATGACTGCACAGAGACATGTTTGTGAGGCAACCTAATAAGGCCACTCCTGGGACCTCCACACAACCGTCCGCTGTGCTTGTTTTTGTGCGTGTTGTTGTAGGGCAATGTGAGTTTTGTGCAAGGATGCATTATGCAACATCCTTTTGTCGTCCAATTGTATTCAACCAGACACAAATTTCATCTTGTCTTGTGAGCGATGGTTTTACAGAGTGGAGCCTGCTTGTTTAATCATTCATATGAACACGCTGGTGTTAGAATGCGTAATATATCACACATGGAATACATTTACTAAAGCTCCTGATGTTTTTCCTGGGAGAGAAGGAAAGGAGGAATGTTATTTTATGATGGCTTGCTTTTGATTACGTTAGCAGACAACCAGAGGTTGTGTTCTTGTTGCATGAATAGAGAAATGCCCTCTTGTTTAATAAATGAAATATGTCCCTAATCTTGTGACACATTAACACATGCCATGATTTATTTAATAATAACACACTCCACTTCTCCACCCTTTCTGATGAGTGGTGGCTTCTGCCAAATAAACCTGAAATTCAGTGTTGCAAACGATGTTTGATTGTAAATAAAAAATTTTATGTAATTTCTAGAAATAAAAATAGTATTTTTTTTTAAATATTTTTTTTAAATATTTCTTATTTTAAAACAGTGTTTCAATTCCAAGGAATTCCAAGGAATTGAAACACTGGGAACCAGTTGTCAACAAGAACAGGTTTTTGATTCCCGTCCCTAAGCGTCTTACTAACTGAAGTTCAGAAGCATCAAGCATAGCCAGGATGCGTCTGGTCCCTGTGCAGACATCTATTTCCCAGTCCTGGCAGCCCTTTTTCAAGAATGTGTCCTACTTTTTGAAAAAAATAAAATAAATTCTGAACCCTATAGAAAATATGCATCAATGCTCCGATTGGCAGCGTCTGACACTCCAGCGCTGAAGCTTCAGGTTAGAGCTCTTGCTGTGGTTTGGAGGGGGAACCGTTCAAGACGCTCTTTAAGGCCTCATGTTGAAACTGCTCTTTGATTTTCTCTTGATGAATATGTTTTTTCTACATTTGCCTAATTGATCTCGACAAAATGGTTTCTTTTTAGAATGTCCTCTGGCTTAGATGATGCCTGTTTGTAATAAAGGTCAGTCTGGGTCCCAGAGCTTCAGAGCATACACCTGGACCAGTAAGAGGTTTGTTTGCTTCTCACTTTACATATTGGGCCCCTGAATGGAGCCGGTGTACAACAGGGTCCTTCAAGAAGTTTATCTTGACCTAGGTTTGTGTGAAAGCAAGCACCTCAGTTGTTACACTGTATTTTGTTTGTTTTAATGAATGCTTGTTAACATCTTGGCCTCATCATGCATTTAAATCTGGACCCTTTAAAGAAGGCGGAATATTCATATAAACCAGTTCTTTCACCTCCTTTTCTCTCACTGAAGTTTGACAATTAAATGAGTCCTTGTTGTTCACTTTACAAGAAGGATTTAATTGTTTTTCTGAGGCTGAGCTCACAATTTGTGTTGTTACTCTGATATGGGAAAAATAAAAGTGGTGAATTAGTGTGAAATAGATAGTGAGATTAATTAAATGAGGAAAGATTCTGGGTGTGAGAAGTGTGCATGACGTGTGCAGTCGTCAACAATCACAAACAAGGTCTTTTTAAAGCCACTAGGGCATCACCGTCTAATTTTACATCAGATTTTGGAGTTTAGTGCAGATTCAGATGAAAAGGTGGATGCAGGATTTTTGTTTTACCGGTACATAGAATCTTTCAACATTCCTTCTTCTTCTTCTTCTTCTTATCTTATTATCCATTCAACATCCTAAATCAGGGCACTGAAACAATTTCCAAATCGGTCTAACTTGTACCACGAGCTCACAGTATTATTAAAAGTTGGCTGTTGTATTTGATCAACCAGACCCTCACGTCATTCTCGAATGAATATAAACATATAATCCCTCAAACACACACACAGGGAGAAAAAGGACTTTTATGCAGCCAGGTGAACCATCCAGTGTCAGCCGCCCCCCCCACGTACAAGAACCGGGGTGAGGAAATTGAAGGAGAAGGTAGGAAATGACTGCTAAAGCGTGTTAGTGGCGGTGCACAGGCTGGCTTCTGTGGTTCAGGCAGTGGCGCATTGTTGCCCTTGCTGTGATTCCGCGAGCCCTGGGGATGAGATGTGTTTACTTCACACAGCTGGCTCTTTTCACCTCTAAGAGGAGCCAGTCACAGCACAACCTGTTAATTGATGCTGAGAGGCGCAGCGCTGAAAGCATCCTGTCCTCACATCGGCAGCCTTCGATTTCCTATTCCTGTCCTTGCTGTCATACTTGAAGAGACGATGCACGCGTGCAGCACGCACACAGACTGCTTGACCTTGACTAACACTCCCTCTTCCCTCTCTGCATCTGGAACTAGATATTATGGGTGTGTTTCGTGTGCGGTAAAGACATGAAGTTGGGTGCGAGGTATAGAAAGGGTTCTCTGTGAAGCGCGTTTTGGACATGAGCCACAGGCATCCTCTGTCGCTACACTCGATCACACATTAATGATGAACCTGCGTGGACCTTGGCCCTCAGTGCATCTCTCTGAGGTTGGTTCTGCATGTCATGGCCTTGCATAGCAACTACAACAATGAAAACCTCCTTAAAAACACACCTAAGACCTCAACCTAGTGCACTGTTTCACCCCGTCACGGCACTAACCTTTCGGAGGGTGGCCACCAGCTGCTCATTATGCACCCATGTGCAATTCAATAGACAATGGATAACTTTGAAATGTAGCTTGGCCCTAATGGAGCTGTTATTTGTGCTTTTTAGCAATAAATCCCACATGGATCCCCTTGGCGAAAACAAGAGTATTTTCTTTATTGAGGTTTTTCATCATCACATTAGAGTCTATGAATGAGGAATAAAATGTCGAGCTCATACCCAGACAGCGCTACCATTGGACACCCTTCTACGCAACCACAGGCTCCACAAAAGACACAAGATAGCCCATCAGAGGCAAGACTAGAATCAACAATCTGCTGGGTCACGGTGTATCTGATTTGGGTTTCAAAGATGGGCCGGCATGCCAAAAGGCGACTCCTCTGGATATGCGTCATGCTTTGTTGGTTAGTGCACAGCAGCTCATCCTGAGTTTTGTTTAGTTCCAGCTGACCCTAACTTTTTATTCAGCTTTCTGGCTCTGTCTTTTTTAATGTTTTTATCATGAGCACTTCACATTCCACAACAGATCCTGTGTTGGAAAGTCATAATGCTATAACAACTCTTTGAGAGTTAATAGTTTTATGATGAGTCATTTCTTGCATGAAGTTAATTTTTCTTCCTATGGAGTTACATTTGAAGCTTGACACCACAGGAAGTCTGCCAGGTAAATTTGAAACATGCAGATATCTTTTACTTTGGGATAAATGACTGATGCTGAGTGTTGATCGTTTCTCTCTCACCAGGGAGAGGTTGACATTTTCTTTTTGAGTCAAACCTCTCAACAAATATGGGATGGATTGAGTGAAATTTTCCATCACCACAAATGATCCCATGCATAAATATTTATGTCACAACATCATTTTAACCTGTAAAAATAAATCTCAAAATCTGTGGAAATATGTTTTCAAAGGTTATTACACGGGGGAGAAGAACTCACCACGCTGGCTCTGGGTGGGGTTAAAGCAGGGGTGGGCAAACTTTTTGACTCGCGGGCCACAATGGGTTCTAAAATTTGACAGAGGGGCCGGGCCAGGAACAGATGGATGGCGTTTTTGTGTTAGCCAATATAAATAACATGCAAAAGCCATTACATGAAAGGATTTGGCCTTTTACAGGTATCATTACAGGGAAAGGGTCAAATGAATGAGGTTTAATTATAATAACATTTTATTTGTTAATTTAATTTGGACAAGTTCTGCGGGCCGGATTAAATAGCCCAAAGGGCCATGTATGGCCCCCGGGCCTTGGTTTGCCCATGCCTGGGTTAAAGCCATGTGAAAATGCCTGTGTGTGATTACTGGCTGTTTCGCTGTGGATGACAGCCGTTACGCGACGGTGTTGGCAGTCAGATTACAATCCCTCGTTTAACTGAGTGCTGAAAATGGGACAAAACGGTCTGTGTTCAGACTTCATGCCGAGCAGCTGCTCTTGTCAATCCCCCTCTCTCAGAGCGCTCCAGAGATCTTGGGATATGCGTGTAAAATGTTTAAGGTGTGTGTAGGTGTGTGTAGGTGTGTGTGTGTGTGTTTGTGTGTTTGTAGTCCCAGGTGCAGCCAGGTGTTTCAGGTTAACCACACATTGCTGGTGACCAGGCATTCCTCTGATGGCCTGGAGTGGATCTTTTTCCCTTCTAGTTACCGAATCACACCCTCCTCCACATTTCAGATAGCAGTTTAAGCAGGGCTTTAACCTGCAGGCCAATGAATGCTTTTATCAGTGTATGCTCAGTAGCATGATATGAAAAAAATGTACTTTATCTTTGCACAAACACACACGCACACACACACACACACACATTTGAGACTATGTTTATACAG